>NC_091196.1:31754365-31929365 GCF_040958095.1 Procambarus clarkii
ATGCAGGACAAGTCAACAAACAAAATAACATGAATAATCACTGGCAAATGAAAAGTTACGCTAAGACAAGTAAGTTACAGTGATAGCAAAATAAAATATGAGTGCTGGAATACAGGCTTCAAGCTGCCACCTCCCTTAGTACACGAAAGCCAAGGCTTAGTCTACCAGCGAGAGATGTCAACTTCATGGAGCACAAAGATATTCTGACGAGACTGGCGTGCTGCAGCCCAGACGTCGACTTGTGGTGGTGGCGGAGGGCAGGTGCGACGAGACACCAGCCAATCAGCAACAGGCAGGCAGAGGATGAGCAATTTGCTGGTTACGGCGGTGGCCAGGTGTTGGAGTGTGCTGGGTACGATTTGCTCTCTGGGCAAAACGTTTGGCGATACTGGTGGACGTATCTTCTATATAGTATCTTGTACTTTGACGTAATGATGTAGGGAAGAGCAGGCTCAATCTCTCTTGAAAGAGATTATCGTCACAACTCTCCCTCGAAGCCTGCGGTTCTGGAAGAAGTTACGTCTTCATGTGGTGGAGTGATAGTTGGAGTTGCTTCTACTTCATAGACTCTGGAGAGGGCGTCGGCTGTGATATTGTCAGAACCCTTGATATAGCGGATCTCCAGGTTGAAATCTTGCAGATATAAAGCCCATCGTAGAAGACGCTGGTTATGGAATTGGGCTTGATGTAAAAAGCGGAGAGGATTGTGGTCTGAGAAGATGGTGGTAGACCTGGCACCTTGTAGGTATGGAGCAAAGTGCTGGAGATTCAGGACGATGGAGAGTAGCTCCTTTTCAATAGTGCTGTAGTTCCTAAGGTGGGGTTTCAACTTGTAGCTGTAGTAGCTGACAGGTAGAAACTCCTCGCCTCGTTGCTGCATCAGGACACCACCGATGCCGGTACCACTGGCGTCGACATGAAGGACGAAAGGCTTGGTGATATCTGGCGAGGCGAGAATGGGATTAGAACAGAGGAGGAATTTGAGTTGTTCGAAAGCAACGGTTTGCTGCATGGTCCAATTATACTGTTGCTTGGGACTGGTTAAAGTGATTAATGGTGTGGCGACTGTACTAAAATTTCTCACAAACCTACGGTAGTAGGAGGCAAGACCAAGGAAGCGCAGGAGCTGCTTCCTGGTGGTAGGCTGTGGATAATGCTGGATGGCTTCAGTGTGTGTGTCTAACGGAGCTAGGCTGCCACTCCCAATTACATGACCCAGATAACGCACTTTACCTTTGGCGAAGGTGGACTTGCCCAGGTTGATGGTGAGGCCGGCTGTCAGGAGCTTGGCAAACAGTCGTTGCAGCTGGAGCAGATGTTCGCTCCAGGTGTTGGATGCTACGACGATATCATCCAAATAGGCGAAGGTGTTATCCAAGCCCTGGATGACGCAGTTGACAGCTCTCTGAAAGGTGGCCGGGGCATTACATAGTCCGAAAGGAAGGCGTTCATACCTGAAAAGTCCAAAGGGAGTGATAAAGGCAGATATTTCTTTGGCTCGCTCTGTTAGACACACTTGGTAATACCCCTTAAGCAAGTCCACTTGGGACAAGTACTGGGCATTACCAATGGCGTCAAGAATGTCATCTATCCTTGGCAAGGGGTATGCATCCTTGACAGTCACATTATTTAACTTACGGTAATCCGTGCACAGTCTCACCTTACCTTGGGGTTTTGGCACCAAGATACAGGGTGAGGCCCAGGAGGACTCACAAGGTGTAGCCAGTCCATGATCCAAGAGGTACTGCACCTCAGCACGCATAACTTCCTTCTTGCTAGGGCTGATTCGGTAGAAGGGTTGACGAATCGGCCGGGTGTCAGGGAGCAGTTGGATGTCGTGCTGGGTAACATTACACTCTTGGGGGTCATCTCGGAACAACTCCTGATGTTCTTTGAAGATCTTGACGAGAGGTGCACTATGGTTCTCCTGAAAATAGTTGGGAAGATCAGTTAGGATTTCCGAATTAGAAAGCGCTGACTCCTTGTCAGTGCTTTCGGGAGGAGAAGCAGGGAAGGTCTCACTGTGAATGTATGGCTCTTTAAATGAAGAGTAATTAATCATGACAGTGGGAGGAGTACCGTTATATAGCTTCAGGAGGTTGACGTGGCACAACTGGGTCTTCCGCCGCCTATCTGGAGTCTCTAGAACGTAGTTATGGTTGTTTCTGCACTCCTTGATGCGGTAGGGTCCTGAAAACCTGTTTTGTAAAGAAGAACCTGGGATAGGGAAATAAGCAAGTATGAAGTCTCCCGGTTTAAATTTCCTTACTTTGCTGGTCTGGTCGTAATGAGTCTTCATCCTCTCCTGTGCTTTCAATAGATTATCTTGGGCAAAACTGTGGACCCTCTCTAGAATGTGTTGTAGGTTTTGAAGAAACTGGGGCACATTCTGATGCTCACTGAAGGTGGCCTCACGTAGAGAGTCCTTGAAAGCCTTGAGAGGAGTACGGCACTTACGTCTGTAGAGCATCTCATAAGGAGATACTCCTAGGGACTCATTGGGAAGACTTCTATAGATACACATTATTAGGTCGATTTGCTTATCCCAATCCTTAGAGGTTTCATTACAAAACTTCTTCAGGAGTGCTTTAATAGTCTGATGACTACACTCAAGAGAACCCTGTGAAGCAGGATGATAGGGGCTGGACAATACCTGTTTGATGTTGAACTCTTCCAGTGTCCTCTTGAAGAGATCACTGGTGAAGTTGGTGCCACAGTCGCTCTGAACCTCCCTTGGAAATCCATACTGGGTGAAGATCTTCAATAAGTGTTTCACAACCGTAGCAGCCGTAATGTTCTTTACTGGAACTGCTATGGGGAATCTGGTGGTAGGACACAGGATGGTTAAGATGTAGGCGTTACCTGAACTGGTCCGAGGTAAAGGACCAACACAGTCTATAATAAGTCTGTGGAAAGGTTCCGCAGGCACCTGTATGGGAGTCAGTGGTGCTCTGGGAATAGAGATGTTCGGTTTACCAGCCATCTGACATGTTTGACTCTGTTTGACGTACTGTTTGACGCTATTTACCATACCTGGCCAGTAGTAGTCTTGACGGATTCCACTGTAGGTCTTGTTAAATCCGTAGTGGGAGAGTGCTCCGTGGGCCAGATGTAGAATAGTGGGCCGCAGGCTGGCAGGAATCACTAGTTGTTCGACGTTGACCCAATCGTCCTCCTCCTTCAGTTTACTGGGTCTATATCTGCGGTAGAGCAACTCGTTCTCTAGGAAGAACCCAGGAATACTGTCAGGTTGATTCTCAGCCTGGAAAAATAATGGTGTCAAGGCAAGATCTTCCCTCTGTAACTTACGGAACTCCAACTTGGTCAGATTCGGGGGTAGTTTCTGAGGGTCTTGAGGGACAGCGGTAGCAGTAGAGTCAGCTGGCTGTGGTCGTGCAGCTTGTGCACGGGTGGTCACTAAAACCGGAGGAGAAACTTCATCACTCTCTTGAACCTTTGCTGGAACATACTCAAAGATGGGATTATCCATTACAGAGGTACACACCTGGGGTTTGTCCATGACGATCAGGTTGGTCGGTTGCAGGTCTTCTGCCAAGTCGTTGCCCAGGAGAAGTTGCAATCCAGGCATGGGAAAAGGCTTTTCCCTGATGGCGACTTGGACTTCTCCGGTCACGAAGGGACAATCCAGGTGGACTCTGGCGAGGGGATAAGGAGTGGTAGCAGTGAGGTCAGTGATGAAGACAGTTTCTCCGGTGTAGGCAATATTGGGCACAGCCGACTTCAAAATAATCGATTGAAGAGCTGCTGTGTCCCTCAAGATCTTCAGTTTGAAACGTGCCTCCGGATTTGAGCCGTTGGCAGAGACAGTTCCAGTATACAGGTGTTTACTGAAAAGAGAAAGATCATTACCTTGAACACCAACATTCATCACAGGCTTACCAGATTTAGGAGGAGTCTGTTTGGATTTAGGTGATTCGGCGTTTCCTTTGTATTGAGACTTATCACATTTATCTATGGTATGTCCATAGAGTCTACAATACTTACAGTACAATTGCGAGCCAGCTTGATCGGTACTCACTTTCTCGTATCTGTACCACGACTTCTTACTGGAAGATGGTTCTGGTGTCAGCCAGTGGATGAGGCTGTAAGTGTCAGCCGACTTAGCACACTTTAGGTAGTCGGTTTCTTCTTTATCTGCTGAATATAGACGGACAGGAGGCGGCACACGCCTCAAGAATTCTTCAACTAACATGAGGTTGACGAGTTCTGCAAAGGTAGAGACATGAGCTGCTTCCAGCCATTTCATAAAATATCTCCTTTTGGTATTAGCAAATTCGAAAAAGGTAGTGGTACTTGCCTTCAGGTGGTCACGGAATTTCCTTCGATAACTTTCGGTGGAGAGAAGGTAGGCGTCCAACACTGCTTGTTTCAGAGTCTGTTAGTCATTCTCAGACGCCAAAGTACTGAGTGTAACTGCAGCTCTACCTGTGAGATGTACTCTGAGAAGGGTTGCCCATTGGTCGGCAGGCCAACTAAGTTGATTAGCAAGGGTTTCAAAGGTGGTGAAAAACACATCAACTTCTGTCTCTACGAATGGTGGCATTAACTTACTTGCATGTGATATATTGAAACTGACGGGAAGATTGGCGGTAGCTTGCTGGCGTTGAGCGAGGTGTGAAGTTTCCAACGCGAATTCTCGTTGACGACATTCCTTAGCCAGAGTTGCTTGTTGTTTGTCATGTTCGTGTTGCATCTCCAATTGGCGTTGTTTTGTTTCAAGCTGTATACGTTCCTGCTCACGGAGTATTGCAATCTCACGTTCCTTGAGGGCGATTTCACGTTCTTGTTCTTCCTTCCTCAAGGCAGCTTCTCGTTCCTTTTCTTCCTTTCTTATGGCAGCTACTTCCCTTTGTTGCTCGAGGGCTTCTCTTTGTTGTTCGCGTTCGATCTTGACCAGCTCTAGTTTGAGTTTCATCGTTGCCAAATCAGTTTTATCTGGAATAAAGTAAGTTTCGTGAGTTTCAGAGTCTATCTTACCTTCCTCTAAGAGATGATCCAGTAACAGGTTATGTATTTCATTTTTGTTGGCTTGGTAGGGAACTTCCAGTTGATACTCATGTGCAAGAGTTTGTAATTCAGTCCTCTTGGCACGACTTAAAGTCCCTATTTCACCTGCTGGATCTGCACGGAAAGCTTGGAGACGAAACATGGTGAAATTAGCAAATAAATGCACAACGAATATACTGTTGTGATATTGTGAATGTCAGAAACAGGACAACGTGGCAACTGGTACCTATCCTGTGGAATCTTTACCAATTAATGTTAATTTCAAGATGATAAATGATTAATAAATCAAGGTCGCAGGAAATCTTGTACCCGGTACTCATGTAAGAGGATGAGGACAAGAAAATCCTACTAAACAAGCGAAACTGAGTTTCTAAAACAAATGAAACAGTTAATTGCCTCAAAAGTAAAATAGGTAGTCCAAGAATGTAGGCATACCTTGCCGAGTCTATAGGACATAAGCAAGTTTTTCCCACTGAAATTAATATGATACTTACAGAATTAGCGAACTTTTGTGCTCTGAAAAAAGAAGGCTAATTCCCTACCAATGTAAATATCATCATCTCTGACCGACGTGTAGGGGTGCGAGGTGTCAACTGGTGACGAGAACTGCTGCCGAGGTCCCAATTCAGCAACTAAAGTTCGTGCGAGAGGAACTATGGCCCTCTTTATCCTCCTACTGTCAGATTGCAGAAGATTAGGTGCACTTGACCCGGGGGCAGACCACAGTACCAGGGTACCAATATGATGATCTGCCGAAAATATGAGAAATATCCTAGGGACAAAAGATGGTAAACACGAGTAATAACATGGAGGGAGAGATGACCAATTAAGAGAATGACTGAGGCCTACAGTCACCACATAATCCAAAGTTGTCTCACCTTCACCATATGCTACTCTCGGAATGCACAATACACACAGCACCATATGAAAATAAAATTGAATATTAAAAATAGTGAAAAGCTACGTTACCAAAGCCAAATACGCTTACCATAAATTTACTATTTGGCACCAGTACCTGAGTGATGCTCCCGGACAGGCCCCCACGTAATGTGACGGTAAAGCGTTGGTGTTCGGCTGTTTCAAAAGCTGGGGGCAGGGCCTTGTCACATCACAAAAAAAAGAGAAAAGTTTGTCCTTTCATCTGTGGTAAGGTAATGGGAAGACACACAAAACACAAGTATATAAACAACGAAATTTTAATTACTCTAGAAAACAAGACATGAATAAAGGTAATCTCATAAAATATGCAGGACAAGTCAACAAACAAAATAACATGAATAATCACTGGCAAATGAAAAGTTACGCTAAGACAAGTAAGTTACAGTGATAGCAAAATAAAATATGAGTGCTGGAATACTGGCTTCAAGCTGCCACCTCCCTTAGTACACGAAAGCCAAGGCTTAGTCTACCAGCGAGAGATGTCAACTTCATGCAGCACAAAGATATTCTGACGAGATTGGCGTGCTGCAGCCCAGACGTCGACTTGTGGTGGTGGCGGAGGGCAGGTGCGACGAGACACCAGCCAATCAGCAACAGGCAGGCAGAGGATGAGCAGTTTGCTGGTTACGGCGGTGGCCAGGTGTTGGGGTGTGCTGGGTACGATTTGCTCTCTGGGCAAAACGTTTGGCGATACTGGTGGACGTATCTTCTATATAGTATCTTGTACTGTGACGTAATGATGTAGGGAAGAGCAGGCTCAATCTCTCTTGAAAGAGATTATCGTCACAATATATATATATATATATATATATATATATATATATATATATATATATATATATATATATATATATATATATATATATATATGTTTGTCTTGTATGTTTTGTAACCTTTAAATACACAATAAAGCAAAAAAAAAAAAAAAAAAAAATAGGAAAGGGGTGGTAGGAGAAACAGAAACTGAAGCACACAGAAACTGCATTGGAGGGGACCTACATTCCCTCCAATGCGTTATGTGTGGTTTCCTCCGAGGCTATGGGTCCCCCTTCTTCCAGCCAGAGGTGGTACTCCCTTCCTTTTTATAATATATATATATATATATATATATATATATATATATATATATATATATATATATATATATATATATATATATTATATATAGCCAATATATGTAGCCAAAAACTAAGTGAGTATGACCGGTTACTGAAATCAATGCTAGAATGACCTGCTTGATGACCTACAGTGGAAACAAGCCTCTCTTCCCGTAAGACTTGGGGGCCTCGGAGTTCGAACAGCAACGCAAATCGCTGTTCCAGCCTTCCTGTCCTCCTTATCAGCATCCGACAATCTTGTGAAGGAAATTCTACCTGCCCACTTACATCAGCTGGCAGGTGTACATGATCCCAATTTTACACGCTGTGCCACAGAGTGGGCCTCTCATGCAGGCCCATCACCTCAACCACCATCCCCAAAAGCCCACAAGCAATCCAGCTGGGATGGCCCCATTGTAGACCAAGTTGCTGCAGAGTGCCTGGGTGCTGCAACAACACAACACGACATTGCTCGCCTCACAGCAGTAGCAGCCCCACATGCAGGGGATTTCCTGTTAGCAGCCCCAATGTCGGCAACTGGCACGCGTCTCACACCACACGCCCTCCGAATTGCTGTGGCCCTTCGCCTTGCTGCCCCAATCCACACCAGATATAGGTGTATTTGCGGCGAGGTGGTGGCTGACAGGTACGGCCACCATGGCCTACTCTGCCAAAGCACAGTGTGATGGCACTCGAGGCACAGTGAAGTTAACGACATCATCAAGAGGAGCCTCACCACAGCTGGATGCCCAGCTGAAAGAGAGCCCCGTTACCTAACGCCCCGTAACTCTGATGCTCTTATTGGTCGCCCGGATGGTATCACAGTGAACCCCTGGAAGAATGGTAAGCAGTTGGTATGGGACTACACGTGCGTATCAACCCTGGCTAACACCTACATTAAACTCAGTGTTGCACAACCAGGTGGCGCTGCCACCCACAGGGAAGCAGCCAAATCCCGTAAGTATAGAGAACTGGATCACCACTACAATTTTGTCCCCATTGCTTCTGAGACACTCGGCGCCTGGGGTAAAAGTGCTACCAGTTTTTTGAAGGAACTGGGTTCTAGGCTCATTGAAACAACAAGGGATTCTAGAGCTGCCAGCTTTCTTTTCCAGCGCCTCAGCGTGGCGATACAGAGGGGAAATGCGCACTGCATCCAGGGTTCCTGCCCTCCATCTGAGGAGCTGGAGGAACTCGACAACCTATGATAACCATCTTTGTAACCCATATGTAACTCCATTTTTGTAACAAAGTTCAAATAAAGCAAATATATATGTGTACATACAAAAGAATGGGGGTGATAGGAGAAGATAATATTAGTGTTCAGTGAGAAACCACAAGGTCTCTGAATACTTTTTATTTTCTTCTCCGAGGCTATGGGTCTCCACATTGGCACCAGAGGTGGTACCCTCACTATGATAAAGAAAATATATATATATATATATATATATATATATATATATATATATATATATATATATATATATATATATATATATATATATATATATATATATATATATTATTAACTTCGCCAGTCGACTCAACGACTGGCGAAGCGACTCAACGGCCTGCTGACTCCTTATGTTCCTTGCGCCTTCAGCCTGAAGTCTCCAAAGGAATTTGTGGACTTACTGCGGGGCGCACGGGCCACAGGGATAAGAGCCTCGTTGGACGTAGAATCGCTGTTTACCAACGTACCTGTGGACGAGACAATCGGAATGATAGCCGACAGAGTGTATCGTGATCCAGCCTGTACTCCTCTTGACATGCCAGAAAGTATTCTGAGGAAACTACTCCAAGCTTGTACTAAAGAGGCACCCTTCTTGAGCCCGGATGGGCACATGTATAAGCAAGTAGATGGGGTCGCCATGGGTTCTCCCCTAGGTGTCCTGTTTGCAAACTTCTACATGGGTACCATCGAGCAAAAAGTCTTAGTCGACATGAACTTGAAACCGGCCATATACTGCAGGTATGTTGACGACATTTTTACACAGGTACCTGATGTCAGACATCTGCAGGAGCTGAAGGAGGCATTTGAGCAGAGTTCCGTGCTGCGTTTCACTTACGAGACGGAAAAGGATGGGAAGCTGCCTTTTCTAGATGTAACAGTCATGGAAAAGGGCGGAGGTTTCCACACTGCAGTCTACACAAAGGAAACAAACATAGGAACGTGCCTAAATGCCAACAGCGACTGCCCTGACAGGTACAAGAGGAGTGTTGTTAACGCATACGTCGACCGTGCTCTCAGCCACAGCTCAGAATGGAAGCAAGTCGACGAAGAACTCTGTAGGGTAAGGCAGGTCCTAGTCAATAACGGCTTCTCCAATGGTTTCATCGAAGACATCATAAGAAGGAAAGTGAAAAGCCATGCAACCTCCGAAGAGACAACTAACACAACACCTATACCCCCTATTAGACTATTTTACAGGAACTTCTTTTCCACAGCTCATAAAACAGAGGAAAGGGTCCTGAAAGATATTGTTAATAGAAACGTTATCCCTACAGACAAAAATCAGAGGATACAACTGACGATTTACTATAAAACCAGAAAAACGGCCAGCCTACTCATGAGAAACTCTCCAGACACAAAACAGAACGCTTTAAAAGAGACTAACGTCGTCTATGCCTTCAAATGCCCACTTGGGGACTGTAAGCTCCAAAAAACCCAGTATATAGGCAAGACAACAACATCTCTTTCTAGGCGTTTAACGATGCATAAACAACAGGGCTCCATTAAGGAACATATAATCTCTTCCCATAACCAAACCATCGCCAGAGAAATCCTAGTAAACAACACAGAAATCATCGATAGATACAGCAATAGCAGGCGGCTTGACGTTTGCGAGGCACTACACATCAAGAAGTCAACACCAGCAATCAACAGCCAATTATTGCACAACTATATTCTACCCACCTCAAGACTCCGCTCCAATATAGAAGCATCAAGAAATATGGACCAATAGGCTTTCTACAAACACTTCTATTCAATACCCATTGTTTCTGTTCTGTCTTGTGTTGATACTTTTAATACCCTATTAATATCCCCTAGTGTTCTGTCTTGTGTTAATGCCACATCACCCTTCCCACCTCACTCAAATGTAATGCCACATCACCCTTCCCACCTCACTCAAATGTAGATATAAAATCAGGGAAATGCAAGTTCTAATCAGTTGTGTATTTGTGAAGTCTTTGAAAATGTAATAAGTTTTACGAAACGCGCCCGTGTCGCGTCAGACTAGAAATAAAAATGAATTTTGGAGAAGTGATTTTTTATTTACCTCCAACAGTGAAGCGTAATGTACGAAAGATTGAGAAAATTCGTGTTAGAATTATTAATCTTACTTTTTCGGTCATATTTAATAATATATGTCTACAGGAAAGACTGCTACCAAAATATACTAATATATATATATATATATATATATATATATATATATATATATATATATATATACAATCTTTGGACAACACCCACCAGTGGGACTCGAACCCAGAAAGCACAACTACCTTCCAGTAGCTGGCATAACTAGTATGCTTTAACCCACTACGCCATCAGACCTTACAAAAGAAGTAGATAGTTCGAGATATATATATCTCAAACATCTCTACCTCCCGAAGGCACCAGATGAGTGAGGGGTCAGTCTGCAATTTTCGTCAAGCCACTGTCAATGTGAGAGAACTCGTGTCCAGCTTATAAGCCTATACTTGCATAAACCACAAGTGAAGATAAACAATCTTTGGACAACACCCACCAGTGGGACTCGAACCCAGAAAGCACAACTACCTTCCAGTAGCTGGCATAACTAGTATGCTTTAACCCACTACGCCATCAGACCTTACAAAAGAAGTAGATAGTTCGAGATATATATATCTCAAACATCTCTACCTCCCGAAGGCACCAGATGAGTGAGGGGTCAGTCTGCAATTTTCGTCAAGCCACTGTCAATGTGAGAGAACTCGTGTCCAGCTTATAAGCCTATACTTGCATAAACCACAAGTGAAGATAAACAATCTTTGGACAACACCCACCAGTGGGACTCGAACCCAGAAAGCACAACTACCTTCCAGTAGCTGGCATAACTAGTATGCTTTAACCCACTACGCCATCAGACCTTACAAAAGAAGTAGATAGTTCGAGATATATATATCTCAAACATCTCTACCTCCCGAAGGCACCAGATGAGTGAGGGGTCAGTCTGCAATTTTCGTCAAGCCACTGTCAATGTGAGAGAACTCGTGTCCAGCTTATAAGCCTATACTTGCATAAACCACAAGTGAAGATAAACAATCTTTGGACAACACCCACCAGTGGGACTCGAACCCAGAAAGCACAACTACCTTCCAGTAGCTGGCATAACTAGTATGCTTTAACCCACTACGCCATCAGACCTTACAAAAGAAGTAGATAGTTCGAGATATATATATCTCAAACATCTCTACCTCCCGAAGGCACCAGATGAGTGAGGGGTCAGTCTGCAATTTTCGTCAAGCCACTGTCAATGTGAGAGAACTCGTGTCCAGCTTATAAGCCTATACTTGCATAAACCACAAGTGAAGATAAACAATCTTTGGACAACACCCACCAGTGGGACTCGAACCCAGAAAGCACAACTACCTTCCAGTAGCTGGCATAACTAGTATGCTTTAACCCACTACGCCATCAGACCTTACAAAAGAAGTAGATAGTTCGAGATATATATATCTCAAACATCTCTACCTCCCGAAGGCACCAGATGAGTGAGGGGTCAGTCTGCAATTTTCGTCAAGCCACTGTCAATGTGAGAGAACTCGTGTCCAGCTTATAAGCCTATACTTGCATAAACCACAAGTGAAGATAAACAATCTTTGGACAACACCCACCAGTGGGACTCGAACCCAGAAAGCACAACTACCTTCCAGTAGCTGGCATAACTAGTATGCTTTAACCCACTACGCCATCAGACCTTACAAAAGAAGTAGATAGTTCGAGATATATATATCTCAAACATCTCTACCTCCCGAAGGCACCAGATGAGTGAGGGGTCAGTCTGCAATTTTCGTCAAGCCACTGTCAATGTGAGAGAACTCGTGTCCAGCTTATAAGCCTATACTTGCATAAACCACAAGTGAAGATAAACAATCTTTGGACAACACCCACCAGTGGGACTCGAACCCAGAAAGCACAACTACCTTCCAGTAGCTGGCATAACTAGTATGCTTTAACCCACTACGCCATCAGACCTTACAAAAGAAGTAGATAGTTCGAGATATATATATCTCAAACATCTCTACCTCCCGAAGGCACCAGATGAGTGAGGGGTCAGTCTGCAATTTTCGTCAAGCCACTGTCAATGTGAGAGAACTCGTGTCCAGCTTATAAGCCTATACTTGCATAAACCACAAGTGAAGATAAACAATCTTTGGACAACACCCACCAGTGGGACTCGAACCCAGAAAGCACAACTACCTTCCAGTAGCTGGCATAACTAGTATGCTTTAACCCACTACGCCATCAGACCTTACAAAAGAAGTAGATAGTTCGAGATATATATATCTCAAACATCTCTACCTCCCGAAGGCACCAGATGAGTGAGGGGTCAGTCTGCAATTTTCGTCAAGCCACTGTCAATGTGAGAGAACTCGTGTCCAGCTTATAAGCCTATACTTGCATAAACCACAAGTGAAGATAAACAATCTTTGGACAACACCCACCAGTGGGACTCGAACCCAGAAAGCACAACTACCTTCCAGTAGCTGGCATAACTAGTATGCTTTAACCCACTACGCCATCAGACCTTACAAAAGAAGTAGATAGTTCGAGATATATATATCTCAAACATCTCTACCTCCCGAAGGCACCAGATGAGTGAGGGGTCAGTCTGCAATTTTCGTCAAGCCACTGTCAATGTGAGAGAACTCGTGTCCAGCTTATAAGCCTATACTTGCATAAACCACAAGTGAAGATAAACAATCTTTGGACAACACCCACCAGTGGGACTCGAACCCAGAAAGCACAACTACCTTCCAGTAGCTGGCATAACTAGTATGCTTTAACCCACTACGCCATCAGACCTTACAAAAGAAGTAGATAGTTCGAGATATATATATCTCAAACATCTCTACCTCCCGAAGGCACCAGATGAGTGAGGGGTCAGTCTGCAATTTTCGTCAAGCCACTGTCAATGTGAGAGAACTCGTGTCCAGCTTATAAGCCTATACTTGCATAAACCACAAGTGAAGATAAACAATCTTTGGACAACACCCACCAGTGGGACTCGAACCCAGAAAGCACAACTACCTTCCAGTAGCTGGCATAACTAGTATGCTTTAACCCACTACGCCATCAGACCTTACAAAAGAAGTAGATAGTTCGAGATATATATATCTCAAACATCTCTACCTCCCGAAGGCACCAGATGAGTGAGGGGTCAGTCTGCAATTTTCGTCAAGCCACTGTCAATGTGAGAGAACTCGTGTCCAGCTTATAAGCCTATACTTGCATAAACCACAAGTGAAGATAAACAATCTTTGGACAACACCCACCAGTGGGACTCGAACCCAGAAAGCACAACTACCTTCCAGTAGCTGGCATAACTAGTATGCTTTAACCCACTACGCCATCAGACCTTACAAAAGAAGTAGATAGTTCGAGATATATATATCTCAAACATCTCTACCTCCCGAAGGCACCAGATGAGTGAGGGGTCAGTCTGCAATTTTCGTCAAGCCACTGTCAATGTGAGAGAACTCGTGTCCAGCTTATAAGCCTATACTTGCATAAACCACAAGTGAAGATAAACAATCTTTGGACAACACCCACCAGTGGGACTCGAACCCAGAAAGCACAACTACCTTCCAGTAGCTGGCATAACTAGTATGCTTTAACCCACTACGCCATCAGACCTTACAAAAGAAGTAGATAGTTCGAGATATATATATCTCAAACATCTCTACCTCCCGAAGGCACCAGATGAGTGAGGGGTCAGTCTGCAATTTTCGTCAAGCCACTGTCAATGTGAGAGAACTCGTGTCCAGCTTATAAGCCTATACTTGCATAAACCACAAGTGAAGATAAACAATCTTTGGACAACACCCACCAGTGGGACTCGAACCCAGAAAGCACAACTACCTTCCAGTAGCTGGCATAACTAGTATGCTTTAACCCACTACGCCATCAGACCTTACAAAAGAAGTAGATAGTTCGAGATATATATATCTCAAACATCTCTACCTCCCGAAGGCACCAGATGAGTGAGGGGTCAGTCTGCAATTTTCGTCAAGCCACTGTCAATGTGAGAGAACTCGTGTCCAGCTTATAAGCCTATACTTGCATAAACCACAAGTGAAGATAAACAATCTTTGGACAACACCCACCAGTGGGACTCGAACCCAGAAAGCACAACTACCTTCCAGTAGCTGGCATAACTAGTATGCTTTAACCCACTACGCCATCAGACCTTACAAAAGAAGTAGATAGTTCGAGATATATATATCTCAAACATCTCTACCTCCCGAAGGCACCAGATGAGTGAGGGGTCAGTCTGCAATTTTCGTCAAGCCACTGTCAATGTGAGAGAACTCGTGTCCAGCTTATAAGCCTATACTTGCATAAACCACAAGTGAAGATAAACAATCTTTGGACAACACCCACCAGTGGGACTCGAACCCAGAAAGCACAACTACCTTCCAGTAGCTGGCATAACTAGTATGCTTTAACCCACTACGCCATCAGACCTTACAAAAGAAGTAGATAGTTCGAGATATATATATCTCAAACATCTCTACCTCCCGAAGGCACCAGATGAGTGAGGGGTCAGTCTGCAATTTTCGTCAAGCCACTGTCAATGTGAGAGAACTCGTGTCCAGCTTATAAGCCTATACTTGCATAAACCACAAGTGAAGATAAACAATCTTTGGACAACACCCACCAGTGGGACTCGAACCCAGAAAGCACAACTACCTTCCAGTAGCTGGCATAACTAGTATGCTTTAACCCACTACGCCATCAGACCTTACAAAAGAAGTAGATAGTTCGAGATATATATATCTCAAACATCTCTACCTCCCGAAGGCACCAGATGAGTGAGGGGTCAGTCTGCAATTTTCGTCAAGCCACTGTCAATGTGAGAGAACTCGTGTCCAGCTTATAAGCCTATACTTGCATAAACCACAAGTGAAGATAAACAATCTTTGGACAACACCCACCAGTGGGACTCGAACCCAGAAAGCACAACTACCTTCCAGTAGCTGGCATAACTAGTATGCTTTAACCCACTACGCCATCAGACCTTACAAAAGAAGTAGATAGTTCGAGATATATATATCTCAAACATCTCTACCTCCCGAAGGCACCAGATGAGTGAGGGGTCAGTCTGCAATTTTCGTCAAGCCACTGTCAATGTGAGAGAACTCGTGTCCAGCTTATAAGCCTATACTTGCATAAACCACAAGTGAAGATAAACAATCTTTGGACAACACCCACCAGTGGGACTCGAACCCAGAAAGCACAACTACCTTCCAGTAGCTGGCATAACTAGTATGCTTTAACCCACTACGCCATCAGACCTTACAAAAGAAGTAGATAGTTCGAGATATATATATCTCAAACATCTCTACCTCCCGAAGGCACCAGATGAGTGAGGGGTCAGTCTGCAATTTTCGTCAAGCCACTGTCAATGTGAGAGAACTCGTGTCCAGCTTATAAGCCTATACTTGCATAAACCACAAGTGAAGATAAACAATCTTTGGACAACACCCACCAGTGGGACTCGAACCCAGAAAGCACAACTACCTTCCAGTAGCTGGCATAACTAGTATGCTTTAACCCACTACGCCATCAGACCTTACAAAAGAAGTAGATAGTTCGAGATATATATATCTCAAACATCTCTACCTCCCGAAGGCACCAGATGAGTGAGGGTCAGTCTGCAATTTTCGTCAAGCCACTGTCAATGTGAGAGAACTCGTGTCCAGCTTATAAGCCTATACTTGCATAAACCACAAGTGAAGATAAACAATCTTGGACAACACCCACCAGTGGACTCGAACCCAGAAAGCACAACTACCTTCCAGTAGCTGCATAACTAGTATGCTTTAACCCACTACGCCATCAGACCTTACAAAAGAAGTAGATAGTTCGAGATATATATATCTCAAACATCTCTACCTCCCGAAGGCACCAGATGAGTGAGGGGTCAGTCTGCAATTTTCGTCAAGCCACTGTCAATGTGAGAGAACTCGTGTCCAGCTTATAAGCCTATACTTGCATAAACCACAAGTGAAGATAAACAATCTTTGGACAACACCCACCAGTGGGACTCGAACCCAGAAAGCACAACTACCTTCCAGTAGCTGGCATAACTAGTATGCTTTAACCCACTACGCCATCAGACCTTACAAAAGAAGTAGATAGTTCGAGATATATATATCTCAAACATCTCTACCTCCCGAAGGCACCAGATGAGTGAGGGGTCAGTCTGCAATTTTCGTCAAGCCACTGTCAATGTGAGAGAACTCGTGTCCAGCTTATAAGCCTATACTTGCATAAACCACAAGTGAAGATAAACAATCTTTGGACAACACCCACCAGTGGGACTCGAACCCAGAAAGCACAACTACCTTCCAGTAGCTGGCATAACTAGTATGCTTTAACCCACTACGCCATCAGACCTTACAAAAGAAGTAGATAGTTCGAGATATATATATCTCAAACATCTCTACCTCCCGAAGGCACCAGATGAGTGAGGGGTCAGTCTGCAATTTTCGTCAAGCCACTGTCAATGTGAGAGAACTCGTGTCCAGCTTATAAGCCTATACTTGCATAAACCACAAGTGAAGATAAACAATCTTTGGACAACACCCACCAGTGGGACTCGAACCCAGAAAGCACAACTACCTTCCAGTAGCTGGCATAACTAGTATGCTTTAACCCACTACGCCATCAGACCTTACAAAAGAAGTAGATAGTTCGAGATATATATCTCAAACATCTCTACCTCCCGAAGGCACCAGATGAGTGAGGGGTCAGTCTGCAATTTTCGTCAAGCCACTGTCAATGTGAGAGAACTCGTGTCCAGCTTATAAGCTATACTTGCATAAACCACAAGTGAAGAAAACAATCTTTGGACAACACCCACCAGTGGGACTCGAACCCAGAAAGCACAACTACCTTCCAGTAGCTGGCATAACTAGTATGCTTTAACCCACTACGCCATCAGACCTTACAAAAGAAGTAGATAGTTCGAGATATATATATCTCAAACATCTCTACCTCCCGAAGGCACCAGATGAGTGAGGGGTCAGTCTGCAATTTTCGTCAAGCCACTGTCAATGTGAGAGAACTCGTGTCCAGCTTATAAGCCTATACTTGCATAAACCACAAGTGAAGATAAACAATCTTTGGACAACACCCACCAGTGGGACTCGAACCCAGAAAGCACAACTACCTTCCAGTAGCTGGCATAACTAGTATGCTTTAACCCACTACGCCATCAGACCTTACAAAAGAAGTAGATAGTTCGAGATATATATCTCAAACATCTCTACCTCCCGAAGGCACCAGATGAGTGAGGGTCAGTCTGCAATTTTCGTCAAGCCACTGTCAATGTGAGAGAACTCGTGTCCAGCTTATAAGCCTATACTTGCATAAACCACAAGTGAAGATAAACAATCTTTGGACAACACCCACCAGTGGGACTCGAACCCAGAAAGCACAACTACCTTCCAGTAGCTGGCATAACTAGTATGCTTTAACCCACTACGCCATCAGACCTTACAAAAGAAGTAGATAGTTCGAGATATATATATCTCAAACATCTCTACCTCCCGAAGGCACCAGATGAGTGAGGGGTCAGTCTGCAATTTTCGTCAAGCCACTGTCAATGTGAGAGAACTCGTGTCCAGCTTATAAGCCTATACTTGCATAAACCACAAGTGAAGATAAACAATCTTTGGACAACACCCACCAGTGGGACTCGAACCCAGAAAGCACAACTACCTTCCAGTAGCTGGCATAACTAGTATGCTTTAACCCACTACGCCATCAGACCTTACAAAAGAAGTAGATAGTTCGAGATATATATATCTCAAACATCTCTACCTCCCGAAGGCACCAGATGAGTGAGGGGTCAGTCTGCAATTTTCGTCAAGCCACTGTCAATGTGAGAGAACTCGTGTCCAGCTTATAAGCCTATACTTGCATAAACCACAAGTGAAGATAAACAATCTTTGGACAACACCCACCAGTGGGACTCGAACCCAGAAAGCACAACTACCTTCCAGTAGGGCATAACTAGTATGCTTTAACCCACTACGCCATCAGACCTTACAAAAGAAGTAGATAGTTCGAGATATATATATCTCAAACATCTCTACCTCCCGAAGGCACCAGATGAGTGAGGGGTCAGTCTGCAATTTTCGTCAAGCCACTGTCAATGTGAGAGAACTCGTGTCCAGCTTATAAGCCTATACTTGCATAAACCACAAGTGAAGATAAACAATCTTTGGACAACACCCACCAGTGGGACTCGAACCCAGAAAGCACAACTACCTTCCAGTAGCTGGCATAACTAGTATGCTTTAACCCACTACGCCATCAGACCTTACAAAAGAAGTAGATAGTTCGAGATATATATCTCAAACATCTCTACCTCCGAAGGCACCAGATGAGTGAGGGGTCAGTCTGCAATTTTCGTCAAGCCACTGTCAATGTGAGAGAACTCGTGTCCAGCTTATAAGCCTATACTTGCATAAACCACAAGTGAAGATAAACAATCTTTGGACAACACCCACCAGTGGGACTCGAACCCAGAAAGCACAACTACCTTCCAGTAGCTGGCATAACTAGTATGCTTTAACCCACTACGCCATCAGACCTTACAAAAGAAGTAGATAGTTCGAGATATATATATCTCAAACATCTCTACCTCCCGAAGGCACCAGATGAGTGAGGGGTCAGTCTGCAATTTTCGTCAAGCCACTGTCAATGTGAGAGAACTCGTGTCCAGCTTATAAGCCTATACTTGCATAAACCACAGTGAAGATAAACAATCTTTGGACAACACCCACCAGTGGGACTCGAACCCAGAAAGCACAACTACCTTCCAGTAGCTGGCATAACTAGTATGCTTTAACCCACTACGCCATCAGACCTTACAAAAGAAGTAGATAGTTCGAGATATTATATCTCAAACATCTCTACCTCCCGAAGGCACCAGATGAGTGAGGGGTCAGTCTGCAATTTTCGTCAAGCCACTGTCAATGTGAGAGAACTCGAGTCCAGCTTATAAGCCTATACTTGCATAAACCACAAGTGAAGATAAACAATCTTTGGACAACACCCACCAGTGGGACTCGAACCCAGAAAGCACAACTACCTTCCAGTAGCTGGCATAACTAGTATGCTTTAACCCACTACGCCATCAGACCTTACAAAAGAAGTAGATAGTTCGAGATATATATATCTCAAACATCTCTACCTCCCGAAGGCACCAGATGAGTGAGGGGTCAGTCTGCAATTTTCGTCAAGCCACTGTCAATGTGAGAGAACTCGTGTCCAGCTTATAAGCCTATACTTGCATAAACCACAAGTGAAGATAAACAATCTTTGGACAACACCCACCAGTGGGACTCGAACCCAGAAAGCACAACTACCTTCCAGTAGCTGGCATAACTAGTATGCTTTAACCCACTACGCCATCAGACCTTACAAAAGAAGTAGATAGTTCGAGATATATATATCTCAAACATCTCTACCTCCCGAAGGCACCAGATGAGTGAGGGGTCAGTCTGCAATTTTCGTCAAGCCACTGTCAATGTGAGAGAACTCGTGTCCAGCTTATAAGCCTATACTTGCATAAACCACAAGTGAAGATAAACAATCTTTGGACAACACCCACCAGTGGGACTCGAACCCAGAAAGCACAACTACCTTCCAGTAGCTGGCATAACTAGTATGCTTTAACCCACTACGCCATCAGACCTTACAAAAGAAGTAGATAGTTCGAGATATATATCTCAAACATCTCTACCTCCCGAAGGCACCAGATGAGTGAGGGTCAGTCTGCAATTTTCGTCAAGCCACTGTCAATGTGAGAGAACTCGTGTCCAGCTTATAAGCCTATACTTGCATAAACCACAAGTGAAGATAAACAATCTTTGGACAACACCCACCAGTGGGACTCGAACCCAGAAAGCACAACTACCTTCCAGTAGCTGGCATAACTAGTATGCTTTAACCCACTACGCCATCAGACCTTACAAAAGAAGTAGATAGTTCGAGATATATATATCTCAAACATCTCTACCTCCCGAAGGCACCAGATGAGTGAGGGGTCAGTCTGCAATTTTCGTCAAGCCACTGTCAATGTGAGAGAACTCGTGTCCAGCTTATAAGCCTATACTTGCATAAACCACAAGTGAAGATAAACAATTGACAGTGGCAATGTGACAAGTCACATTGACAGTGGCTTGACGAAAATTGCAGACTGACCCCTCACTCATCTGGTGCCTTCGGGAGGTAGAGATGTTTGAGATATATATATCTCGAACTATCTACTTCTTTTGTAAGGTCTGATGGCGTAGTGGGTTAAAGCATACTAGTTATGCCAGCTACTGGAAGGTAGTTGTGCTTTCTGGGTTCGAGTCCCACTGGTGGGTGTTGTCCAAAGATTGTTTATCTTCACTTGTGGTTTATGCAAGTATAGGCTTATAAGCTGGACACGAGTTCTCTCACATTGACAGTGGCTTGACGAAATTGCAGACTGACCCCTCACTCATCTGGTGCCTTCGGGAGGTAGAGATGTTTGAGATATATATATCTCGAACTATCTACTTCTTTTGTAAGGTCTGATGGCGTAGTGGGTTAAAGCATACTAGTTATGCCAGCTACTGGAAGGTAGTTGTGCTTTCTGGGTTCGAGTCCCACTGGTGGGTGTTGTCCAAAGATTGTTTATCTTCACTTGTGGTTTATGCAAGTATAGGCTTATAAGCTGGACACGAGTTCTCTCACATTGACAGTGGCTTGACGAAAATTGCAGACTGACCCCTCACTCATCTGGTGCCTTCGGGAGGTAGAGATGTTTGAGATATATATATCTCGAACTATCTACTTCTTTTGTAAGGTCTGATGGCGTAGTGGGTTAAAGCATACTAGTTATGCCAGCTACTGGAAGGTAGTTGTGCTTTCTGGGTTCGAGTCCCACTGGTGGGTGTTGTCCAAAGATTGTTTATCTTCACTTGTGGTTTATGCAAGTATAGGCTTATAAGCTGGACACGAGTTCTCTCACATTGACAGTGGCTTGACGAAAATTGCAGACTGACCCCTCACTCATCTGGTGCCTTCGGGAGGTAGAGATGTTTGAGATATATATATCTCGAACTATCTACTTCTTTTGTAAGGTCTGGCGTAGTGGGTTAAAGCATACTAGTTATGCCAGCTACTGGAAGGTAGTTGTGCTTTCTGGGTTCGAGTCCCACTGGTGGGTGTTGTCCAAAGATTGTTTATCTTCACTTGTGGTTTATGCAAGTATAGGCTTATAAGCTGGACACGAGTTCTCTCACATTGACAGTGGCTTGACGAAAATTGCAGACTGACCCCTCACTCATCTGGTGCCTTCGGGAGGTAGAGATGTTTGAGATATATATATCTCGAACTATCTACTTCTTTTGTAAGGTCTGATGGCGTAGTGGGTTAAAGCATACTAGTTATGCCAGCTACTGGAAGGTAGTTGTGCTTTCTGGGTTCGAGTCCCACTGGTGGGTGTTGTCCAAAGATTGTTTATCTTCACTTGTGGTTTATGCAAGTATAGGCTTATAAGCTGGACACGAGTTCTCTCACATTGACAGTGGCTTGACGAAAATTGCAGACTGACCCCTCACTCATCTGGTGCCTTCGGGAGGTAGAGATGTTTGAGATATATATATCTCGAACTATCTACTTCTTTTGTAAGGTCTGATGGCGTAGTGGGTTAAAGCATACTAGTTATGCCAGCTACTGGAAGGTAGTTGTGCTTTCTGGGTTCGAGTCCCACTGGTGGGTGTTGTCCAAAGATTGTTTATCTTCACTTGTGGTTTATGCAAGTATAGGCTTATAAGCTGGACACGAGTTCTCTCACATTGACAGTGGCTTGACGAAAATTGCAGACTGACCCCTCACTCATCTGGTGCCTTCGGGAGGTAGAGATGTTTGAGATATATATATCTCGAACTATCTACTTCTTTTGTAAGGTCTGATGGCGTAGTGGGTTAAAGCATACTAGTTATGCCAGCTACTGGAAGGTAGTTGTGCTTTCTGGGTTCGAGTCCCACTGGTGGGTGTTGTCCAAAGATTGTTTATCTTCACTTGTGGTTTATGCAAGTATAGGCTTATAAGCTGGACACGAGTTCTCTCACATTGACAGTGGCTTGACGAAAATTGCAGACTGACCCCTCACTCATCTGGTGCCTTCGGGAGGTAGAGATGTTTGAGATATATATATCTCGAACTATCTACTTCTTTTGTAAGGTCTGATGGCGTAGTGGGTTAAAGCATACTAGTTATGCCAGCTACTGGAAGGTAGTTGTGCTTTCTGGGTTCGAGTCCCACTGGTGGGTGTTGTCCAAAGATTGTTTATCTTCACTTGTGGTTTATGCAAGTATAGGCTTATAAGCTGGACACGAGTTCTCTCACATTGACAGTGGCTTGACGAAAATTGCAGACTGACCCCTCACTCATCTGGTGCCTTCGGGAGGTAGAGATGTTTGAGATATATATATCTCGAACTATCTACTTCTTTTGTAAGGTCTGATGGCGTAGTGGGTTAAAGCATACTAGTTATGCCAGCTACTGGAAGGTAGTTGTGCTTTCTGGGTTCGAGTCCCACTGGTGGGTGTTGTCCAAAGATTGTTTATCTTCACTTGTGGTTTATGCAAGTATAGGCTTATAAGCTGGACACGAGTTCTCTCACATTGACAGTGGCTTGACGAAAATTGCAGACTGACCCCTCACTCATCTGGTGCCTTCGGGAGGTAGAGATGTTTGAGATATATATATCTCGAACTATCTACTTCTTTTGTAAGGTCTGATGGCGTAGTGGGTTAAAGCATACTAGTTATGCCAGCTACTGGAAGGTAGTTGTGCTTTCTGGGTTCGAGTCCCACTGGTGGGTGTTGTCCAAAGATTGTTTATCTTCACTTGTGGTTTATGCAAGTATAGGCTTATAAGCTGGACACGAGTTCTCTCACATTGACAGTGGCTTGACGAAAATTGCAGACTGACCCCTCACTCATCTGGTGCCTTCGGGAGGTAGAGATGTTTGAGATATATATATCTCGAACTATCTACTTCTTTTGTAAGGTCTGATGGCGTAGTGGGTTAAAGCATACTAGTTATGCCAGCTACTGGAAGGTAGTTGTGCTTTCTGGGTTCGAGTCCCACTGGGGGTGTTGTCCAAAGATTGTTTATCTTCACTTGTGGTTTATGCAAGTATAGGCTTATAAGCTGGACACGAGTTCTCTCACATTGACAGTGGCTTGACGAAAATTGCAGACTGACCCCTCACTCATCTGGTGCCTTCGGGAGGTAGAGATGTTTGAGATATATATATCTCGAACTATCTACTCTTTTGTAAGGTCTGATGGCGTAGTGGGTTAAAGCATACTAGTTATGCCAGCTACTGGAAGGTAGTTGTGCTTTCTGGGTTCGAGTCCCACTGGTGGGTGTTGTCCAAAGATTGTTTATCTTCACTTGTGGTTTATGCAAGTATAGGCTTATAAGCTGGACACGAGTTCTCTCACATTGACAGTGGCTTGACGAAAATTGCAGACTGACCCCTCACTCATCTGGTGCCTTCGGGAGGTAGAGATGTTTGAGATATATATATCTCGAACTATCTACTTCTTTTGTAAGGTCTGATGGCGTAGTGGGTTAAAGCATACTAGTTATGCCAGCTACTGGAAGGTAGTTGTGCTTTCTGGGTTCGAGTCCCACTGGTGGGTGTTGTCCAAAGATTGTTTATCTTCACTTGTGGTTTATGCAAGTATAGGCTTATAAGCTGGACACGAGTTCTCTCACATTGACAGTGGCTTGACGAAAATTGCAGACTGACCCCTCACTCATCTGGTGCCTTCGGGAGGTAGAGATGTTTGAGATATATATATCTCGAACTATCTACTTCTTTTGTAAGGTCTGATGGCGTAGTGGGTTAAAGCATACTAGTTATGCCAGCTACTGGAAGGTAGTTGTGCTTTCTGGGTTCGAGTCCCACTGGTGGGTGTTGTCCAAAGATTGTTTATCTTCACTTGTGGTTTATGCAAGTATAGGCTTATAAGCTGGACACGAGTTCTCTCACATTGACAGTGGCTTGACGAAAATTGCAGACTGACCCCTCACTCATCTGGTGCCTTCGGGAGGTAGAGATGTTTGAGATATATATATCTCGAACTATCTACTTCTTTTGTAAGGTCTGATGGCGTAGTGGGTTAAAGCATACTAGTTATGCCAGCTACTGGAAGGTAGTTGTGCTTTCTGGGTTCGAGTCCCACTGGTGGGTGTTGTCCAAAGATTGTTTATCTTCACTTGTGGTTTATGCAAGTATAGGCTTATAAGCTGGACACGAGTTCTCTCACATTGACAGTGGCTTGACGAAAATTGCAGACTGACCCCTCACTCATCTGGTGCCTTCGGGAGGTAGAGATGTTTGAGATATATATATCTCGAACTATCTACTTCTTTTGTAAGGTCTGATGGCGTAGTGGGTTAAAGCATACTAGTTATGCCAGCTACTGGAAGGTAGTTGTGCTTTCTGGGTTCGAGTCCCACTGGTGGGTGTTGTCCAAAGATTGTTTATCTTCACTTGTGGTTTATGCAAGTATAGGCTTATAAGCTGGACACGAGTTCTCTCACATTGACAGTGGCTTGACGAAAATTGCAGACTGACCCCTCACTCATCTGGTGCCTTCGGGAGGTAGAGATGTTTGAGATATATATATCTCGAACTATCTACTTCTTTTGTAAGGTCTGATGGCGTAGTGGGTTAAAGCATACTAGTTATGCCAGCTACTGGAAGGTAGTTGTGCTTTCTGGGTTCGAGTCCCACTGGTGGGTGTTGTCCAAAGATTGTTTATCTTCACTTGTGGTTTATGCAAGTATAGGCTTATAAGCTGGACACGAGTTCTCTCACATTGACAGTGGCTTGACGAAAATTGCAGACTGACCCCTCACTCATCTGGTGCCTTCGGGAGGTAGAGATGTTTGAGATATATATATCTCGAACTATCTACTTCTTTTGTAAGGTCTGATGGCGTAGTGGGTTAAAGCATACTAGTTATGCCAGCTACTGGAAGGTAGTTGTGCTTTCTGGGTTCGAGTCCCACTGGTGGGTGTTGTCCAAAGATTGTTTATCTTCACTTGTGGTTTATGCAAGTATAGGCTTATAAGCTGGACACGAGTTCTCTCACATTGACAGTGGCTTGACGAAAATTGCAGACTGACCCCTCACTCATCTGGTGCCTTCGGGAGGTAGAGATGTTTGAGATATATATATCTCGAACTATCTACTTCTTTTGTAAGGTCTGATGGCGTAGTGGGTTAAAGCATACTAGTTATGCCAGCTACTGGAAGGTAGTTGTGCTTTCTGGGTTCGAGTCCCACTGGTGGGTGTTGTCCAAAGATTGTTTATCTTCACTTGTGGTTTATGCAAGTATAGGCTTATAAGCTGGACACGAGTTCTCTCACATTGACAGTGGCTTGACGAAAATTGCAGACTGACCCCTCACTCATCTGGTGCCTTCGGGAGGTAGAGATGTTTGAGATATATATATCTCGAACTATCTACTTCTTTTGTAAGGTCTGATGGCGTAGTGGGTTAAAGCATACTAGTTATGCCAGCTACTGGAAGGTAGTTGTGCTTTCTGGGTTCGAGTCCCACTGGTGGGTGTTGTCCAAAGATTGTTTATCTTCACTTGTGGTTTATGCAAGTATAGGCTTATAAGCTGGACACGAGTTCTCTCACATTGACAGTGGCTTGACGAAAATTGCAGACTGACCCCTCACTCATCTGGTGCCTTCGGGAGGTAGAGATGTTTGAGATATATATATCTCGAACTATCTACTTCTTTTGTAAGGTCTGATGGCGTAGTGGGTTAAAGCATACTAGTTATGCCAGCTACTGGAAGGTAGTTGTGCTTTCTGGGTTCGAGTCCCACTGGTGGGTGTTGTCCAAAGATTGTTTATCTTCACTTGTGGTTTATGCAAGTATAGGCTTATAAGCTGGACACGAGTTCTCTCACATTGACAGTGGCTTGACGAAAATTGCAGACTGACCCCTCACTCATCTGGTGCCTTCGGGAGGTAGAGATGTTTGAGATATATATATCTCGAACTATCTACTTCTTTTGTAAGGTCTGATGGCGTAGTGGGTTAAAGCATACTAGTTATGCCAGCTACTGGAAGGTAGTTGTGCTTTCTGGGTTCGAGTCCCACTGGTGGGTGTTGTCCAAAGATTGTTTATCTTCACTTGTGGTTTATGCAAGTATAGGCTTATAAGCTGGACACGAGTTCTCTCACATTGACAGTGGCTTGACGAAAATTGCAGACTGACCCCTCACTCATCTGGTGCCTTCGGGAGGTAGAGATGTTTGAGATATATATATCTCGAACTATCTACTTCTTTTGTAAGGTCTGATGGCGTAGTGGGTTAAAGCATACTAGTTATGCCAGCTACTGGAAGGTAGTTGTGCTTTCTGGGTTCGAGTCCCACTGGTGGGTGTTGTCCAAAGATTGTTTATCTTCACTTGTGGTTTATGCAAGTATAGGCTTATAAGCTGGACACGAGTTCTCTCACATTGACAGTGGCTTGACGAAAATTGCAGACTGACCCCTCACTCATCTGGTGCCTTCGGGAGGTAGAGATGTTTGAGATATATATATCTCGAACTATCTACTTCTTTTGTAAGGTCTGATGGCGTAGTGGGTTAAAGCATACTAGTTATGCCAGCTACTGGAAGGTAGTTGTGCTTTCTGGGTTCGAGTCCCACTGGTGGGTGTTGTCCAAAGATTGTTTATCTTCACTTGTGGTTTATGCAAGTATAGGCTTATAAGCTGGACACGAGTTCTCTCACATTGACAGTGGCTTGACGAAAATTGCAGACTGACCCCTCACTCATCTGGTGCCTTCGGGAGGTAGAGATGTTTGAGATATATATATCTCGAACTATCTACTTCTTTTGTAAGGTCTGATGGCGTAGTGGGTTAAAGCATACTAGTTATGCCAGCTACTGGAAGGTAGTTGTGCTTTCTGGGTTCGAGTCCCACTGGTGGGTGTTGTCCAAAGATTGTTTATCTTCACTTGTGGTTTATGCAAGTATAGGCTTATAAGCTGGACACGAGTTCTCTCACATTGACAGTGGCTTGACGAAAATTGCAGACTGACCCCTCACTCATCTGGTGCCTTCGGGAGGTAGAGATGTTTGAGATATATATATCTCGAACTATCTACTTCTTTTGTAAGGTCTGATGGCGTAGTGGGTTAAAGCATACTAGTTATGCCAGCTACTGGAAGGTAGTTGTGCTTTCTGGGTTCGAGTCCCACTGGTGGGTGTTGTCCAAAGATTGTTTATCTTCACTTGTGGTTTATGCAAGTATAGGCTTATAAGCTGGACACGAGTTCTCTCACATTGACAGTGGCTTGACGAAAATTGCAGACTGACCCCTCACTCATCTGGTGCCTTCGGGAGGTAGAGATGTTTGAGATATATATATCTCGAACTATCTACTTCTTTTGTAAGGTCTGATGGCGTAGTGGGTTAAAGCATACTAGTTATGCCAGCTACTGGAAGGTAGTTGTGCTTTCTGGGTTCGAGTCCCACTGGTGGGTGTTGTCCAAAGATTGTTTATCTTCACTTGTGGTTTATGCAAGTATAGGCTTATAAGCTGGACACGAGTTCTCTCACATTGACAGTGGCTTGACGAAAATTGCAGACTGACCCCTCACTCATCTGGTGCCTTCGGGAGGTAGAGATGTTTGAGATATATATATCTCGAACTATCTACTTCTTTTGTAAGGTCTGATGGCGTAGTGGGTTAAAGCATACTAGTTATGCCAGCTACTGGAAGGTAGTTGTGCTTTCTGGGTTCGAGTCCCACTGGTGGGTGTTGTCCAAAGATTGTTTATCTTCACTTGTGGTTTATGCAAGTATAGGCTTATAAGCTGGACACGAGTTCTCTCACATTGACAGTGGCTTGACGAAAATTGCAGACTGACCCCTCACTCATCTGGTGCCTTCGGGAGGTAGAGATGTTTGAGATATATATATCTCGAACTATCTACTTCTTTTGTAAGGTCTGATGGCGTAGTGGGTTAAAGCATACTAGTTATGCCAGCTACTGGAAGGTAGTTGTGCTTTCTGGGTTCGAGTCCCACTGGTGGGTGTTGTCCAAAGATTGTTTATCTTCACTTGTGGTTTATGCAAGTATAGGCTTATATATATATATATATATATATATATATATATATATATATATATATATATATATATATATATATATATATATATTGGTGTATACTGGCAGCAGGTTTTCTTTCAAACATGTTTCATTGAATATGACCGCATATTCTGTATTTATTATTTTCTGGTTTAGGGCTTCTATCCCTCTAACTATTTACCAAGTAATCCAAGTAAGTTTAGTCTACAATCATCAGCAGATTTCCTAGAATTGATCAAATCTACCCAGCCCGATGGAATCATCGCTTCCCTGGACGTTGAATCCGTTTTTACCAACGTCCCAGTCGACACAACCATAGGAATGATACTGGACAGAGTATACAGAGACGAGAGCACCCCCAAATTAGACATACCTGAGCCACACTTGAAAAGTCTTCTCGAAGCATGTACAAAGGAAGCCCCTTTCATCAGTCCACAAGGAGACATGTATTTACAAATAGACGGAGTAGCAATGGGCTCCCCCTTAGGAGTTTTATTTGCTAATTTTTATATGGGAACCATCGAAGACAGGGTCTTCAGTAGCAGACAAAAAACAACTGTATACTGCCGTTATGTAGATGACATATTCGTAATAGTAAAAGACTCAGATGAACTAATTGACCTAAAAAGACACCTAGAGAGAGAGTCAGTACTCCGATTTACACATGAAAATAGTGAAAATAACAGTCTGCCATTCTTGGATGTACTAATAACAAAAACAGGAACCTCTTTAAGCACCAACGTATATACCAAGCCCACCAACATAGGATTATGCCTGAACGGTAGAAGTGAGTGCCCCCAAAGATACAAAGCCAGTGTTCTCAATGCTTATATTCGTCGAGCGCTTACCCACTGCTCTGAATGGAGCAACGTGAGTAGAGAGTTTGAAAGAGTAACTCAGGTATTGGTGAACAACGGATATAGCAACGCGGAAATAAACGCTGCTATAAGAAGACACTTGGACCGTTGGTATAATTCAGAACCTAGAACAGAAACCACAACACCCCCAATAAAATTATATTACAAATCAACCATGCACAGTGAACATATAAAAGAGGAAAGAATAATGAAAGAAATAATCCGTAAAGGAGTAAAAAGCACTACTCCTAACCAAAGCATAAACCTGATAATATTCTACAAAACCAAGAAGACTTCTGAACTCCTTATCAAAAACAGCCCGAAGCCGACGGAGAACCCTCTACAGCAGTCAAGCGTTGTATACATGTACACTTGCCCCCACGAAGGATGTAACCTTCAATGTAAGTACATAGGTATGACGTCGACCAAGCTGACGAGGCGTTTGACATGCCATCTTCAATCTGGTGCCCCCAAGAATCACATGAGACAAGCCCATGACATTACTCTAATAAGAGAAATGTTGAACAAGAATACTTGCATAATAGACAAAACCCAAGATTCAAGAAGATTACAAATTCTTGAGGCAATTCACATAAGAATAGAGCGACCTACCATGAACACCCAAATCACGGAACTATTTACTCTACCCACCATGAGAGTAAGGACAAGACAAGAACATATCGATGCCAACACAGAAGACAATGTCCAACATAACAGGCCAATTACACTGGATTAATCTTTGTGTTTGGATAGGAGATGCCTCGTATGGGCCAATAAGCCTTCTGCAGCCCCTATGTTTATCCCTTATGTATCCCCCCATGTTTTCACCTTCATTGTATTATCACCTGACCTAATGCGGGTATAAAATCAACTAGTATTGTAAGATCTGTTCACTTGAGAATGAACCATGGAAGTTCGAAACGTCGTGCAAATTATACAAATAAGTGTAATACACTCTATAGTAAATCACTTCTTTTCTTCACCTTAAAAGTACGAAAATGAGTTTTGGAGAACTCCTATTTCAATTAAGCCCTGATGCTAAGAAAATAGTTAGAGGGATAGAAGCCCTAAACCAGAAAATAATAAATACAGAATATGCGGTCATATTCAATGAAACATATATATATATATATATATATATATATATATATATATATATATATATATATATATAAATATATATATATATATATATATATATATATATATATATTTCCAGTCTATATTTCTTTGACCTCTCAGTTAGGTCAGGTCTGACAGAATAACTCTCAGGGGGTAAACTCGTTTCTCAGCAGACTGAGATCATAACAGTTACATACTTACTATTTACAAGGTTATAAACAAAAGAACATCTGCTCAAAACCTGCTACAATCAACATCTGTAGTACTTAATCCTAACACCTATAACGATCCTTTCTCTCAGAACTCCAGTCTGCCCTGGCCTTCTGCGGTTCTATGGTGTGGGGCTCAAATGCTATTCATTATGAGATGGTTTAACATCCTTATGAAAAACCTCGTTACCATGACATATGCAGTTGAGGGTTAAATTGCTAAGATATAATGATGGTATAGCATCATAGGTCCTTCAGTTTTGATTAAAGCACAAGAGGAGCTAGATAAAGTAACATCTGAATGCAACATATTAGGGCTAAAAATATCTGCACAGAAATCTATTGCAATGAGACAAGGAGGCAACACTCCAGACAGGCACCTACACATTCAAGACATTAACCTTCAGTGGGGTTACACAATATCAATATCTTGGAGTGTGGCTAGATTCTAAAATCTATCAACACTCAACAAGCAAATTCAATATCTGAGGAAAGCAAAATCACGATTGAATATAATGAGAGCAATCACAGGTCCCCGTCTAGGAGCCGGACACAAAGTGTTAAAAAATGTTTTACATACACGTCGTTCGTTCCCTAGTTGATTATGCAGCGCCTGCCTTACTCGCTCTTTCTCCTGGCCAGTGGGCAAACGTTGAGGTTATTCAAAATGATGCATTGTGAGTCAAAACAAGGGCTCCCAGATGTACTAAAATACTGAACCTGAAACTAGAAACCAAGCTAATATCGATTGAAATAAGGGTAGAAGGGATTGTTGCATGCATGCTGACCCAAGATATTAACTAGACCAAGAATTAGTTTACTTAAAGATATAATCACTGGAAAATTAACTCAGGACAGAAGAGCCTCCAATAGCAACAGGTGACCCATTGTGCAATAAACACCATCAATACAATCGATATAACAAACACAGTCACTGAGAGGAGTGTCCTTGCAACAAGCACACATATGTGACAACATCCATCTGACCACAAATGTCATAGCATTAATGCAAACACTCATACGTCAAGGCCGTTGGAAACTTATCAACTGGGTGCCAAGTCATGTAGGAATAATAGAAAATGACATTGCAGATGAAGCTGAAAAACTTGCAACTATGAAAAGAAATGTAAACATTTACATACCAAAGAGTTTAATGCAGATAAAGCAAGGAATTAGAAATAGAGCAATGCAGAAAATGTACAGTGACCACAACACCGAAGTTGCAACATCAGGATCTGAAGATTGGTAAAAGAAATCAACTAACTACGAACCACTTATTGTGATGAAAGGGGAGCAGTAGAACAACAGAAGTACACTTAAATCACATCAGGCTTGGATACCCATGTGCAAGGGAAGTAGGCTTACAGGTTCCAGAACATAAGAGGAAATGTCAGCACTGTGGAGAAGTGCCCGACAGACCACTGGAACATTATCTAACTCAGTGCACAGTAACAAACCCAATAAGATTTCAACTAAGATTCAACAGCGCAAAAGAAGTTGTTAAACACATTGGGCATAATCTTACTGAAGCGACCATAGGAGTCATAAATACTCACACTCCGCCTAACACAGAAACGAGTAACACTTAGTGGGCCAGTCAGAGGCTATAGAATGATGCTCCTTCCTCACCATGATCTGGTAGGGAAAAATTGCCATGTATGGTGACTCTCTGGAGCCACATATGGTGACTCTGAGGCCCATGTATGGTGACTCTGGGGCCACGTATGGTGACTGTGGCCATGTATGGTTACACTCTTGGCTTATATATTGTAACTCTCTGGGGCCACGTATATCGAATCTAAGGCTACATATGATGACCTGGGCCACGTATGGTGACTCATATGTTATCATATGTCACCACATGTCACCTAATGCATAATGTACATCTATTATAAATAGATGGACACGTATGGTGTTTCTCTCGGGACACTTATGGTGATTGGTGCCACATATGGTGAATCTCTGGGGCTACATATGGTGATTCCGAGGCCATGTATGGTGACTCTGGGGTCGGGAGACAGTAGCGAACACAAAGAAGAGACGCAGGAGAGCACTAAATATGAATCATAATTAGATATGGAAGAAGATGGTAGTTGGGAGACAATCTTGGCAGTAATATAACAGATGGGCGCTGAAGGAGACACGACTCAACATGAAGTGAAGAGCTAACACCTAGGAAGGTATAAATTAGATTTCCGATGCCAGGTATGCTAATTTTGGTTATTGTTAACTGAGTGACATGTGTGTGTGTATTTGTGTGTGAGTGTGTGTGTGTGTGTGTGTGTGTGTGTGTGTGTGTGTGTGTGTGTGTGTGTGTATTTGTGTGTGAGTGTGTGTGTGTGTGTGTGTGTGTGTGTGTGTGTGTGTGTGTGTGTGTGTGTGTGTGTGTGTGTGTGTGTGTGTGTGTGTGTGTGTGTGTGTACTCACCTAGTTGTACTCACCTAGTTGTGTTTGCGGGGGTTGAGCTCTGGCTCTTTGGTCCCGCCTCTCAACCGTCAATCAACAGGTGTACAGATTCATGAGCCTATCGGGCTCTGTCATATCTACACTTGAAACTGTGTATGGAGTCAGCCTCCACCACATCACTTCCTAATGCATTCCATTTGTCAACCACTCTGACACTAAAAAAGTTCTTTCTAATATCTCTGTGGCTCATTTGGGCACTCAGTTTCCACCTGTGTCCCCTTGTGCGTGTTCCCCTTGTGTTAAATAGACTGTCTTTATCTACCCTATCAATCCCCTTCAGAATCTTGAATGTGGTGATCATGTCCCCCCTAACTCTTCTGTCTTCCAGCGAAGTGAGGTTTAATTCCCGTAGTCTCTCCTCGTAGCTCATACCTCTCAGCTCGGGTACTAGTCTGGTGGCAAACCTTTGAACCTTTTCCAGCGTGGCGATACAGAGGGGAAATGCGCACTGCATCCAGGGTTCCTGCCCTCCATCTGAGGAGCTGGAGGAACTCGACAACCTATGATAACCATCTTTGTAACCCATATGTAACTCCATTTTTGTAACAAAGTTCAAATAATGCAAATATATATGTGTACATACAAAAGAATGGGGGTGATAGGAGAAGATAATATTAGTGTTCAGTGAGAAACCACAAGGTCTCCTCTGAATACTTTTTATTTTCTTCTCCGAGGCTATGGGTCTCCACATTGGCACCAGAGGTGGTACCCTCACTATGATAAAGAAAATATATATATATATATATATATATATATATATATATATATATATATATATATATATATATATATATATATTGGTGTATACTGGCAGCAGGTTTTCTTTCAAACATGTTTCATTGAATATGACCGCATATTCTGTATTTATTATTTTCTGGTTTAGGGCTTCTATCCCTCTAACTATTTACCAAGTAATCCAAGTAAGTTTAGTCTACAATCATCAGCAGATTTCCTAGAATTGATCAAATCTACCCAGCCCGATGGAATCATCGCTTCCCTGGACGTTGAATCCCTTTTTACCAACGTCCCAGTCGACACAACCATAGGAATGATACTGGACAGAGTATACAGAGACGAGAGCACCCCCAAATTAGACATACCTGAGCCACACTTGAAAAGTCTTCTCGAAGCATGTACAAAGGAAGCCCCTTTCATCAGTCCACAAGGAGACATGTATTTACAAATAGACGGAGTAGCAATGGGCTCCCCCTTAGGAGTTTTATTTGCTAATTTTTATATGGGAACCATCGAAGACAGGGTCTTCAGTAGCAGACAAAAACCAACTGTATACTGCCGTTATGTAGATGACATATTCGTAATAGTAAAAGACTCAGATGAACTAATTGACCTAAAAAGACACCTAGAGAGAGAGTCAGTACTCCGATTTACACATGAAAATAGTGAAAATAACAATCTGCCATTCTTGGATGTACTAATAACAAAAACAGGAACCTCTTTAAGCACCAACGTATATACCAAGCCCACCAACATAGGATTATGCCTGAACGGTAGAAGTGAGTGCCCCCAAAGATACAAAGCCAGTGTTCTCAATGCTTATATTCGTCGAGCGCTTACCCACTGCTCTGAATGGAGCAACGTGAGTAGAGAGTTTGAAAGAGTAACTCAGGTATTGGTGAACAACGGATATAGCAACGCGGAAATAAACGCTGCTATAAGAAGACACTTGGACCGTTGGTATAATTCAGAACCTAGAACAGAAACCACAACACCCCCAATAAAATTATATTACAAATCAACCATGCACAGTGAACATATAAAAGAGGAAAGAATAATGAAAGAAATAATCCGTAAAGGAGTAAAAAGCACTACTCCTAACCAAAGCATAAACCTGATAATATTCTACAAAACCAAGAAGACTTCTGAACTCCTTATCAAAAACAGCCCGAAGCCGACGGAGAACCCTCTACAGCAGTCAAGCGTTGTATACATGTACACTTGCCCCCACGAAGGATGTAACCTTCAATGTAAGTACATAGGTATGACGTCGACCAAGCTGACGAGGCGTTTGACATGCCATCTTCAATCTGGTGCCCCCAAGAATCACATGAGACAAGCCCATGACATTACTCTAACAAGAGAAATGTTGAACAAGAATACTTGCATAATAGACAAAACCCAAGATTCAAGAAGATTACAAATTCTTGAGGCAATTCACATAAGAATAGAGCGACCTACCATGAACACCCAAATCACGGAACTATTTACTCTACCCACCATGAGAGTAAGGACAAGACAAGAACATATCGATGCCAACACAGAAGACAATGTCCAACATAACAGGCCAATTACACTGGATTAATCTTTGTGTTTGGATAGGAGATGCCTCGTATGGGCCAATAAGCCTTCTGCAGCCCCTATGTTTATCCCTTATGTATCCCCCCATGTTTTCACCTTCATTGTATTATCACCTGACCTAATGCGGGTATAAAATCAACTAGTATTGTAAGATCTGTTCACTTGAGAATGAACCATGGAAGTTCGAAACGTCGTGCAAATTATACAAATAAGTGTAATACACTCTATAGTAAATCACTTCTTTTCTTCACCTTAAAAGTACGAAAATGAGTTTTGGAGAACTCCTATTTCAATTAAGCCCTGATGCTAAGAAAATAGTTAGAGGGATAGAAGCCCTAAACCAGAAAATAATAAATACAGAATATGCGGTCATATTCAATGAAACATATATATATATATATATATATATATATATATATATATATATATATATATATATATATATATATATTTCCAGTCTATATTTCTTTGACCTCTCAGTTAGGTCAGGTCTGACAGAATAACTCTCAGGGGGTAAACTCGTTTCTCAGCAGACTGAGATCATAACAGTTACATACTTACTATTTACAAGGTTATAAACAAAAGAACATCTGCTCAAAACCTGCTACAATCAACATCTGTAGTACTTAATCCTAACACCTATAACGATCCTTTCTCTCAGAACTCCAGTCTGCCCTGGCCTTCTGCGGTTCTATGGTGTGGGGCTCAAATGCTATTCATTATGAGATGGTTTAACATCCTTATGAAAAACCTCGTTACCATGACATATGCAGTTGAGGGTTAAATTGCTAAGATATAATGATGGTATAGCATCATAGGTCCTTCAGTTTTGATTAAAGCACAAGAGGAGCTAGATAAAGTAACATCTGAATGCAACATATTAGGGCTAAAAATATCTGCACAGAAATCTATTGCAATGAGACAAGGAGGCAACACTCCAGACAGGCACCTACACATTCAAGACATTAACCTTCAGTGGGGTTACACAATATCAATATCTTGGAGTGTGGCTAGATTCTAAAATCTATCAACACTCAACAAGCAAATTCAATATCTGAGGAAAGCAAAATCACGATTGAATATAATGAGAGCAATCACAGGTCCCCGTCTAGGAGCCGGACACAAAGTGTTAAAAAATGTTTTACATACACGTCGTTCGTTCCCTAGTTGATTATGCAGCGCCTGCCTTACTCGCTCTTTCTCCTGGCCAGTGGGCAAACGTTGAGGTTATTCAAAATGATGCATTGTGAGTCAAAACAAGGGCTCCCAGATGTACTAAAATACTGAACCTGAAACTAGAAACCAAGCTAATATCGATTGAAATAAGGGTAGAAGGGATTGTTGCATGCATGCTGACCCAAGATATTAACTAGACCAAGAATTAGTTTACTTAAAGATATAATCACTGGAACATTAACTCAGGACAGAAGAGCCTCCAATAGCAACAGGTGACCCATTGTGCAATAAACACCATCAATACAATCGATATAACAAACACAGTCACTGAGAGGAGTGTCCTTGCAACAAGCACACATATGTGACAACATCCATCTGACCACAAATGTCATAGCATTAATGCAAACACTCAAACGTCAAGGCCGTTGGAAACTTATCAACTGGGTGCCAAGTCATGTAGGAATAATAGAAAATGACATTGCAGATGAAGCTGAAAAACTTGCAACTATGAAAAGAAATGTAAACATTTACATACCAAAGAGTTTAATGCAGATAAAGCAAGGAATTAGAAATAGAGCAATGCAGAAAATGTACAGTGACCACAACACCGAAGTTGCAACATCAGGATCTGAAGATTGGTAAAAGAAATCAACTAACTACGAACCACTTATTGTGATGAAAGGGGAGCAGTAGAACAACAGAAGTACACTTAAATCACATCAGGCTTGGATACCCATGTGCAAGGGAAGTAGGCTTACAGGTTCCAGAACATAAGAGGAAATGTCAGCACTGTGGAGAAGTGCCCGACAGACCACTGGAACATTATCTAACTCAGTGCACAGTAACAAACCCAATAAGATTTCAACTAAGATTCAACAGCGCAAAAGAAGTTGTTAAACACATTGGGCATAATCTTACTGAAGCGACCATAGGAGTCATAAATACTCACACTCCGCCTAACACAGAAACGAGTAACACTTGGTGGGCCAGCCAGAGGCTATAGAATGATGCTCCTTCCTCACCATGATCTGGTAGGGAAAAATTGCCATGTATGGTGACTCTCTGGAGCCACTTATGGTGACTCTGAGGCCCATGTATGGTGACTCTGGGGCCACGTATGGTGACTGTGGCCATGTATGGTTACACTCTTGGCTTATATATTGTAACTCTCTGGGGCCACGTATATCGAATCTGAGGCTACATATGATGACCTGGGCCACGTATGGTGACTCATATGTTATCATATGTCACCACATGTCACCTAATGCATAATGTACATCTATTATAAATAGATGGACACGTATGGTGTTTCTCTCGGGACACTTATGGTGATTGGTGCCACATATGGTGAATCTCTGGGGCTACATATGGTGATTCCGAGGCCATGTATGGTGACTCTGGGGTCGGGAGACAGTAGCGAACACAAAGAAGAGACGCAGGAGAGCACTAAATATGAATCATAATTAGATATGGAAGAAGATGGTAGTTGGGAGACAATCTTGGCAGTAATATAACAGATGGGCGCTGAAGGAGACACGACTCAACATGAAGTGAAGAGCTAACACCTAGGAAGGTATAAATTAGATTTCCGATGCCAGGTATGCTAATTTTGGTTATTGTTAACTGAGTGACATGTGTGTGTGTATTTGTGTGTGAGTGTGTGTGTGTGTGTGTGTGTGTGTGTGTGTGTGTGTGTGTATTTGTGTGTGAGTGTGTGTGTGTGTGTGTGTGTGTGTGTGTGTGTGTGTGTGTGTGTGTGTGTACTCACCTAGTTGTACTCACCTAGTTGTGTTTGCGGGGGTTGAGCTCTGGCTCTTTGGTCCCGCCTCTCAACCGTCAATCAACAGGTGTACAGATTCATGAGCCTATCGGGCTCTGTCATATCTACACTTGAAACTGTGTATGGAGTCAGCCTCCACCACATCACTTCCTAATGCATTCCATTTGTCAACCACTCTGACACTAAAAAAGTTCTTTCTAATATCTCTGTGGCTCATTTGGGCACTCAGTTTCCACCTGTGTCCCCTTGTGCGTGTTCCCCTTGTGTTAAATAGACTGTCTTTATCTACCCTATCAATCCCCTTCAGAATCTTGAATGTGGTGATCATGTCCCCCCTAACTCTTCTGTCTTCCAGCGAAGTGAGGTTTAATTCCCGTAGTCTCTCCTCGTAGCTCATACCTCTCAGCTCGGGTACTAGTCTGGTGGCAAACCTTTGAACCTTTTCCAGCGTGGCGATACAGAGGGGAAATGCGCACTGCATCCAGGGTTCCTGCCCTCCATCTGAGGAGCTGGAGGAACTCGACAACCTATGATAACCATCTTTGTAACCCATATGTAACTCCATTTTTGTAACAAAGTTCAAATAATGCAAATATATATGTGTACATACAAAAGAATGGGGGTGATAGGAGAAGATAATATTAGTGTTCAGTGAGAAACCACAAGGTCTCCTCTGAATACTTTTTATTTTCTTCTCCGAGGCTATGGGTCTCCACATTGGCACCAGAGGTGGTACCCTCACTATGATAAAGAAAATATATATATATATATATATATATATATATATATATATATATATATATATATATATATATATTGGTGTATACTGGCAGCAGGTTTTCTTTCAAACATGTTTCATTGAATATGACCGCATATTCTGTATTTATTATTTTCTGGTTTAGGGCTTCTATCCCTCTAACTATTTACCAAGTAATCCAAGTAAGTTTAGTCTACAATCATCAGCAGATTTCCTAGAATTGATCAAATCTACCCAGCCCGATGGAATCATCGCTTCCCTGGACGTTGAATCCCTTTTTACCAACGTCCCAGTCGACACAACCATAGGAATGATACTGGACAGAGTATACAGAGACGAGAGCACCCCCAAATTAGACATACCTGAGCCACACTTGAAAAGTCTTCTCGAAGCATGTACAAAGGAAGCCCCTTTCATCAGTCCACAAGGAGACATGTATTTACAAATAGACGGAGTAGCAATGGGCTCCCCCTTAGGAGTTTTATTTGCTAATTTTTATATGGGAACCATCGAAGACAGGGTCTTCAGTAGCAGACAAAAACCAACTGTATACTGCCGTTATGTAGATGACATATTCGTAATAGTAAAAGACTCAGATGAACTAATTGACCTAAAAAGACACCTAGAGAGAGAGTCAGTACTCCGATTTACACATGAAAATAGTGAAAATAACAATCTGCCATTCTTGGATGTACTAATAACAAAAACAGGAACCTCTTTAAGCACCAACGTATATACCAAGCCCACCAACATAGGATTATGCCTGAACGGTAGAAGTGAGTGTCCCCAAAGATACAAAGCCAGTGTTCTCAATGCTTATATTCGTCGAGCGCTTACCCACTGCTCTGAATGGAGCAACGTGAGTAGAGAGTTTGAAAGAGTAACTCAGGTATTGGTGAACAACGGATATAGCAACGCGGAAATAAACGCTGCTATAAGAAGACACTTGGACCGTTGGTATAATTCAGAACCTAGAACAGAAACCACAACACCCCCAATAAAATTATATTACAAATCAACCATGCACAGTGAACATATAAAAGAGGAAAGAATAATGAAAGAAATAATCCGTAAAGGAGTAAAAAGCACTACTCCTAACCAAAGCATAAACCTGATAATATTCTACAAAACCAAGAAGACTTCTGAACTCCTTATCAAAAACAGCCCGAAGCCGACGGAGAACCCTCTACAGCAGTCAAGCGTTGTATACATGTACACTTGCCCCCACGAAGGATGTAACCTTCAATGTAAGTACATAGGTATGACGTCGACCAAGCTGACGAGGCGTTTGACATGCCATCTTCAATCTGGTGCCCCCAAGAATCACATGAGACAAGCCCATGACATTACTCTAACAAGAGAAATGTTGAACAAGAATACTTGCATAATAGACAAAACCCAAGATTCAAGAAGATTACAAATTCTTGAGGCAATTCACATAAGAATAGAGCGACCTACCATGAACACCCAAATCACGGAACTATTTACTCTACCCACCATGAGAGTAAGGACAAGACAAGAACATATCGATGCCAACACAGAAGACAATGTCCAACATAACAGGCCAATTACACTGGATTAATCTTTGTGTTTGGATAGGAGATGCCTCGTATGGGCCAATAAGCCTTCTGCAGCCCCTATGTTTATCCCTTATGTATCCCCCCATGTTTTCACCTTCATTGTATTATCACCTGACCTAATGCGGGTATAAAATCAACTAGTATTGTAAGATCTGTTCACTTGAGAATGAACCATGGAAGTTCGAAACGTCGTGCAAATTATACAAATAAGTGTAATACACTCTATAGTAAATCACTTCTTTTCTTCACCTTAAAAGTACGAAAATGAGTTTTGGAGAACTCCTATTTCAATTAAGCCCTGATGCTAAGAAAATAGTTAGAGGGATAGAAGCCCTAAACCAGAAAATAATAAATACAGAATATGCGGTCATATTCAATGAAACATATATATATATATATATATATATATATATATATATATATATATATATATATATATATATATATATATATATATATATATATATTTCTTTGACCTCTCAGTTAGGTCAGGTCTGACAGAATAACTCTCAGGGGGTAAACTCGTTTCTCAGCAGACTGAGATCATAACAGTTACATACTTACTATTTACAAGGTTATAAACAAAAGAACATCTGCTCAAAACCTGCTACAATCAACATCTGTAGTACTTAATCCTAACACCTATAACGATCCTTTCTCTCAGAACTCCAGTCTGCCCTGGCCTTCTGCGGTTCTATGGTGTGGGGCTCAAATGCTATTCATTATGAGATGGTTTAACATCCTTATGAAAAACCTCGTTACCATGACATATGCAGTTGAGGGTTAAATTGCTAAGATATAATGATGGTATAGCATCATAGGTCCTTCAGTTTTGATTAAAGCACAAGAGGAGCTAGATAAAGTAACATCTGAATGCAACATATTAGGGCTAAAAATATCTGCACAGAAATCTATTGCAATGAGACAAGGAGGCAACACTCCAGACAGGCACCTACACATTCAAGACATTAACCTTCAGTGGGGTTACACAATATCAATATCTTGGAGTGTGGCTAGATTCTAAAATCTATCAACACTCAACAAGCAAATTCAATATCTGAGGAAAGCAAAATCACGATTGAATATAATGAGAGCAATCACAGGTCCCCGTCTAGGAGCCGGACACAAAGTGTTAAAAAATGTTTTACATACACGTCGTTCGTTCCCTAGTTGATTATGCAGCGCCTGCCTTACTCGCTCTTTCTCCTGGCCAGTGGGCAAACGTTGAGGTTATTCAAAATGATGCATTGTGAGTCAAAACAAGGGCTCCCAGATGTACTAAAATACTGAACCTGAAACTAGAAACCAAGCTAATATCGATTGAAATAAGGGTAGAAGGGATTGTTGCATGCATGCTGACCCAAGATATTAACTAGACCAAGAATTAGTTTACTTAAAGATATAATCACTGGAACATTAACTCAGGACAGAAGAGCCTCCAATAGCAACAGGTGACCCATTGTGCAATAAACACCATCAATACAATCGATATAACAAACACAGTCACTGAGAGGAGTGTCCTTGCAACAAGCACACATATGTGACAACATCCATCTGACCACAAATGTCATAGCATTAATGCAAACACTCAAACGTCAAGGCCGTTGGAAACTTATCAACTGGGTGCCAAGTCATGTAGGAATAATAGAAAATGACATTGCAGATGAAGCTGAAAAACTTGCAACTATGAAAAGAAATGTAAACATTTACATACCAAAGAGTTTAATGCAGATAAAGCAAGGAATTAGAAATAGAGCAATGCAGAAAATGTACAGTGACCACAACACCGAAGTTGCAACATCAGGATCTGAAGATTGGTAAAAGAAATCAACTAACTACGAACCACTTATTGTGATGAAAGGGGAGCAGTAGAACAACAGAAGTACACTTAAATCACATCAGGCTTGGATACCCATGTGCAAGGGAAGTAGGCTTACAGGTTCCAGAACATAAGAGGAAATGTCAGCACTGTGGAGAAGTGCCCGACAGACCACTGGAACATTATCTAACTCAGTGCACAGTAACAAACCCAATAAGATTTCAACTAAGATTCAACAGCGCAAAAGAAGTTGTTAAACACATTGGGCATAATCTTACTGAAGCGACCATAGGAGTCATAAATACTCACACTCCGCCTAACACAGAAACGAGTAACACTTGGTGGGCCAGCCAGAGGCTATAGAATGATGCTCCTTCCTCACCATGATCTGGTAGGGAAAAATTGCCATGTATGGTGACTCTCTGGAGCCACTTATGGTGACTCTGAGGCCCATGTATGGTGACTCTCTGGAGCCACTTATGGTGACTCTGAGGCCCATGTATGGTGACTCTGGGGCCACGTATGGTGACTCTGTGGCCATGTATGGTTACACTCTTGGCTTATATATTGTAACTCTCTGGGGCCACGTATATCGAATCTGAGGCTACATATGATGACCTGGGCCACGTATGGTGACTCATATGTTATCATATGTCACCACATGTCACCTAATGCATAATGTACATCTATTATAAATAGATGGACACATATGGTGTTTCTCTCGGGACACTTATGGTGATTGGTGCCACATATGGTGAATCTCTGGGGCCACATATGGTGATTCCGAGGCCATGTATGGTGACTCTGGGGTCGGGAGACAGTAGCGAACACAAAGAAGAGACGCAGGAGAGCACTAAATATGAATCATAATTAGATATGGAAGAAGATGGTAGTTGGGAGACAATCTTGGCAGTAATATAACAGACGGGCGCTGAAGGAGACACGACTCAACATGAAGTGAAGAGCTAACACCTAGGAAGGTATAAATTAGATTTCCGATGCCAGGTATGCTAATTTTGGTTATTGTTAACTGAGTGACATGTGTGTGTGTATTTGTGTGTGAGTGTGTGTGTGTGTGTGTGTGTGTGTGTGTGTGTGTGTGTGTGTGTGTGTGTGTGTGTGTGTGTGTGTGTGTGTGTGTGTGTGTGTGTGTGTGTGTGTATTTGTGTGTGAGTGTGTGTGTGTGTGTGTGTGTGTGTGTGTGTGTGTGTGTGTGTGTGTGTGTGTGTGTGTGTGTGTGTGTGTGTGTGTGTGTGTGTGTGTGTGTGTGTGTGTGTGTGTGTACTCACCTAGTTGTACTCACCTAGTTGTGTTTGCGAGGGTTGAGCTCTGGCTCTTTGGTCCCGCCTCTCAACCGTCAATCAACAGGTGTACAGATTCATGAGCCTATCGGGCTCTGTCATATCTACACTTGAAACTGTGTATGGAGTCAGCCTCCACCACATCACTTCCTAATGCATTCCATTTGTCAACCACTCTGACACTAAAAAAGTTCTTTCTAATATCTCTGTGGCTCATTTGGGCACTCAGTTTCCACCTGTGTCTCCTTGTGCGTGTTCCCCTTGTGTTAAATAGACTGTCTTTATCTACCCTATCAATCCCCTTCAGAATCTTGAATGTGGTGATCATGTCCCCCCTAACTCTTCTGTCTTCCAGCGAAGTGAGGTTTAATTCCCGTAGTCTCTCCTCGTAGCTCATACCTCTCAGCTCGGGTACTAGTCTGGTGGCAAACCTTTGAACCTTTTCCAGTTTAGTCTTATCCTTGACTAGATATGGACTCCATGCTGGGGCTGCATACTCCAGGATTGGCCTGACATATGTGGTATACAAAGTTCTGAATGATTCTTTACACAAGTTTCTGAATGCCGTTCGTATGTTGGCCAGCCTGGCATATGCCGCTGATGTTATCCGCTTGATATGTGCTGCAGGAGACAGGTCTGGCGTGATATCAACCCCCAAGTCTTTTTCCTTCTCTGACTCCTGAAGAATTTCCTCTCCCAGATGATACCTTGTATCTGGCCTCCTGCTCCCTACACCTATCTTCATTACATTACATTTGGTTGGGTTAAACTCTAACAACCATTTGTTCGACCATTCCTTCAGCTTGTCTAGGTCTTCTTGAAGCCTCAAACAGTCCTCTTCTGTTTTAATCCTTCTCATAATTTTAGCATCGTCCGCAAACATTGAGAGAAATGAATCGATACCCTCCGGGAGATCATTTACATATATCAGAAACAAGATAGGACCGAGTACAGAGCCCTGTGGGACTCCACTGGTGACTTCACGCCAATCGGAGGTCTCACCCCTCACCGTAACTCTCTGCTTCCTATTGCTTAGATACTCCCTTATCCACTGGAGCACCTTACCAGCTACACCTGCCTGTCTCTCCAGCTTATGTTATGTGTGTGTGTGTGTGTGTGTGTGTGTGTGTGTGTGTGTGTGTGTGTGTGTGTGTGTGTGTGTGTGTGTGTGTGTGTGTGTGTGTGTGTGTGTGTGTGTGTGTGTGTGTGTGTGTGTGTGTGTGTGTGTGTGTGTGTGTGTGTGTGTGTGTGTGTGAGTGTGTGTACTTACCTATTTGTGCTTGCAGGATTGAGCATTGACTCTTGGATCCCGCCTTTCCAGCTATCGGTTGTTTACAGCAATGACTCCTGTCATACCTAGTTTTAAAAGTATGAATAGTATTTGCTTCCACGACCTGTTCCCCAAGTGCATTCCATTTTTCCACTACTCTCACGCTAAAAGAAAACTTCCTAACATCTCTGTGACTCATCTGAGTTTCCAGTTTCCACCCATGTCCCCTCGTTCTGTTATTATTACGTGTGAACATTTCATCTATTTCCACTTTGTCAATTCCCTGAGTATTTAATATGTCCCTATCATATCTCCTCTCTCCCTTCTTTTCTCTAATGTCGTAAGGTTCAGTTCCTTCAGACGCTCTTCATATCCCGTCCATCGTAACTCTGGGACAAGCCTCGTCGCAAACCTCTGAACCTTCTCCCGTTTCTTTATGTGTTTCTTCAGGTGGGGGCTCCATGATGGCATGGCATACTCTAAGACAGGTCTCACGTAGGCAGTGTAAGCGCCCTAAAAGCCTCCTCATTTAGGTTTCTGAATGAAGTTCTAATTTTCGCCAGTGTAGAGTACGCTGCTGTCGTTATCCTATTTATATGTGCCTCAGGAGTTTGATTAGGTGTCACGTCCACTCTCAAGTCTCTTTCTCGAATCGTTACAGGTAGGCTGTTCCCCTTCATTGTGTACTGTCCCTTTGGTCTTCTATCACCTGATCCCATTTCCATAACTTTACATTTACTGATGTTAAACTCCAGTAGCCATCTCCTCTGCTGTCACCTCTATATCTGATAGTCTTTCATCTAGGGTAATCGCTTCTAACAATGGGAGCTGCTCAGGCTCGGTTGTGAACACTCCATGGAAATTTGCATTCAGTACCTCGCAGATTTCCTTGTCACTTTCTGTATATGCCCCTTCTGTTTTCCTCAGTCTTGTCACTTGGTCATTTACCGACATCTTCCTTCTTATATGGCTATGTAGTAATTTAGGTTGCTTTTTCGCTTTGACTGCAATATCATTCTCATAATTTCTTTCCGACACTCGTCTTATGTTTATGTAATCATTCCTAGCTCTTTTACATCTAATCCTGTTGTCCTCTGTCCTTTGTCTTCTGTACTTCCTCCACTCCCTCCTGCTTCTCACCTTTGCTTCCTGACACTGTCTATTAAACCATGGGTTATTATATTCCCTCCTGCTTTTTTCCTTTATTGTTGGAATAAATCTCTCTTCGGCCTCCTTGCATTTCAATATGACTTGGTTCATTATACCTTGCACTGTTTTTCTTCTAAGTTCTTCCTCCCACTGCACTTCTCCCAGGTAGTCCCTTATCCTTCTGTAGTCCCCTTTTCTGTAATCAAGTCTCCTTTCCCGACCTCTTGTCCTTTGGTCACAATTTTAAGCTCCATCATGTAGTCAAAGACTAGGACACAATGGTCACTGGCTCCAAGTGGTATTTCATGTTCCAACTGCTCGATGTCTTCTACATTCTGGGTGAAAATGAGATCTAATAGGCTGGGCGTATCCCCTCCTCTTTCCCTAGTATCTTCCTTCACATGCTGTGTTAGGAAATTCCTGTCAATAACGTCTATCAGCTTCGCTCCCCAGGTCTCCTTCCCGCCATGGGGATTCCTCGTTTCCCAATCTATCTCTCCGTGATTTAGGTCCCCCATGACCAGCAGCTTCGCTCTCATTCTATGCGCTATAGTTGCTGCCCTCTGTAGTTCATCTATACATGTCTTGTTGCTGTCCTCGTACTCCTGCCTGGGCCTTCTACTGTTTGGTGGGGGATTGTAGAGTATCAAGATTACAATCTTCTTCCCATCCACTGTCAGAGTTCCATGTATGAAGCTCGTGCTTTCATTGGTACCCGGATTTTCCAGCTCATCAAACTTCCATTTCTGCTTTATTAGGAGTGCCACTCTTCCTCCCTGTCTCTGTGTCCTTTCTTTTCTTATCACCTGGTACCCCCTCTGGAAAGATTGCATCCGAGATCATGCCATTTATTTTAGTTTCCACTATTGCCACTATGTCTGGGTCTGCCTCACTAACTCTTTCTTTTATCTCTTCTGCTTTATTGGCTACCCCATCAGCATTGGTGGACCAAACCTTGAGACTCTTCTTGGAAACTCAGGTGTCAGAGTTCCCCCTTTTACCGGGGTTCTGGGGGGGACTGGGGGGTGTCTGGGGGGCGAGTGGGGGCTGTGGGGGTGAATGGGGGGGTGCTAGGGGGGTGCCTGGGAGTGCCTGGTAGGCAAATGGGGTCTGGGCATCTAGGGGGGTAGGAAGGGCATAATGGGTCTGAAAGTTAGGGGTCTGAATAGCATAGGGGGGTTGAGAAATAGAGACTGAGAGTCAGATAGAGGTTGAGAGGTTGGGGGGGAGAGGGATATTGAGGGCAGAGGACTGAGAGGAGAATGGAGCATGGGTGCTGGGAGTGGGAGTGGTGTATTAGTTAGGGGGGAATCAGGGGTAGGTGGGGGTTTTGGGGTAGAAGAGGGGAAGAGGGAGATGGGGGAAGGTGTTAGGGGGTCACAAGGTGAGGGGGTTAAATGTGGGTTGGAGGTGCATAGGAGGGGTGAGGGTTGGGTGGGGTTTGGGGGTGAGTGTAAGAGGGGTGCAGTGGAAGCTGGGATGGAGTAGATGGAATTGAAGGCAATGGGGTAGAAGGGGCAGGGGAGTAGAAAGGGGTAGTAGGGGAGGGGGGATGGGAAGGTGGGTTTGGGGAGGGCATGGCTTGACCCACTGGGGTCGTTGACAGGTGTGATGTAGCAGGGGCAGGGGAATCGTTGGGGAGGTGCAAATGTGGAAGGGACGGGGGTTTTGGGGTGAAAAAGCAGGGGGGTTTTGGGGGGCTGAGGCAGGGGGGAGGTATAGGAGGGCTGAGTTGGGGAGGATGCGACCTGGGAGGTGACCTGGGAGGTGGCCTGGGAGGTGACCTGGAGGTGAGACTACCTGAGAGGCTAGTTCGTTGTCGTTGTTGCCATCTATTCTTGTGGGCTATTTGCTCATCTTTCGTCATGAACCTCTCTATAAACACATTGTAATGGGTTTCACTTCCTCTGAGTAAATGCTTGTTCCTCATTATGTACTCCACAGCCTCCTCATTGGAGAATTGCACCAGAACAGGTCTATTCTTGGTACAATTGTAAGGTCCAACCCGGTGGCTGATATCCACCTCGTGTTCTGCCATTCCTGCTCCAATACATCTCAATATCTCATGCAATTCATATTTTTCCATCTATATTCTCTCTTGTCTTGTTGGTGCCCCAGATTCGAATAATCCATATATTATAATAGACCGTCTCCTCAGTAATTCATTGTCATGCTGGTAGCCTGTCCCCTGGGGATTCTCCATCCCAACCGCTGTCACTAACCCATCCCCCACTAATCCTCTGTCCTTAGCCATGCTGTTAATCCTTTCTAATTCGTTTGTGATCCGAGCACATTCCCTCTCCCAGTCTTCTCTTCCCTTCCTAATCTCTTCCTGAATATAGAGCATAAGTTCTTGTTTCTGCCTCTCTACCGCATCCTGCATTTGCTGAAATAACTCGCTTTTAATCCCTTGGATTAGATCCTCCATCCAATCGCTCCTTCTCTCTACAAATTTCCCTATTAATTTGTCTATAAATCTGTCCTCCTCCTCATCCCTGCTGGTGATTGACCTTGAACCCCTCCCTGATCTTGTCATTGCAGTAACAACCTAGCCAAAAGGGCGCTCCTCAATACCTTGCACAATCTGCAGCACAAACAGGCGATAAAGTACTCCATGCAGCTGGTCAAGATGTGAGGTCGCTGCGTCCCGCGTCACAGCTGGTGAGGTCACTAGTAAGGCTCCGGCTCCACAATTTCACAATACCACGATGTACTCAACACTTATTTTCAGTGGTGCTGTTTCTACTGTTTTTCTTCACTTTCTTGGGGTTTGAGTGAGCTTACTAGTTATTCAATCACTCATATACACTCATATACGCATATACACTGATTATTCCCTCCAATTCACTAGCTACGCAAGAGCTTCCCAAACCCTTCTGACCTCCGCGGCTGTGTGTGTGTGTGTGTGTGTGTGTGTGTGTGTGTGTGTGTGTGCGTGTGTGCGTGTGTGTACTCACCTAGTTGTACTCACCTAGTTGTGTTTGCGGGGGTTGAGCTCTGGCTCTTTGGTCCCGCCTCTCAACCGTCAATCAACAGGTGTACAGATTCTTGAGCCTATCGGGCTCTGTCATATCTACATTTGAAACTGTGTATGGAGTCAGCCTCCACCACATCACCCCCTAATGCATTCCATTTGTCAACCACTCTGACACTAAAAAAGTTCTTTCTAATATCTCTGTGGCTCATTTGGGCACTCAGTTTCCACCTGTGTCTCCTTGTGCGTGTTCCCCTTGTGTTAAATAGACTGTCTTTATCTACCCTATCAATTCCCTTCAGAATCTTGAATGTAGTGATCATGTCCCCCTAACTCTTCTGTCTTCCAGCAAAGTGAGATTTAATTCCCGTAGTCTCTCCTCGTAGCTCATACCTCTCAGCTCGGGTACTAGTCTAGTGGCAAACCTTAGAACCTTTTCCAGTTTAGTCTTATCCTTGACTAGATATGGACTTCATGCTGGGGCTGTATACTCCAGGATTGGCCTGACATATGTGGTATACAAAGTTCTGAATGATTCTTTACACAAGTTTCTGAATGCCGTTCTTTTGTTGGCCAGCCTGGCATATGCCGCTGATGTTATCCGCTTGATATGTGCTGCAGGAGACAGGTCTGGTGTGATATCAACCCCCAAGTCTTTTTCCTTCTCTGACTCCTGAAGAATTTCCTCTCCCAGATGATACCTTGTATCTGGCCTCCTGCTCCCTACACCTATCTTCATTACATTACATTTGTTTGGGTTAAACTCTAACAACCATTTGTTCGACCATTCCTTCAGCTTGTCTAGGTCTTCTTGAAGCCTCAAACAGTCCTCTTCTGTTTTAATCCTTCTCATAATTTTGGCATCGTCCGCAAACATTGAGAGAAATGAATTGATACCCTCCGGGAGATCATTTACATATATGTACAGTCTCCGTGGTGTAGTGGTAAGACACTCGCCTGGCGTTCCGCGAGCGCTATGTCATGGGTTCGTATCCTGGCCGGGGAGGATTTACTGGGCGCAATTCCTTAACTGTAGCCTCTGTTTAACGCAACAGTAAAATGTGTACTTGGATGAAAAAACGATTCTTCGCGGCAGGGGATCGTATTCCAGGGACCTGCCCGAAACGCTACGCGTACTAGTGGCTGTACATGAATGTAACAACTCTTGTATATATCTCAAAAAAAAAAAAAAAATATATCAGAAACAAGATAGGACCGAGTACAGAGCCCTGTGGGACTCCACTGGTGACTTCACGCCAATCGGAGGTCTCACCCCTCACCGTAACTCTCTGCTTCCTATTGCTTAGATACTCCCTTATCCACTGGAGCACCTTACCAGCTACACCTGCCTGTCTCTCCAGCTTATGTACCAGCCTCTTATGCGGTACTGTGTCAAAGGCTTTCCGACAATCCAAGAAAATGCAGTGTGTGTGTGTGTGTGTGTGTGTGTACTCACCTAGTTGTACTCACCTAGTTGTGTTTGCGGGGGTTGAGCTCTGGCTCTTTGGTCCCGCCTCTCAACCGTCAATCAACAGGTGTACAGATTCCTGAGCCTATCGGGCTCTGTCATATCTACACTTGAAACTGTGTATGGAGTCAGCCTCCACCACATCACCCCCTAATGCATTCCATTTGTCAACCACTCTGACACTAAAAAAGTTCTTTCTAATATCTCTGTGGCTCATTTGGGCACTCAGTTTCCACCTGTGTCTCCTTGTGCGTGTTCCCCTTGTGTTAAATAGACTGTCTTTATCTACCCTATCAATCCCCTTCAGAATCTTGAATGTGGTGATCATGTCCCCCCTAACTCTTCTGTCTTCCAGCGAAGTGAGGTTTAATTCCCGTAGTCTCTCCTCGTAGCTCATACCTCTCAGCTCGGGTACTAGTCTGGTGGCAAACCTTTGAACCTTTTCCAGTTTAGTCTTATCCTTGACTAGATATGGACTCCATGCTGGGGCTGCATACTCCAGGATTGGCCTGACATATGTGGTATACAAAGTTCTGAATGATTCTTTACACAAGTTTCTGAATGCCGTTCGTATGTTGGCCAGCCTGGCATATGCCGCTGATGTTATCCGCTTGATATGTGCTGCAGGAGACAGGTCTGGCGTGATATCAACCCCCAAGTCTTTTTCCTTCTCTGACTCCTGAAGAATTTCCTCTCCCAGATGATACCTTGTATCTGGCCTCCTGCTCCCTACACCTATCTTCATTACATTACATTTGGTTGGGTTAAACTCTAACAACCATTTGTTCGACCATTCCTTCAGCTTGTCTAGGTCTTCTTGAAGCCTCAAACAGTCCTCTTCTGTTTTAATCCTTCTCATAATTTTAGCATCGTCCGCAAACATTGAGAGAAATGAATCGATACCCTCCGGGAGATCATTTACATATATCAGAAACAAGATAGGACCGAGTACAGAGCCCTGTGGGACTCCACTGGTGACTTCACGCCAATCGGAGGTCTCACCCCTCACCGTAACTCTCTGCTTCCTATTGCTTAGATACTCCCTTATCCACTGGAGCACCTTACCAGCTACACCTGCCTGTCTCTCCAGCTTATGTACCAGCCTCTTATGCGGTACTGTGTCAAAGGCTTTCCGACAATCCAAGAAAATGCAGTCCGCCCAGCCCTCTCTTTCTTGCTTGATCCGTGTCACCTGATCGTAGAATTCTATCAAGCCTGTAAGGCAAGATTTACCCTCCCTGAATCCATGTTGGCGATTTGTCACGAATTCCCTTCTCTCCAGATGTGTTACCAGGTTTTTTCTCACGATCTTCTCCATCACCTTGCATGGTATACAAGTCAAGGACACTGGCCTGTAGTTCAGTGCCTTTTGTCTGTCGCCCTTTTTGTATATTGGGACCACATTCGCCGTCTTCCATATTTCTGGTAGGTCTCCCGTCTCTAGTGACTTACTATACACTATGGAGAGTGGCAAGCAAAGTGCCTCTGCACACTCCTTCAGTACCCATGGTGAGATCCCATCTGGACCAACAGCCTTTCTAACATCCAGATCCAGCAGGTGTCTCTTGACCTCCTCTCTCGCAATTTCGAACTCCTCCAAGGCCGCCTGGTTTACCTCCCTTTCTCCTAGCACAGTGACCTCACCCTGTTCTATTGTGAAGACCTCCTGGAACCTCTTGTTGAGTTCCTCACACATACCTCTCTGTCATTCTCTGTATACCTGTCCTCGCCTGTTCTAAGTTTCAATACCTGTTCTTTCACTGTTGTTTTCCTTCTGATGTGACTGTGGAGTAGCTTTGGTTCAGTCTTGCCTTTGTTTGCTATATCATTTTCAAAATTTTTCTCTGCTTCTCTTCTCACCCTGACGTACTCATTCCTGGTTCTCTGGTATCACTCTCTGCTTTCTGGTGTTCTGTTATTCCGGAAGTTCCTCCACGCCTTTTTGTTTAGTTTCTTCGCTTCGATACATGCCCTATTATACCATGGATTCTTCTGTTGCTTCTCGGATTTTTCCCTTTGGGCCGGGATGAACCTGTTTACTGCCTCCTGACACTTTTGGGTAACATAGTCCATCATACCCTGTACAGACTTGTCTCTGAGGTTTGTGTCCCAAGGTATTTCACTTAGGAAACTTCTCATCTGTTCATAATTCCCCTTTCGGTATGCCAGCCTTTTGATTCCTAGTTCTTTTTTGGGGGAGATAAGTCCTAGCTCTACCAAGTACTCAAAGTTCAATACACTGTGGTCACTCATTCCCAAGGGCGCTTCCATCTTAACTTCCCTTATATCCCATTCATTTAGGGTAAATATCAAATCAAGCATTGCTGGTTCATCTTCTCCTCTCATTCTTGTTGGTTCTTTGGTGTGCTGGCTTAGAAAGTTTCTTGTTGCCGTGTGTGTGTGTGTGTGTGTGTGTGTGTGTGTGTGTGTGTGTGTGTGTGTGTGTGTGTGTGTGTGTGTGTGTGTGTGTGTGTGTATGTGTGTGTGTGTGTGTGTGTGTGTGTGTGTGTGTGTGTGTGTGTGTATGTGTGTGTGTGTGTGTGTGTGTGAGCGTGTGTGAGGATGACACCGTATGGGCCTTTTTTTCGCCCCGGAAAATGGACACCGTATGGACCCTTTTGTTTTAGTCCCGGAAAATGAATACCAATACCGTATGGGCCCTTTTCTCAGAGTTTTATTCTGTCACAGCCTTTTAAGGCTAAATTGTGAAAAAAAATTAAAAAAACGAACATGGCTAAGAATAAGAAGCAACATTGTACCAAGATCCTGGTATCAGAGGTTAGGTGCAGGTCGGTTGGATTAATGCATAAACAACACTTTCTTCCCATAAATACGATACATTTGAAGTTAGGTAAAGGGAGGTTAGGTGCTGGGTGGCTGAGTTGATGTGTGAAAACAAACACTTTTCTACCCAATATAGCTACACTATTGAACATAAATCCAAGCTTGTTAGGCAAGGGGGACAGTTAGGTTCATATCCAAAACATCACTTTTCTAAGAATATTGATACAATATTCAACAAAGATCCAAACAGGTTAGGCATGGGGGGCGGCAGTTAGGTCCATATCCATAAAAAACATTTTTTTTCTATAAATATAGATACAATATTCAACAAAGATCAAAGCAGGTCCGGTATAGGTCATTTGGGCATATATACGAAATCATCTCTTTTTAAGTATATGTCATATCAGAGGTTAGATCCAAGATGATAGAGTTGTGGTAATATGAGGAAAATACCTAGTAACCACACACACTTCTAATAATAATGTATTGGCAAAATCAGATGTAATCCAGGGTGGAATGGAAGTTGGAAGCATACATTAACAACTCGTAACAGTTAACTCACACTCTGTGTATGATGTGCTTAGGTACATTTAGTACAATTTCGAGTTTTGGTTGGGAAAATTTGGATGACTTTAGCTGATGTTGTGTTAGGATAAGTTAGGTTAGGTCTGATTTGGTAGAATTGATGATAGAAAATCACATCTGGATATTAGAAATATGTAGATAATCATAGCACTAGCTCTATGAAATGTTCTTGGGAACAAGGTATGTTGTGCTAAAACTGGATGTCGGATGTTGGAAATATACATTAAATTTAGATGGAATAGGTGAAAACTTGGGTAAAATGGGCTTTGGCTGTGCTATGATACAAAACATTTGGGTATATTTGGTGTAAATTATCTTAAATTATAAAACCTACCTTAAGGGTAGGTTGAATTTAGGTGGGATAGTTAACCCCACCCGTCCTAACCTAACATAACTAAGGCTAGAACCAATAAGACTGTTGGATGGTCTGTCCAAATAAATGTGGGTGACGTGATTGGAGAGGATGTAACAAGAGGGTATTAATAAAGCATTAAAAACAATGGACATATGCTAGATGAAATAGTCTAGCACTAATAATGTTGTAACATTTATGGAAAATGTGTGTGTGTTTTTATATTGAGCTCATAGGACGATAGATGTATCATTCAAATATGTGAAATTCTGACTTTTTGGGGGAGTTGGTTAAACTCAGCATATTATAAATAATATCCTAAAGATACCTTGAAAAATATTATGCAAATTGTGTATTGTTTAACCAGATTGCGTGTGATTGTATATGTACAAATAGCACAATGATTATAATTAGGCAAGTTGTGTATTAATTGTGCAGGTAATGTATTGATAGTATTTTTGCACATGTTGTATGATGATTGCAATTATGAATTGATTATATTCTCGCAAATTGTGTATTGTTTGTGCAAGTTGTGTATTAATTGTTTATGTTTTGGAAGTGTATTTGTGGAATTGTGTAGTTGTATATTTAATGTATAGGTGCTAATTATGTATTGAATATATTTGTGCAAGTCGTGTATTAATTGTGTTTATGTTTTAAATGTGTTTGTGTGAATTGTGTATTTGTGCTAGTTGTGTATTTTACATATTTGGGCTGGTTATGTATTATATGTATTTGCACTTGATATGTATTTGATTGTATTTATGCAAGCTGTGTAATAATTATGAAAGATGTGTAATAAATGTGCAAGGTGTATTAATTGTGCATGTTGTGTAATTATATATGGAGGAATTGTGTATTTGTGCCTGATGTGTATTGATTGTCATTGTGCAAGTTGTGCAATTGTATAGCAGCTTTGGCAATTAATTATGAGCAATTACATAGCAAATAATTGTGCAAAGATGTGATTTAATCACACAAGTTGTGCATTAATTGTCCATGTTTTATAATAATTTTTGTGCGAATAGTGTATTTATGTAATTTGTGTTTTTAATTGCTGAAGTGGACTTTGATGACTGTATGAAGTGGATTCAACTTTTTTCTTTCATGTGTAAATTGTGTATTTATGTAAGTTCTGTATATGTTATGTGAAAAAAAGATCATGAGCAAGTGTGAAAGTGTATTTGGTTGACCAGACCACACATTAGAAGGTGAAGGGACGACGACGTTTCGGTCCGTCGTGGACCATTCTCAAGTCTCACAATCGACTTGTGAATGGTCTAGGACGGACCGAAACGTCGTCGTCCCTTCACTTTCTAATGTGTGGTCTGATCAACATTCTTCAGCCACGTTATTGTGACTCATCGCCTGCAAGTGTATTTGGTTTATGTGTCAGTGTGTGGGGTAGTTTTTAATTTTTTTGAAAAATATGTTTATGAAATTTTGTAATTTTAGTGAAAGTGCATTTTTTATTATATGAGCGTATATACAATTTGCTTCATTTATTCAAATACCATACTTTGTGTAAATGTCACACTATGAGTGTGCATGCAGTATTTGTGTAAATTATATATTTTTATGTGTAAATAATATATATTTGTACATAAAATAATATATTTTTGTACATAAAATAATATATTTTGTGTGTAAATGATATATTTTGTGTGTAAATGATATATTTTGTGTGTAAATGATATATTTTGTGTGTAAATGATATATTTTGTGTGTAAATGATATATTTTGTGTGTAAATGATATATTTTGTGTGCAAATGATATATTCTGCATACAGATGACATATTGATGAGGGAATGTCATACTGCGTGCGTAAATGTCGTATGGAGTGTAAATGTGTTTGTGAGTTTCATGATGTATGTTCATTTTTTATTTTGGTGTATGTTTAGTGTTTCTATGTACAAGTGTAGCATTTTGTGTGACTGGTGTTAAATTATTATATATTCCAGTTTGCCTTATCTCAAACTCAGGATTAGATTAGGATAGGATAGGTTAATATAGGAATAGTTTAGACTAGGATAGGTTGGGATGGGGTAGGAGAGGATAGGATGGGATAGGGTAAGTTAGGACTGGTTAGGATAGGGTAGGATAAGTTAGGACAGGTTAGGTTAGGGAATGTTAGGTTAGGATAGGATAGGATAGGGTATGACTAGAATAGGTTAGTTAGGATGGGTAGGTTTAGATAGATTAGATTGGGGCAGGGTAGGAATAGGATAGGTTGGTATAGGGTCAGTTTAGACTAGGATAGGTCAGGTTAGGATAGGATAAGTTAGGGCGGTTTTTGGCTAGGCTAGGTAAGGATCTGATGGGGTATGGGTAGGTTTTCAATAGATTGGATTGGGACAGGGCAGGATTAGGATAGGATTGTGTAGGGTTAGTTTAGACTAGGGATAAATTAGGATAGTTAAGGATATGATGGAGTATGGACAGGTTTTTGGATAGACTGCATTGGGGTTATCTTGAGATGATTTCGGGGCTTTAGTGTCCCCGCGGCCCGGTCCTCGACCAGGCCTTCACCCCCAGGAAGCAGCCTGTGACAGCTGACTAACACCCAGGTACCTATTTTACTGCTAGGTAACAAGGGCATATGGTGAAAGAAACTCTGCCCATTGTTTCTCGCCAGAGCCCGGGATCGAACCCGGGACCACAGGATCACAAGTCCAGTGTGCTGTCCGCTCGGCCGACCGGCTCCCGTGGTAGGGCAGGATTAGGATAGGATAGCGTAAGGTTGGTTTAGACTAGGATAGGTTAGGTTAGGTTAGGTTAGGTTAGGTTAGGTTAGGTTAGGTTAGGTTAGGTTAGGTTAGGTTAGGTTAGGTTAGGTTAGGTTATGTTAGGTTAGGTTAGGTTAGGTTAGGTTAGGTTAGGTTAGGTTAGGTTAGGTTAGGTTAGGTTAGGTTAGGTTATGTTAGGTTAGGTTAGGTTAGGTTAGGTTAGGTTAGGTTAGGTTATGTTAGGTTAGGTTAGGTTAGGTTAGGTTAGGTTAGGTTAGGTTATGTTAGGTTAGGTTAGGTTAGGTTAGGTTAGGTTAGGTTAGGTTAGGTTAGGTTAGAATAGGGTAATTTATGTTATACTTTTCGGAGTTGCTTGAAATATATGTTAATCTTGTTGTTTGTTATGCATAAATATTATGAGTATTATCAACTGAACGATTATTGGGACGAATGCACACTTTATTTATAGCTAGAATATGACCCATAATTTAAAAACAAAAGTTTAGGATTCAACTAATTACTCCTGACTAAATAGAGGTGTCATATATATAAAATGGGATTATTAGCTATGGGTGTATATATGTACGTATGTATGTTTGCATATATCAATGAATAAAATGTATGTATGTATGTATGTATGTATGTATGTATGTATGTATGTATGTATGTATGTATGTATGTATGTATGTATGTATGTATGTATGTATGTATGTATGTATGTATTCACCTAGTTGTGCTTGCGGGGGTTGAGCTCTGCTCTTTCGGCCCGCCTCTCAACTGTCAATCAACTGTAACTAACTACTAACTATTTCCCCCCCCCCCCACACACACACCCCTAGGAAGCAGCTCCGTAACATCTGTCTAACTCCTAGGTACCTATTTACTGCTAGGTAACAGGAGCACTAGGGTGAATTACCTGAGAGAGGGTTGTGCTTTGTTGAGCTCCTGGAAGTAGGAGGAACCCTAACTGTGTGTTCTTTCTAGCGGAGGGAATCAAGCAGGCGTTTATGTGTGAAGCCTGTTGGATGACTTAATGTACTCAAGTCAGGAGCAGAAGAGCTGTGAGGCTGTCATAAAGAAACTTTGTTGGATGTCTTTAGAGGACGACATCTGAGAGCGCCGCAGCTGAGTGCCCTCGAGATACAAATTTTGCAGTAATCTCATATAACAGTTGTTACAGTGATTGCCTGTGCTTAATCGTGTGCCCAGCGATCATGGCAAATGTTTATGCATGAAGGACAATTATTTTATTGTGACAGTGGACTCAAATAAGAGGTTAGAAATAAGAAAACATGCTGGAGGGAGGAGTAATACATCTTCCCTCGCTGAAGGTCAAGCGCTGACTGAGTGAGGGAGGTCCCAGCCTCACGACCAGGGAGGCGGCCAGCGACGTGTTTGGACATGTTCCCAAGTGGACCCGCCCAGGATGGGGGAAAACCGTCGCGGCGACGCAATAGTGTTTAAAGAGATGTCGGATGGAGGCGTTTTATTTTCTGTGAATACATTTAATTATGTTTTGTTAGGAAAACTCTTATTATGGCATGACGATGGATTTGCAGATTTGTGTGGGAGAATTGGAACGTTTGTGTGGGCGAAGTGCAACGTTTTTGTTTTAGAACTACAACGGTTTGTATGGGAGAAGTTAGTGAGAGAACTTCATACCAGAGGAGGAGTGTATTCTGAACTCCAAGTGTGAGCTGAAACTCATAGTGGGAGCTGAACTGCAAGGTGGTGCAGGACTTGAAGTTGAGGAGTTGAACTCCAGAAACAGTGAATCCTCGAGTAGTGTAGGGAGCTACACGTCGTTTGTGTGAAGCGTTTGGAGAGAGCCTCACTGACCTTTAAGGAGGACTTCATTGCAGCTGATTGGAGGAACTGCATGAGTACCTTATATAATATTTTGAGGACCCAGATGATGATTGTAGTAGGGGGAACCTCGAATAATGGAACAGAGGATCAAATGGACCTCGATGTTTAAGGGAGTGCTTGATTGCGTTTTGGCATGAAAGGCGCAGTGCAAGGTGAGAGGTTAATGCTTTTTGTAAAGGAGGAAATATGTGAATATTTTTATTGTGCCATGTATTGCAGCCCAAAGCAGTGAAGGGAGGCGAAGGTTGTAGGCTGAAGGTTAAGCAGCAGCCTGATACAATCAAAGGTTGGACACATGAGGCGATATCGGAGTGTTATCAGTTGATACCAGCCTAAAGGGTTGTATTGTTTTATAACTTTTCCTGTGTGTATATTGTGGATGTTATATCATTAAATGTTATTTTTGTTAGCTGGCTTTTGGTCTTGTCCTAATGAAGCTTCATGGCTAGAGAGAGAGAAAGACACGGCTATAACTTGGGGGATAGTGGACTATAACTAAGGGGGGGATTTAGAGATCATCCCACAATAAGGAGAGTGCGGGGAGTCACGGCGGCTTAAGAGTGGGTGTGTACTTATGACAACTAAGCAGTGTGAGCCGCACCCCCAGAATAAAGGTGACGCTGATCCCCTCTCCCTGAACCAGACGCTTACCAGGGTGATCTCCTAAATAAATGCAAGTACTCCAGTAGCCATTGCTGGTCTACCGACGGTAGCAGGAGTGTGGCTGCCGAGGTTGGCTGTTTGTTTTGTCTGGGAGTGGTCGGACCTCTGTTCGACAGTAAGCTAATATCAGGTTTTTTCTAGTAACCAAGTTTTATTGTAGGTATAAAGAAACCACTTACAATTTCCCGCCACCCCTGATATTGGGCAATCTGCTTCCAGAATTTTCAGAGCACTCCTGTCTATTTATTTCTATAGGTTTTTGTTGCAATTGAGAGATGGATGGATGGAGTATTCTCTTTTATGAGTGGTTGATTTTATGAGTTAGGAAGTGTTTGGAAGAGAGGCAGTGGAGGATTGTGAGGTAATGGTGGGCAGAGAAAGTGTGTACTCACCTAGTTGGTGTGAGTGTGTACTCACCTAGTTGGTGTGAGTGTGTACTCACCTAATTGTGCTTGTGGGGGTTGAGCTCTGACTCTTTGGTCCCGCCTCTCAACCATCAATCAACAGGTGTACAGGTTCCTGAGCCTATTGGGCTCTATCACATCTACACGTGAAACTGTGTATTGAGTCACCCTCCATCACATCACTTCCTAATGCATTCCATTTGTCAACCACTCTGACACTAAAAAAATTCTTTCTAATATATCTGTGGCTCATTTGGACACTCAGTTTCCACCTGTGTCCCCTAGTGCGTGTGCCCCTTGTGTTAAGTAGACTGTCTTCATCTACCCTATCAATTCCCTTCAGAATCTTGAATGTGGTGATCATGTCCCCCTAACTCTTCTGTCTTCCAGCGAAGTGAGGTTTAATTCCCGTAGTCTCTCCTCGTAGCTCATACCTCTCAGCTCGGGTACTAGTCTGGTGGCAAACCTTTGAACTTTTTCCAGTTTAGTCTTATCCTTGACTAGATATGGACTCCATGCTGGGGCTGCATACTCCAGGATTGGCCTGACAAATGTGGTATACAGAGTTCTGAATGATTCCTTACACAAGTTTCTGAATGCCGTTCTTTTGTTGCCTAGCCTGGCATATGCCGCTGATTTTATCCTCTTGATATGTGCTGCAGGAGACAGGTCTGGCGTGATATCAACCCCCAAGTCTTTTTCCTTCTCTGACTCCTGAAGTATTTCATCTCCCAGATGATACCTTGTATCTGGCCTCCTGCTCCCTACACCTATCTTCATTACATTACATTTGCTTGGGTTAAACTCTAGCAACCATTTGTTTGACCATTCCTTCAGCTTGTCTAGGTCTTCTTAAAGCCTCAAGCAGTCTTCCTCTGTCTTAATCCTTCTCATAATTTTGGCATCGTCCGCAAACATTGAGAGAAATGAATCTATACCCTCCGGGAGATCATTTACATATATCAGAAACTAGATAGGACCGAGTACAGAGCCCTGTGGGACTCCACTGGTGACTTCACGCCAATCTGAGGTCTCACCCCTCACCGTAACTCTCTGCTTCCTATTGCTTAGATACTCCTTTATCCACTGGAGCACCTTACCAGCTACACCTGCCTGTCTGTCCAGCTTATGTACCAGCCTCTTATGCGGTACTGTGTCAAAGGCTTTCCGACAATCCAAGAAAATGCAGTCCACCCAGCCTTCTCTTTCTTGCTTAATCTTTGTCACCTGGTCGTAGAATTCTATTAAGCCAGTCAGGCAAGACTTACCCTCCCTGAATCCATATTGGCAATTTGTCACGAAGTCCCTTCTCTCCAGATGTGTTACCAGGTTTTTTCTCACGATCTTCTCCATCACCTTGCATGGTATACAAGTCAAGGACACTGGCCTGTAGTTCAGTGCCTCTTGCCTGTCGCCCTTTTTGTATATTGGGACCACATTTGCGATCTTCCATATTTCTGGTAGGTCTCCTGTCTCCAGTAACCTGCCAGTAACTCTCACTATGGAGAGTGGCAAGCAAAGTGCCTCTGCACACTCTTTCAGTACCCATGGTGAGATCCCGTCTGGACCAACAGCCTTTCTAACATCCAGATGCAGCAGGTGTCTCTTGACCTCCTTTCTCGTAATTTCGAACCCTTCCAAGGCCGCCTGGTTTACTTCCCTTTCTCCTAGCACAGTGACCTCACCTTGTTCTATTGTGAAGACCTCCTGGAACCTCTTGCTGTGTTCTTCACACACCTCTTTGCCATTCTCTGTATACCTGTCCTCGCCTGTTCTAAGTTTCAATACCTGTTCTTTCACTGTTGTTTTCCTTCTGGTGTGACTGTGAAGAAGCTTTGGTTCGGTCTTGGCTTTGTTTGCTATATCATTTTCATAACTTTTCTCTGCTTCTCTTCTCACCCTGACATACTCATTTCTGGTTCTCTGATATCTCTCTCTGCTTTCTGGTGTTCTGTTATTCCGGAAGTTCCTCCACGCCCTTTTGTTCAGTTTCTTCGCTTCCATACATGCCCTATTAAACCATGGATTCTTCTTTTGCTTCTCGGATTTTTCCCTTTGGGCCGGGATGAACCTGTCTCCTGACACTTTTGGGTGACATAGTCCATCACATTTTGTAAAGACTTATCTCTGAGGTCTGTGTCCCAAAGTATTTCCCTTAGGAAACTTCTCATCTCCTCATAATTTCCCTTTCGGTATGCCAGAATTTTGTTACCTAGATCTTTTTTGGGGGGGAGATAATTCCTAGCTCTACCAGGTACTCAAAGTTCAATACACTGTGATCACTCATTCCTAAGGGTGCTTCCATCTTAACTTCCCTTATATCCAACTCATTTAGGGTTATCAAATCAAGCATTGCTGGTTCATCTTCTCCTCTCATTCTTGTTGGTTCCTTGATGTGCTGGCTTAGAAAGTTGCCACGTCCAGCAGCTTAGCTCTCCATGTTTCTGGTCCTCCATGCGGGTCTCTATTCTCCCACTCTATCTTCCCATGATTGAAGTCTCTCATGATTTGTAGTCCAATTCCATTCCTGCTAGCAACAGAAGCTGCTCCCTCTATTATGTTAATAGGGCCATGTTGTTTCTATCATATTCCTGTCTGGGTCTTCTGTCATTTAGTGGTGGACTATATATGACTACGACTATAATTTTTTGCCCTCAAGTTGTTATGGTACCTGTTATGTAGTCACTGAAACCTTCACAACCCTGAATAACCATCTCCTCAAAATCCCAGCCGTTTCTTACTAGCAGAGCTACACCACCACGGCCTCTTCCTTCTCTCTCTTTCCTCATAACATAATATTCCTGTGGGAACACTGGATTTGTTATGGTTTTCGTTAGCTTTGTTTCTGTGAGAGCTATTATGTCTGGGTTTTCCTCTAGTACCCAATCTCCAAGTTCATTTGCTTTATTTGTAATTCCATCGATGTTAGTGTACATTGCCTTGAGGCTCACATTCTTCTGTCCCTTCTCAAATCGCTTCCTTGGTGAGTATTCTGCTGGTGGGGGAAGCTGTTCCATGGGTGTGAGGGTTTGTGAGGTGGATAACAGGGTCTCAGAGGATACTGGGATGAGGGGTTGGGGGGTCAAGTGAAGGGGGAGGGACAGGGAGGGTATGGGGTGAAAGAGGAGGGAGGACAGGAAGGAAAAGTGGGGAGAGGGGGACTTGGCAGGAGGAGGGGAGGGGTAGAAGGGTGAGAACTGGGTGTGGGGGGAGGGAGAGTTGGCTGAGCATTTGAGTGGGGGGCAGGAAGGCTTTGGGGTAGGGGGTTTTCTATACAGAGGAGGGTGGTGGGGTTGCCCTCCCCGCTGGTGTTACTGGGTAGCTGGTTGTGGGTTCCCCCCTCACCTCTAGGGATTTTGTGTTGGGAGCTGTGATTTCCTGGTTTTCCCCTCTCGCCCTGCGCTTCTTCCTTGTTTCTGCCGCCCTGGCTCTCTCCTTCCTCGACATGTCCCTCGGGAGGAATACATTTTTGAATTCTCTCTCATATTGCAGGTAGCTCTTCCTTGTTAGAATCTTCTCCTTTGCATTCTTTGTGTGTGTGTGTGTGTGTGTGTGTGTGTGTGTGTGTGTGTGTCCGTCCATCATTTAGTGTTGTAACAAAGCAGAAACTGAGGGATTGGTGTGTTATGATGTGGCATTACTCACCTTCCCGCGTTGTAGCACAACTAATAGACATTAGTCATATTGTGTGTGGATGAGACTTAACTGAAATAAGGTCAGTGGATAATTATCTATATAAGAGAGAATTGTCTGTTTATCTGTCCAAGGCGGAGCCGGTTGGCCGAGCGGACAGCACGCTGGACTTGTGATCCTGTGGTCCTGGGTTCGATCCCAGGCGCCGGCGAGAAACAATGGGCAGAGTTTCTTTCACCCTATGCCCCTGTTACCTAGCAGTAAAATAGGTACCTGGATGTTAGTCAGAAGTCACGGGCTGCTTCCTGTGGGTGGAGGCCTGGTCGAGGACCGGGCCGCGGGGACACTAAAGCCTCGAAATCATATCAAGATAACCTAACCTCAAGGCCAGAGACTTGGGGATAACCTCACGCAACTTTGCAGGGGGAATGGTATGGGGCATGAGGCAAATATACAGTGGTAGGGGTCAGCTTAAGTTTAATGCTTTAAGAAATATTAGCATTTATGGGCCCCCCCCCCCCCATGCAATTTTTATTAAGTGTTCGGTGTTTTCTCTTAGATTTTGTAGTGATTATAATACTAATATATTCTGAAAGATCTGTATACCTGTAGTTTCAGTGGTTCTTAATAAATAATTTTCTGAGAGAAGGGTTAAAGGGAGGATGGAGAGGAGGAAGCAGAGAGAGGAAGGGGGGATGAGGGGAGGGATGAAAGGGGGGGGCACTAAGCAGAGGAGGACGGTAGGCTAAAGGGAAGAAGAGGGGTAAAGGGTGGAAAAGAGAGGGAAAAGACCCGGATGCACCTGAGTACCCCTTCTATCTATAAATGTACGAGAGTGTCTGTGTCTGTCTGTCTGTCTGTCTGTCTGTCTGTCTGTCTGTCTGTCTGTCTGTCTGTCTGTCTGTCTGTCTGTCTGTCTGTCTGTCTGTCTGTCTGTCTGTCTGTCTGTCTATCTGTCTGTCTGTGTCTGTCTGGCCAAGGTTGGAAGTCAGATGCATGGGGGGGCTTGTGTAGAACATTCAGTGTTATGTTAGAATATTATGATACATAATCTAGGTAGAGCCCACTGGGAATAATAGAGCCACGTGGGCTGTGCCACTCTCTAGTTTAATTAACACCTCATGGTCGAGTGGGTTATATTTACACCATAGGCCACGAGCTCCTAACTAGCAACAAAACAACTCCTGTAATTGCAAATCATGACGTCACGTGACGTCACAAAAGTTTGGACAGCCATATAAGAATTTCATTTTTTTTCTTTATTATGCACCCCAAAACAATCCTGTGGGCGGTGGTAGAAGGTGGTTACAGAAGCACATAATAGGTTCAGGAACTGAACCCATAGTTCGTTTAGCTAAGCAAGTGACGATATTTTGGAACTAGTTAAACAATTGTTAATGTTACATGCGCATGTACATATATACAATCATTTATACAAATACATATACATATCAATAATCATCTTATATTACAAGTGATTCAACAAGAGGCTCACAACAGTCACTATACAAGGCACTTTACATCTATGGTGAGTCACACTGTTACTAGTCTTGTTCCACACCCACCTAACTGGGCGGCAGCTTTACAGTCATGTCCAGGCTGCACCTACACTAGATGTACACAGCCTATGTGCGCTCCGTCATAGACTATGCCGCACCAGTTCTGTGCACCTACTCCCAGAGCGATTTGAAAAGGCTCGAAAGTATCAAAATGAAGCCATGAGAATCATTCTTGGAGTTCCAAGAACTGCTAAAACGTCCAATCTACGAGAGGAGTTGTCCCTCCTTAGTGTTGAAAGCAGAATTAAGGAGCTGAATGCTAAGCTTGCAATTAGGATAGCCAGAGATCCCCATTACAATGATATTGCCAAGAAAAAACCGAGTTCTGTGTTACTTACAGGAGGAAACAGGAGAAGCAAAAAATGGCATCACAGAGCAGTCTGCTACCTCGAAGAGCTTCACCTGCTTGAGCAAGCCCGTGAGCCTGTAGAGTGGTTACCTCCCTGGGAGGATGACTCATTCAGGATTATCATCAATGAAATGGCAATGAAAAAATCCAACATGATACCTCAAGAAATGAGGCACAAGTATGTCGAGGACATTTATAAGGAAGCCGGAGATGAACTAGATCAAATCTACACTGACGGGTCATCTAATCCTGCCAATGGCAGGGCTGGTGCAGCATACACTGTAATTATGAATAATGCCTTTCAATGTAGAAATTAAGAAAAAGCGAGTATTGAGAACTATGCCTCTTTAACTCAAGCAGAGTTAACTGCCATTGTTATGGCGTTAAGATTCCTTGAACGAAACACTAATGGTGCAGTGATCTGACCTGATTCAAAAGCAGCACTTCAAAGCCTAAGTAAAAATCGGGCCGAAAACCTTGCGATAGCCGCTGAAATCAAGAGAGCTGTGAGGGCGCTTACCAATCAGGGAAGAGTCGTCAAGTTTCTGTGGATGCCCTCCCATGTTGGAATATGTGGGAATGAACGAGCAGATGTGCTGGCTGCTGAAGGAGATCATATTGAATACTTCAAACCCATGACTCTTCTACGAATTAGAGGTATTGTCAGGCAACATCACCGTGGCAAGGTTACTGAGGAAAGGAGGATAGAAGAATAAATCAGTGAATCTGTCTGCTGGTACAACATGGTTGCAGCTGGCAATCCCAATCATTATGAACGAAGAGGAGGTGGCCGCGGGAGAGAATCAGTAATAGCGAGAATCAGTCTTGGATACAAATATCCATGGAGATTCGGAATGGAAACAACAGTTGATCAGAGGAGTTGCAGAATTTGTGATGAGAATGACGGACACCGCCTAGACCACTATATACGAAACATCTGAAAGACATTAAAAATATGTGTAGAATAATAAACCCCACATTGTTTGAGGTAGTAAAATACCATTTGTCGAATATTGATACTGTTCTTAAAAGATTACCCCATTTTGCACCCGGAAGATAACGTAAGATTTTAAGGGTTGACGACTGTTAATCTTCTTGTTTGAGGAGTTGATCATTTGAGACAGTTAAGCAAGTCCCAGCTGCGTCTGGGTTCAAGTGATAGGCTAAAAACCAAGCGGGTTTTCTTCCTATTGTGGAGTGTTGTACATCCTGCTGTGTCCACTCACAGGATGAGTAGCGGTGCCCTATGAACTTGTCCCTCGGGGCAAAATTAAAAAAAAAAATAAGGAAATGCACAATTTTCTTCCTTTAGGGGAAATTATAGTATAGACACATTCTTTAACTGTAAAACAACATCCCTAAATGGATATTAGTTGAGATAATTAAGAAATAGATAAAATACCCTAACTAATGACGAGAAGAAAATAAGGCTTATAAATCCGACTTGGTGAGAGCCCTGACGAATACACAGCTCACGTACGCCTAGAGCGACGCCTATGCCCACTCTGTACAATGTGTGTAAACATCTCTTTGTGCAGAAGTGTATTGTGCTCCAGAGAGCTGTAAAAGGCTAAACGATAATAGAACAACTTGTGCCTTGTCTCATTACAGTGTGTAGACACAATAGAGGTACAAAACCATCCTGACAAACGTTATAGACATAACAGAGTGATCACAAGTCTGGTGACGGCGTGATAACATCGGACCCATCAAGCTACTAGCAGCGACACTCCTCCAACAATGTTCTCACAAAATATATAGTGTTGAGCCCAGCATAAGGGATTAGAAAGTCTTGTTACAGCTACGCAAGACTTCAGCACACCGGGTATCACAAGGGAATAAGGGCCTTTGGTGGTCTGTGTTGTTGTTTATTAAGAGGGATCCTCTAATAAATATTAAAAACTAACCCATCCATTCCAGATACTCGTTACGAAGTGGACCAAGCGCCCATCATCCGTTATTTTTACCAAGAGAATTCCTATAGTTAATGCAGTGTAATTAATTGCTACACTGAAATGAACTAGCTAGGTTAACAAAGTCTTAGCTAATTCCAAATTTACAGATTACTTAAATATTTATTATCTTATTTTGATAATCATTGTTAGCTATGCACAGGGAAGAAACAGTCCATTTTGCAGGCGATGAGTCACAATAACGTGGCTGAAGTATGTTGACCAGACCACACACTAGAAGTTGAAGGGACGACGACGTTTCGGTCCGTCCTGGACCATTCTCAAGTCGATCATTCTCCACAATCGACTTGAGAATGGTCCAGGACGGACCGAAACGTCGTCGTCCCTTCAACTTCTAGTGTGTGGTCTGGTCAACACAGTCCATTTTGCTGCGCTCACATTGTACTATTATTTTGATAAAATTATATGGTAATATAGGACTCCTTCAGAGGCTGGCGTAGGCAGCAAACATCAGCCCATGTAATAACTCAGTCTTCCATCATATTGGAGGCTTACCACACGAGGCTTACCACACGAGGCTTACCACACAACACAATGTCCTGAATACATCTCCTGCAGCTAAGTCCAATTACTTCTTTCCTTCGTTTTATTTTAACTTTTGAATATTTTAATTAATTACTTTTGTGTATATTTTTTTAATAGAGGATTTAGGGGTAAAGAGTTACCACAAGGCTTTGCAGTGGGAATGGTCTGAGATAAGGGAAGGACATAGGCTGGTCGAAGACGCTTGAATAAGATGGAACAGCATGCCAGCATCTAATTCTGAAAACCGAGATTTTTTACACTGTCCGCTGGCTACACCTTGCTCAATATTTTGAAAAAAAAAATCGAAACACGTTTGTTTTCCTCGTAGTAATATGCACCATTATTCTTGGAAAAATTAACATAAATTTTCTGTTATTCATACTTTGACCACAGTAGCATAAAACAGATGATTTTTCCACAGTTTAAAAATTTTTTTCTCAAATCTTGCAATTTTCTCAAAGCAAATGTGCATGTATTATATTTTTTAATATATCATACCACTAAGCTCCTCCCACCGACGGACATCCAAATGGCAATGGTAGACTATTATATTATAAGAGAGAGACAGAGACAGATAGAGTTAGCATAAAGATAGACTTAATTGGAAAGAGAAACTGAATGAGAGACAGACAAGAATACAGAAAGAGACAGTCAGAGACAGAGACAGAAATAGAACTTCAACAAGACTAGTTGGGTCTACCAGTACAAAGAGAGAGACAGGAAGAGAAACAAAAAACAAGCCACAGACAATAACACAAGACAGAGGCAGACACAGAGAAAGACAAAAGCAGAGAAGGGGGAAACGGGGGATAATCGAAGCGAGGGAAGGAGTATGAGGAAAAAAAGGGAGGAAGGAGAGGTGGCAGAGGGGGAGATGAGGAGAGAGAGACGAGAGATGGGTGAGAAGTGCGAGATGGGAAGTGAGGAAAAGAGACTTCCCGCCCTATCTGTATTTATAAGAACATGTGTCTAAGGTTGTTGGTCAGAGGCTTGGGGGTAGCCTCACCCAACATTGCCGGGAAAAATGCTCTGGGGTACGAAACGGACATAAACTGGTCGTAGTCACCAGAATTCAAGAGAACACAGTGAGCCAGAGGTCACGTTCTGACCCCTACAACGATTTTTGGCACTGCCCTCTGGTTACACATAGCTAAATATTTGGAAAACAAAAATTTCAAATTTCCCTCGGGATCCATCGACTCGGCTCCAGGCAATGAAGGGTGTTATTTTCTGGCGACACTAACCTCACCATGCAACTAGACTGCACATGGCATCACATGCAGGTAAGTCCTGTGGCAATGCAGCACATTTAATGCAGACAGGAGAAGGTGTTGACGCAATTACAGGGGTGACAAAAGGTATCACGCGGTATGCTGATAAAACTATAGTTACGTGGTAAGCACTTCATTTGCTGAGCAGTCTAATAAGTCCTTCAATATATATATATATATATATATATATATATATATATATATATATATATATATATATATATATATATATATATATAGACATATGTCGTACCTAGTAGCCAGAACGTACTTCTCAGCCTACTATGCAAGGCCCGATTTGCCTAATAAGCCAAGTTTTCATGAATTAATTGTTTTTCGACTACCTAACCTACCTAACCTAACCTAACCTAACTTTTTCGGCTACCTAACCTAACCTAACCTATAGAGCTAGGTTAGGTTAGGTAGGGTTGGTTAGGTTCGATCATATATCTACGTTAATTTTGACTCCAATAAAAAAAAATTGACCTCATACATAATAAAATGGGTAGCTCTATCATTTCATAAGAAGAAAATTAGAGAAAATATATTAATTCAGGAAAACTTGGCTTATTAGGCAAATCGGGCCTTGCATAGTAGGCTGAGAAGTGCGTTCTGGCTATTAGGTACGACATATATATATATATATATATATATATATATATATATATATATATATATATATATATATATATATATATATATATATATATATATATGTCGTACCTAATAGCCAGAACGCACTTCTCAGCCTACTATTCAAGGCCCGATTTGCCTAATAAGCCAAGTTTTCATGAATTAATGTTTTTTTGTCTACCTAACCTACCTAACCTAACCTAACCTAGCTTTTTTTGGCTACCTAACCTAACCTTACCTATAAATATAGGTTAGGTTAGGTTAGGTAGGGTTGGTTTGGTTCGGTCATATATCTACGTTAATTTTAACTCCAATAAAAAAAATTGACCTCATACATAGAGAAAAGGGTTGCTTTATCATTTCATAAGAAAAAAATTATAGTAAATATATTAATTCAGGAAAACTTGGCTTATTAGGCAAATCGGGCCTTGAATAGTAGGCTGAGAAGTGAGTTCTGGCTACTAGGTACGACATATATATATATATATATATATATATATATATATAAGTATATATATATATATGTCGTACCTAGTAGCCAGAACGCACTTCTCTGCCTACTATGCAAGGCCCGATTTGCCTAATAAGCCAAGTTTTCATGAATTAATTATTAATCGACTACCTAACCTACCTAACCTAACCTAACCTAGCTTTTTCGGCTACCTAACCCAACCTAACCTATAAAGATAGGTTAGGTTAGGTTAGGTAGGGTTGGTTAGGTTCGGTCCGATATCTACGTTAATTTTAACTCCAATAAAAAAAAATTGACCTCAAACATAATGAAATGGGTAGCTTTATCATTTCATAAGAAAAAAAAATAGAGAAAAAATATTAATTCATGAAAACTTGGCTTATTAGGCAAATTGGGCCTTGCATAGTAGGCTGAGAAGTGCGTTCTGGCTACTAGGTACGACATATATATATATATATATATATATATATATATATATATATATATATATATATATATATATATACATATATATATATATATATATAACTGAAAACTCACTCGGATTAAGGCGTCCCTGTACATACCAGTTGTGGGAGTATGGGTTCGAGTCACTTCTGGGGTGTGAGTTTTCAGTTGTATATAGTCCTGGGGACCATTCAGGCTTGTTTGCATATATATATATATATATATATATATATATATATATATATATATGTATATATATATATATATACATACATATATATATATGTATATATATATATATATATATATATATATATATATATATATATATATATATATATATATATATATATATATATATTTTGGTAGCAGTCTTTCCTGCAGACATATATTATTAAATATGACCGAAAAAGTAAGATTAATAATTCTAACACGAATTTTCTCAATCTTTCGTACATTTCTTTTCACTGTTGGAGGTAATTCAAAAATCAATTCTCCAAAATTCATTTTTATTTCTAGTCTTACGCGACACGAGCGCGTTTCGTAAAACTTATTACATTTTCAAAGACTTTAGTTTACAAATACACAACTGAATAGAACTTACGCATCTCTGATTTTGTTTATATCTACATTTGAGTGAGGTGGATGGGGTGAGGTGGCATTAATAGGGTATTAATTTCATCAACACAAGACAGAACAAGAGGTGGCATTAATAGGGTATTAATTTCATCAACACAAGACAGAACACGAAACAATGGGTATTGAAATGGAAGTGATTGTAGAAAGCCTATTGGTCCATATTTCTTGATGCTTCTATATTGGAGCGGAGTCTTGAGGTGGGTAGAATATAGTTGTGCATTAATTGGCTGTTGATTGCTGGTGTTAACTTCTTAATGTGTAGTGCCTCGCAAACGTCAAGCCGCCTGCTATTGCTGTATCTATCGATGATTTCTGTGTTGTTTACTAGGATTTCTCTGGCGATGGTTTGGTTGTGGGAAGAGATTATATGTTCCTTAATGGAGCCCTGTTGTTTATGCATCGTTAAACGCCTAGAAAGAGATGTTGTTGTCTTGCCTATATACTGGGTTTTTTGGAGCTTACAGTCCCCAAGTGGGCATTTGAAGGCATAGACGACGTTGGTCTCTTTTAAAGCGTTCTGCTTTGTGTCTGGAGAGTTTCTCATGAGTAGGCTGGCCGTTTTTCTGGTTTTATAGTAAATCGTCAGTTGTATCCTCTGATTTTTGTCTGTAGGGATAACGTTTCTATTAACAATATCTTTCAGGACCCTTTCCTCTGTTTTATGAGCTGTGGAAAAGAAGTTCCTGTAAAATAGTCTAATAGGGGGTATAGGTGTTGTGTTAGTTGTCTCTTCAGAGGTTGCATGGCGTTTCACTTTCCTTCTTATGATGTCTTCGACGAAACCATTGGAGAAGCCGTTGTTGACTAGGACCTGCCTTACCCTACAGAGTTCTTCGTCGACTTGCTTCCATTCTGAGCTGTGGCTTAGAGCACGGTCGATATATGCGTTAACAACACTCCTCTTGTACCTGTCTGGGCAGTCGCTGTTGGCATTTAGGCACATTCCTATGTTCGTTTCCTTAGTGTACACTGCAGTGTGGAAACCTTCGCTCTTTTCCATGACTGTTACATCTAGAAAGGGCAGCTTCCCATCCTTTTCCATCTCGTAAGTGAAACGCAGCACGGAACTCTGCTCAAATGCCTCCTTCAGCTCCTGCAGATGTCTGACATCAGGTACCTGTGTAAAAATGTCGTCAACATACCTGCAGTATATGGCCGGTTTCAAGTTCATGTCGACTAAGACTTTTTGCTCGATGGTACCTATGTAGAAGTTTGCAAACAGGACACCTAGGGGAGAACCCATGGCGACCCCATCTACTTGCTTATACATGTGCCCATCCGGGCTCAAGAAGGGTGCCTCTTTAGTACAAGCTTGGAGTAGTTTCCTTAGAATATTCTTGGGTATGTCAAGAGGAGTACAGGCTGGATCACGATACACTCTGTCGGCTATCATCCCGATTGTCTCGTCCACAGGTACGTTGGTAAACAGCGATTCTACGTCCAACGAGGCTCTTATCCCTGTGGCCCGTGTGCCCCGCAGTAAGTCAACAAATTCCTTTGGAGACTTCAGGCTGAAGGCGCAAGGAACATAAGGAGTCAGCAGGCCGTTGAGTCGCTTCGCCAGTCTGTACGTGGGTGTGGGTATCTGGCTAATGATTGGCCGAAGTGGGTTTCCAGGCTTGTGTGTCTTGACATTTCCATACGCATATTGTTACGGTGCCCTCTCCTATTTCTTTCGTTTGCCGGCTTAAAGAGTCATATCAGCTCTCCCTACTGATTCTCTGAGGTTCAGGGAGTCTAATGATATATGTGGCGACCAGACCGGCTGCCAGTTAAGGGAAGGGAGTTATTTTATAAGTTGTAAATAAAGGAAAATTGGCGCCCTGTTATAAAATGAAACAGTATCCCCTACGGCAGATGTGACCTTGTGGAAGGGACACTATGCCGATCGCGGATTGGCCGACGTAGGTCGCGGGCGACAAATCAGGGCCCGCCATGACGTCACCGAGTGCCCCGGGCGGCGCCAACGTCAGAGTTGTACTGACCGTGGAAGCGACAGGACGCGCCTCGGTCTGCTCTCAAGGATTGGAGGCTCTGCAAGCCTTGTTCAGTGGATTGAGCTGGCCTTCGTTGCCCACCATAGTTATTGGAGACCCTGCGCTTCTGGGAAGCCAAAGAGGAACCAAGTTCAGTGAGCAGAGAGGTGCCCAAACTTGGAAAATAGTCGGCGACGACGCTGGGCGGCGCCGCTGGCTGGACGTTGAGGTCTGGAAGGTGGGCGAGCAAGCTAGCTGTGACTGGGGTCACATCCACTGAGAATCTTGGAAGGACGACACCGTGCCTAGGACAAGGAGCGACGCCCTGTGGGAGAGGCGAGTGTGGGGAAAAATAGTGATTAGCTCGGCGCCCATCGATGAACCAGGATTGGGGCAGCTGAATCTCAGGGATTGGAACGGCGACGACGCGAAGGCTTCACGACACCTGAGGACCTGTGGAACGCCCTGGATCGTCGAGGATCGACCCAAGGAAGCGTGGGAACCTCACACCATCGAGGGACAGGCGTCGTGAGCCAGGAGTGTAAGGTAGATCATTTTTCCCTCCCATTACCCCTTGTATGAGTAGGCTAGTTAGGCCACAATATTTACTTGTGTATGTGGCAGCAAGACTTTATTACTTTAATAGTAGAATAGGCTGCAAGGCAGCTTGTGTCCAGGACTGTCAGAGAGGACAGTGTGTATGGATGGCAGGACAGTGAAGAAGAGGTGCCGACGTGGTGAAGAGGCCCTCCTGTGAGAGTGTGAGACTCCTGTCTTCCTGCCCAGTCGAAGGAGAGTTGGAGGTCGTGGAAGAAGAGGCTGACGATCTCCAGACTCATCATCCATATTCCATATTCATGTATTACTTGTGATTGCGTGTGTGTGTTCATGTAATTTGCGTCAGTAAATCCACACATTTTATTACTGTGTTTGAGTGTGCCTCCATTTGTGATATTTCTCTATGAGCATACATTTCTGGCTACAAACGATATATGATACACCCACTGAACTGCATTGCTGGGGTGCAGATATAATAACCCAGCTGGCGACCTTGCTAAGAGGAAGATAGAGAAGACAGGCGGGAAAGGAGTTCCTGCAACCTTTTTTTTTGTCTGGCAGGCAAGACTCAGAGAGGCTATGGTTATAGGTAAGCCTGAGTCTTCCTTCACTCCCCCACGGGTCTAGGCCGGAACTGTTAACAGCAGTTTCCCCGTGGTTGACTGAAGGGCTTCCAGGGTGAATCAGTGGCACCCCTTTGTGGTGGAAGCAAAGACCTGCGGAGGTGGGCATTGTTGGTCCTATCTTGTGTGACCAAGGAGACTCCGGTGAATCCAGGGAGTCGGAGGGGCTGAGTATTTGGGCCCTTTGAGCCCCTAGCAGCCGAGTGTTAGCAGAGCCCCGGACCGCCCACCCCCCACGTGACAAGAGAACTGGCGACCTCGCCAGGATTCGAACCCCAGTAGCCAAGAACTGGGAACTTCGCCAGGAAGCGTGGATCAAGCTACAGTGTGGACCAAATTGCAAGACAAGTGTTGCCAGGGTACTAATACAGTGTGGCCAGTGAATTTGGTGGTACTGTTACTCAACCAGCTAAGGGACTGAAACGGTGAAATTAGTGCCTACTAACTTGTCTGTGCTGTCGTGTATGCTTGTTGATATAGAGATGGAGGAAGACAAAGTAAAGAAATTTATTGACACAAGGGACGAGAGAATTTTGGAGGAGTGTACCAAGGCCCAGCTCCAACAAGTGGCAAACCACTTTGGGATCAGGTTGAGGACGACTAAGGTAGCGGAGCGAAGGATAGAGATCATGGCACAGCTCACAGCTCGAGAGGAAGCGACGGGAGAGGAGCCATCTCAAGAGGAGCCGTCCCGAGGAGAGCCGTCGCAAGGTGAACCGTCCCGACTAGGGCCCCCCCAAGCGCCTACCAGTGTGGAGAGAATTCACAGTGAACATGGGAGCAGTGGAAGGTCCAGCTGTAGTAAGAGGAGCCTGCAACTGGAAATAATGAAGATGCAACTGGAAGCCCAGCTGCAGCGAGAGGAGCGAGAAGCACGGCTGCAGCTGCAGCGAGAGGAGCGAGAAGCTCGGCTGCAGCGAGAAGAAGGAGAGAGACGACTGCGACTGGAGGAGATAAAGGCAAAGAAAGAAGTCGAATTGCGTCGCGTTGAACGTGGTCTGCCCTCACTACCTGCACGGCGGGATGACCCCAAGGTAAGGGAACGTGACTTACCTACGTTCGAACCACAAGAAGCTGAGGCGTTCTTCGAACACTTTGAACGGATAGCGACTCTGAAGGAGTGGCCGGAAGATGATTGGGCTGCTCTGGTCCAGGGCAGGTTGACTGGTGAGGCCCGGGAAGCCTATAACATGCTGGACCTAGAGGAGTGTACTAGTTACGACGCGATTAAGAATGCGGTTCTCCACTCATTCCGGCTGACTCCGGAGATGTACCGGAAGCGGTTCAGAGAGTGTACAAGAGCGTCGGGAAAGACTTACGCCGAGACCGCCAGGGAGATGGAACGGAAATTCCTACGATGGTTGAAGGCGGAGGAAGCGGAGTCGGTGGATGATGTTAAACGACTGATAGTGATGGAGAAGTTCATGTCGGTGCTCCATCCTGAGTTGCGAGTAAGGGTGAGAGAAGCAGGTATTAAGGACCTGAAGGCTGCAGCGGATCGAGCCGACATGCTGGAGGAGGCACTACATATCAGGAGGGAGGGGCCGCCCAGACACTCGCCTTACCCCAGGTCGGGAGGGAACCTTAGGAGTTCAGGAGGAGCGAGGACGAGTGGGGACTCTCCCATGAGTAGTGTGCCAGATGAAGTAACGTGGTTCAAGAGCTCAAGAGACGCGGGGAGGAAGCCCCAAGCTGTGGGCAGTGGACCTAACTCGGGAGCAAGTGCTGCAGTCCCGGATACGACGACAGGGAGTCCAAGGAGGACACAGAGGACGTCTGCAAGTGGTACCGCCAGAGTGACTGGCGAGTGGCCGCCCAGGGGAGGCAGCCGATGCTACAACTGTGGTGTGAGAGGACATTATGCCCGCGAGTGTGAGGAGCACCAAAGGAATGTAGGATTAATGTTGGAAGAGGAGAGAGTGTTTGTTCACACCCCATATTATAGTGGACCCAACGTGAATGGTTGGGAAATGAAGTTGGGTGAACATCCCTTCGTTTTCGAGGCCAACGTGAAGTTTGGAAAGTCAGACCCAGTAGAAGTTGCCGTGCTTCGAGATACGGGTGCTGACATAAGTATGGTGACAAGGAGTATTCTCCCCAAGGAATTTAATGATTCACCTGTGGGAGTGGTGAGGATACGCAGTGTGGGGGAGGAATACAGGTTGCCACTTCACGAAGTACAGCTGATTGCCGACTACGGAGTCGAGAGAGCTATAGTAGCTGTAGCCCCTAAGTTACCCCTAGAGCATGTACAGATGGTGCTGGGTAATGACCTCGGAGGAGGCAGGATACAACCCGATTGGGCCAAGAGTGCCTATGTTGCAAGCAGCGGTACAACCCTGCCAGGTGAGGTATCGGTCGCTCCAAATAATAGTGAGGAAGCCGACTTCGCCAGGGGAAACGTCGCCAGAGACGACGACAACGAGGGCGAGAGTGCAGAGAGGTCGTCGGAGGTTGTGGAAAACCCCGACGGGGACCTCCGACTAAGCCTGATGATGCGTATGGAGGAGTGGCGAGGAGCAGCTGTACAAACGCCTGGGGCGGTGAAGAGGCTGCAGACCGCACTCCCTCCATACAGAAACGTGAATAAAGTAAGCTCAGTGGATGAGCGAACGGCAGTGAGGGGCAGAGTGGAGAAGCCACGACGCAAGGCACCCTATGCCGGCCAGATGAATAGTGGTAGGTGCAAGATGAACCACCGTAGTGAGGGGAGCCACAGGGAGGTGGATGAGCCCAACCACGAACCGAAGAAGACGTCTGCAGGGAAGAGAATCTCATGGAGGAGTGAAGATGTTCGTCGGGAACGAAGGAGCGAGTGGTATAGGAAAGGCAATACGAAGAAAGCAGGGAATAGGTACACCCAGGGTAGGCGCCAGCCTAACCAGAGGGGCATTGGGCCATCGCAAAAGCCTAGTGTGGAAGAGAGGAAGCTGCTGGATGGAGTACGGGTTACAAGTGCCACTGTGAGGAGACAACGCACCTACGGGAGAAGAGGAACCGAGAAGAGAGAAGATTGGCGAAGAGGAGATCATGGGAGGAAACATGGAGTACCTGTAGGACGCAATGGAAATGCAAGACTATCTCGGAGTGCACGACGCGGTGGAGGCGCTGCATGCACTGAATCTTACAGTGGTAACGAGCCGTGGGAGTACACTCGTAGCCACGGAGAGAGGATTTCTTGTAGGTGTTCAGGGAACACCCATCACACCCGGTACTATGCGAGGTGGAGATACAATGAGGCAAGTGACTGGCAAAGTGGTATGAGCCACGTCACCAACTGGAGGAGTGACACTTCAGGAACGGAGGGAGCAAGAGTATAGGTTGCCCTCTTGAGTGCTGCTCTACGGTGCCCTCTCCTATTTCTTTCGTTTGCCGGCTTAAAGAGTCATATCAGCTCTCCCTACTGATTCTCTGAGGTTCAGGGAGTCTAATGATATATGTGGCGACCAGACCGGCTGCCAGTTAAGGGAAGGGAGTTATTTTATAAGTTGTAAATAAAGGAAAATTGGCGCCCTGTTATAAAATGAAACAGTATCCCCTACGGCAGATGTGACCTTGTGGAAGGGACACTATGCCGATCGCGGATTGGCCGACGTAGGTCGCGGGCGACAAATCAGGGCCCGCCATGACGTCACCGAGTGCCCCGGGCGGCGCCAACGTCAGAGTTGTACTGACCGTGGAAGCGACAGGACGCGCCTCGGTCTGCTCTCAAGGATTGGAGGCTCTGCAAGCCTTGTTCAGTGGATTGAGCTGGCCTTCGTTGCCCACCATAGTTATTGGAGACCCTGCGCTTCTGGGAAGCCAAAGAGGAACCAAGTTCAGTGAGCAGAGAGGTGCCCAAACTTGGAAAATAGTCGGCGACGACGCTGGGCGGCGCCGCTGGCTGGACGTTGAGGTCTGGAAGGTGGGCGAGCAAGCTAGCTGTGACTGGGGTCACATCCACTGAGAATCTTGGAAGGACGACACCGTGCCTAGGACAAGGAGCGACGCCCTGTGGGAGAGGCGAGTGTGGGGAAAAATAGTGATTAGCTCGGCGCCCATCGATGAACCAGGATTGGGGCAGCTGAATCTCAGGGATTGGAACGGCGACGACGCGAAGGCTTCACGACACCTGAGGACCTGTGGAACGCCCTGGATCGTCGAGGATCGACCCAAGGAAGCGTGGGAACCTCACACCATCGAGGGACAGGCGTCGTGAGCCAGGAGTGTAAGGTAGATCATTTTTCCCTCCCATTACCCCTTGTATGAGTAGGCTAGTTAGGCCACAATATTTACTTGTGTATGTGGCAGCAAGACTTTATTACTTTAATAGTAGAATAGGCTGCAAGGCAGCTTGTGTCCAGGACTGTCAGAGAGGACAGTGTGTATGGATGGCAGGACAGTGAAGAAGAGGTGCCGACGTGGTGAAGAGGCCCTCCTGTGAGAGTGTGAGACTCCTGTCTTCCTGCCCAGTCGAAGGAGAGTTGGAGGTCGTGGAAGAAGAGGCTGACGATCTCCAGACTCATCATCCATATTCCATATTCATGTATTACTTGTGATTGCGTGTGTGTGTTCATGTAATTTGCGTCAGTAAATCCACACATTTTATTACTGTGTTTGAGTGTGCCTCCATTTGTGATATTTCTCTATGAGCATACATTTCTGGCTACAAACGATATATGATACACCCACTGAACTGCATTGCTGGGGTGCAGATATAATAACCCAGCTGGCGACCTTGCTAAGAGGAAGATAGAGAAGACAGGCGGGAAAGGAGTTCCTGCAACCTTTTTTTTTGTCTGGCAGGCAAGACTCAGAGAGGCTATGGTTATAGGTAAGCCTGAGTCTTCCTTCACTCCCCCACGGGTCTAGGCCGGAACTGTTAACAGCAGTTTCCCCGTGGTTGACTGAAGGGCTTCCAGGGTGAATCAGTGGCACCCCTTTGTGGTGGAAGCAAAGACCTGCGGAGGTGGGCATTGTTGGTCCTATCTTGTGTGACCAAGGAGACTCCGGTGAATCCAGGGAGTCGGAGGGGCTGAGTATTTGGGCCCTTTGAGCCCCTAGCAGCCGAGTGTTAGCAGAGCCCCGGACCGCCCACCCCCCACGTGACAATATCCAGGTTTATATTCCCCAATGATCTTTGGCAGGTGGAGTCCGGATTTCTTGGCGTTCACAGTTTCGATCAGTTTGTTGACCTTTGCTTTTAATTCGGCTGTAGTGTCCTTCGTTACCCTTTGGAACTTAGTTTGGTCAGAGAGTATGAGGTTCATTTTCGCCAGATATTCATCTTTTTTAAGAATGACATATATTGGCGACTTGTCACCTCTCCTGACAACTATCTCCTTGTTCTCACGAAGGCTTTTAGCTGCCGCTTTGAGCTCGGGGGACAGTATGGTGCTTCTGTAATTGCCTCGATTCTTTCCTCCTTCTGCAATAAGTTCTGCTTGTAAGGTATCTTTGGTAGTGACCTTCTTTTGTGTCTCGAGGTCGAATATGTCGTCCAACAGAATTTCCAACTCTACTTTCCGGGCCATCTCACTCGGTCTGGACATAACGTGACAGTTTATGCCCAGATTTAGGAGAGTGACTTGGTCCTCAGTGAGGTTAATTCCTGCAAGGTTCAGGAAGCCATCTCTTGGTTGTGGAATTGCCATAGGTCCTCCATATAATGTTGTAAGTTTCTTGATAATCCTTGTTTCAGTGCTGAGGTGATGTCGGTCTGTGAGGATGTCGAGGTGTTGTTCAATGCGGGAACGGATACTTTCGTCGATGTTGCTATTTCTCCACATCCGGGCTCCTTCTTGAGCCCGGATGGGCACATGTATAAGCAAGTAGATGGGGTCGCAAAAATAGATAGCAAAAAGTCTTAGTCGACATGAACTTGAAACCGGCCATATACTGCAGGTATGTTGACGACATTTTTCCACAGGTACCTGATGTCAGACATCTGCAGGAGCTGAAGGAGGCATTTGAGCAGAGTTCCATGCTGCGTTTCACTTACGAGATGGAAAAGGATGGGAAGCTGCCCTTTCTAGATGTAACAGTCATGGAAAAGAGCGGAGGTTTCCACACTGCAGTATACACTAAGGAAACGAACATAGGAATGTGCCTAAATGCCAACAGCGACTGCCCAGACAGGTACAAGAGGAGTGTTGTTAACGCATATGTCGACCGTGCTCTAAGCCACAGCTCAGAATGGAAGCAAGTCGACGAAGAACTCTGTAGGGTAAGGCAGGTCCTAGTCAACAACGGCTTCTCCAATGGTTTCGTCGAAGACATCATAAGAAGGAAAGTGAAACGCCATGCAACCTCTGAAGAGACAACTAACACAACACCTATACCCCCTATTAGACTATTTTACAGGAACTTCTTTTCCACAGCTCATAAAACAGAGGAAAGGGTCCTGAAAGATATTGTTAATAGAAACGTTATCCCTACAGACAAAAATCAGAGGATACAACTGACGATTTACAATAAAACCAGAAAAACGGCCAGCCTACTCATGAGAAACTCTCCAGACACAAAGCAGAACGCTTTAAAAGAGACCAACGTCGTCTATGCCTTCAAATGCCCACTTGGGGACTGTAAGCTCCAAAAAACCCAGTATATAGGCAAGACAACAACATCTCTTTCTAGGCGTTTAACGATGCATAAACAACAGGGCTCCATTAAGGAACATATAATCTCTTCCCACAACCAAACCATCGCCAGAGAAATCCTAGTAAACAACACAGAAATCATCGATAGATACAGCGATAGCAGGCGGCTTGACGTTTGCGAGGCACTACACATTAAGAAGTTAACACCAGCAATCAACAGCCAATTAATGCACAACTATATTCTACCCACCTCAAGACTCCGCTCCAATATAGAAGCATCAAGAAATATGGACCAATAGGCTTTCTACAAACACTTCCATTTCAATACCCATTGTTTCGTGTTCTGTCTTGTGTTGATGAAATTAATACCCTATTAATGCCACCTCTTGTTCTGTCTTGTGTTGATGAAATTAATACCCTATTAATGCCACCTCACCCCATCCACCTCACTCAAATGTAGATATAAACAAAATCGGAGATGCGTAAGTTTTATTCAGTTGTGTATTTGTAAACTAAAGTCTTTGAAAATGTAATAAGTTTTACAAAACGCGCTCGTGTCGCGTCAGACTAGAAATAAAAATGAATTTTGGAGAATTGATTTTTGAATTACCTCCAACAGTGAAAAGAAATGTACGAAAGATTGAGAAAATTCGTGTTAGAATTATTAATCTTACTTTTTCGGTCATATTTAATAATATATATATATATATATATATATATATATATATATTGTGACGATAATCTCTTTCGAGAGAGATTGAGCCTGCTCTTCCCTACTTAAAGTTACGTCAATTATACAAGTATAAGATGCTACATTCAAGATAAGTCACCGGTACCACAAAACGTTTTGACCAGGAGGCAAAATGTACCCAACATCCCCCCACTCCACACACCCTCCACACGCCGGCTCGTCATTAAACCAGCTAACTACCCTTCACCAGCTTGCCTGCTCCTGATTCGTGACTCGCCGACCGCGCACCTGCACACTGCACCTCAGCACCCCCTACCTGAGTCGACGTCTGAGCCTGACCAGCTATCAACTTCAGAATATTCTTTGTGCTCTTAGAGTTGACATCTCTCTCTGGCATACTAAGCTACTGGCTTGTATACGAAGGGAGGTATCAGCCATAGCCGATATTCTCAGCACCATTTTATTATTTTCACCTTTATACTATTGTGTCTCACATTGTCTTTGCATTTATCTTTGTTATTTAATTGTTCTTTAATTCCCCCGAGATTTGTCTTTATTTTTATTTATGTTTAAAGTAAATATATTAAAGTTTCATTGTTCATACTTTGTGTTTTACGTGTTCCTCCCTCTCACTTACCACAGACAACAGGCAAGCAGTCTATCTTTTTTTTGTAAGTGTGACCAGGCATTGACACCTGCCATTGGAGGACTGCCGAACATCGATACTCCAACACTTTCCCGTCACATTTAATGGGGGCCTGTCTTAGGAGCTTCACCCAGGTACTAGTACCAGAACGTCAATTTGTGGTAAGCGTACTTCGCTTTGCTAAAGTAGCTTTTTAATATTATCATTAATTTTCATATTTATATGGTGCTGTGTGTATTGTGCATTCCGAGAGTAGCATATGGTGAGTGTGAGACAACTTTAGATTACGTGGTGACTGTAGGCCTCAGTCATTCTCTTAATTGGTCATCTCTCCCTCCGTGTTATTACTCGTGTTTACCACCTTTTGTCCCTAGGATATTTCTCACATTATCGGCAGATCATCATTGTGGTACCCTGGTACTTTGGTTTGTCTTCGGGTCAAAGCACCCTATCTTCTGCAATCCGACCGAAGGAGGATAAGAGGGCCATAGTTCCTCAAGCACGGACTTCGTTGCTGAGTTGGGACCTCAGCAGCAGTTCTCGTCACCAGTTGACACTCGCACCCCTTCACGTCGGTCAGAGATGATGATATTTACTTAGGTAGGGAATTAGCTTTCTTTTTACAGAGCACATAGTTCGCTAATTCTGTAAGTATCATATTCATTTAGTGGGAAACCCTTGCTTCTGTCCTATAGAGACTCGGCAAGGTATGCCTACATTCTTGTACTACCTAATTCACTTTTGGAGCATTTAAATGTTTCATTTGTTTTAGAAACTCCGTTTCACTTATTTAGTAGAATTTTCTTGCCCTTATTCTCTTACATTGAGTACCGGGTACAAGATTTTCTGCGACTTTGACTAATCATTTACCATCCTATAATTAACGTTTATTGTTAAAGATTAAAATTCCACAGGATAGTTACCAGTTGCCACGTTATCCTGTTTCTGACATTTACCATATCACAACTATATTCGTGTACATTTATTTGCTATCTTTCACCATGTTTCGTCTCCAAGCTTTCCGTAACGATCCAGCTGGTGAAATAGGGACCTTGTGTCGTGCCAAGAGAACTGAATTACAAACTCTTGCACACGAGTATCAACAAGATGTTCCCCATGGAGCCAACAAAAATGAAATACATAACCTAATCATGGATTACCTCTTAGATGAAGGGAAGATTGACTCTGAAACTCATTCTATTGAAGATAAAACTGATTTGGCGACTATGAAACTCAAACTCGAGCTCGCAAAGTTCGAGAGGGAGCAACAGCAAGCAGCTCTACAAATCAGGAAAGAAGAAGCTGCAATAAGGAAAGAAAAACAAGAACGAGAGGTGGCCCTCAAGGAACGTGAGATTGCAATACTCCGTGAGCGTGAACGAATACAGCTTGAAGCAAAACAACGCCACCTGGAGATACAACGCGAGCATGACAAACAGCAAGCGGCAATGGCTATAGAATGTCGTCAACAAGAACTCACGTTGGAAACTACACACCTCACTCAACGCCAGCAAGCTACCGCTAGTCTTCCAGTAAGTTTCAATGTCTCTCATGCAAGAAAGTTAATGCCACCATTCGTTGAGACAGAGATTGATGTCTTTTTACCACCTTTGAGACCCTAGCTAATAAACTTAGCTGGCCTGCTGATCAATGGTCTACCCTTCTCAGAGTGCATCTTACAGGTAGAGCTGCAGTTACTCTCAGTACCTTAGCGTCTGAGAATGACTACCAGACCCTGAAGCAAGCAGTGTTGGACGCCTACCTTCTCTCCACCGAAAGCTACAGACGAAAATTCCGTGACCATCTAAAGGCAAGTACCACCACCTTTCTAGAATTTGCCAATACAAAGAAAAAGATATTTTATGAAATGGCTGGAAGCGGCACATGTCTCTACATTTGCAGAACTCATCAACCTCATGCTAGTTGAGGAATTCTTGAGACGTGTTCCCCCTTCCGTCCGTTTATATCTAGCAGATAAAGAAGAAACAGACTACATCAAATGTGCTAAGTCGGCTGACACCTACAGCCTCATCCACCGGCTGACACCAGAACCACCTTCCAGTAAGAAGTCTTGGTACAGTTACGATAAAGTGAGTACAGATCAAGCGAGCTCACAATTGTATTGTAAGTATTGCAAACTCTATGGACATACCATAGATAGATGTGGGAAGGCTCAATGCAAGAGCAATGAATCTACTAAACCCAAACAGACTCCTCCTAAGTCCGGTAAGCCTGTGATGAATGTTGGTGTTCATGTTAATGATCTTTCTCTCTTCAGTAAACATCTGTATCCTGGAACTGTCTCTACCAACGGTACAGATTCGGAGGGACGTTTCAAATTGAAGATCTTGAGGGACACAGCGGCTCTTCAGTCCATTATGTTGAAATCAGCTGTGTCTAACGTCACCTACACTGGGGAAACCGTCCTTATCACTGACCTCACTGCTACCACTCCATATCCACTCGCCAGAGTCCACCTGGATTGTCCCTTCGTGACCGGTGAAGTCCAAGTCGCCATCAGGGAAAAGCCTTTTCCCATGTCTGGAGTGCAACTTCTCCTGGGCAACGACTTGGCAGAAGATCTGCAACCGCCCAACCTGATCATCACGGACAAACCCCAGGTGTGTACTTCTGTAATGGATAATCCCATCTTTGAATATGTTACAGCAGAGGTTAAAGAAAGTGATCAAGTTTCCCCTCCGGTTTTGGTGACCACCCGTGCTCAAGCTGCACGACCGCAACCAGCTGACTCTACTGCTACCGCTGTCCCTCAAGACCCTCAGAATCTACCTCCAAATCTTACCAAGTTGGAGTTCCGTAAGTTACAGAGGGAAGATCAATCATTAACACCATTATTCTTCCAGGCTGAGACTCAACCTGACAGTATCCCTGGGTTCTTCCTAGAGAATGAGTTGCTCTACCGCAGATACAGACCCAGGAAGCTGAAGGAGGATGACGATTGGGCCAATGTCGAACAACTAGTGATTCCCACCAGCGTACGGCCTGATATTCTACACCTGGCCCACGGGCTCTTTCTCACTATGGTTTCAACAAAACCTACCACGGAATCAGACAAGACTACTACTGGCCAGGTATGGTAAAAGACGTAAAGAAATACGTCCAAGAGTGTCATATATGTCAGATGGCAGGTAAACCTAACATCTCTATTCCTCAGGCTCCACTAAAACCCATCCAGGTGCCTGCGGAACTTTTCCACAGACTCGTCATAGACTGTGTTGGTCCTTTACCCCGGACCAGTTCTGGCAACGCATATATATTAACTATCATGTGTCCTACCACCAGGTTCCCCATAGCAGTTCCAGTAAAGAACATTGCGGCTGCTACTGTGGTGAAACACCTATTGAAGATCTTCACCCAGTATGGATTTCCAAGAGAGGTTCAAAGCGACTGTGGCACCAACTTCACCAGTGATCTCTTCAAGAAGACACTGAAGGAGTTCAACATCACACAGGAACTGTCCAGTCCCTATCATCCTGCTTCACAGGGTTCTCTTGAACGTAGTCATCAGACTATTAAAGCACTCCTAAAGAAATTCTGCAATGACACCTTGAAGGACTGGGATAAACAACTTGATTTCATTATGTGCATTTTTCGAAGTCTCCCCAATAAGTCTCTAGGAGTATCTCCTTATGAGATGCTCTACGGACGTAAGTGCCGTACTCCTCTCAAAGCTTTCAAGGACTCTCTACGTAATGCCACCTTCAGTGACCATCAGAATGTGCCTCAGTTTCTTCAAAACTTAAAACACATTCTAGAGAGAGTACGTAAATTTGCTAATGACAACCTATTGAAAGCCCAGGAGAGGATGAAGACTCATTTTGACCAAAGCAGCAAATTAAGGAAATTTAAACCAGGAGACTTCGTGTTGGCATATTTTCCCATCCCAGGTTCTCCATTGTAAAACAAGTTTTCAGGACCCTACCGTATCAAGGAGTGCAGAAACAACCACAACTACGTTCTTGAGACTCCAGATAGGCGGCGGAGGACCCAGTTGTGCCACGTCAACCTCCTGAAGCAGTATCAAGGTATTCCCCCCACTGTGATGGTATCAGTTTCCGCGTTTAAAGGTCCATACCTCCACAGTGAAACCTTCCCTGCTTCTCCCGAAAGCACTAACACTGAGTCGGTGCTTTCCAACTCGGAAATCCTGGCTAATCTTCATAACTATTTTCAGGACAATAAGAGTGCACCTCTCATCAGAATCTTCAAGGAACACCAGAAGTTGTTCAACGATGATCCACAGGAGTGTAATGTGGTTCAGCACGACATCCAACTACTCCCCGACACACGGCCGATTTGTCAACCTTTCTACCGAATCAGCCCGAGTAAGAAGAAAGTCATGCGTGCTGAGGTACAGTACCTCCTGGATCATGGGCTGGCCACCCCTTGTGAGTCCCCTTGGGCCTCACCCTGCATCTTGGTCCCAAAACTGCATGGTAAGGTGAGACTATGTACCGACTATCGGAAGTTAAATTTTGTGACTGTCAAGGATGCGTACCCCTTACCTAGAATAGATGACATCCTTGACGCCATTGGTCATGTGCGGTACCTATCGAAGGTGGACTTGTTAAAAGGATATTGCCAGGTATGTTTGACGGAGCGAGCTAATAAAATATCTGCCTTTACCACTCCTTTTGGCCTTTACAGATACGAACGCCTTCCTTTTGGACTATGTAATGCCCTGGCCACCTTTCAGCGAGCTGTCAACCGCGTCTTCCAGGGCTTGGACAACACCTACGCCTACTTGGATGATATCGTTGTGGCGACCAACACCTGGAGCGAACATCTGCTCCAGCTGCAACGATTGTTTGCCAAGCTCCTGTCAGCCGGCCTCACCATCAACTTGGGCAAGTCCACCTTTGCCAAAGGTAAAGTGCGTTATCTTGGTCATGAGATAGGGAGTGGCAGCATAGCTCCGTTAAACATACACACTCAAGCCATCCAGCATTACCCACAGCCTACCACCAGGAAGCAGCTCCTGCGCTTCCTTGGTCTTGCCTCCTACTACCATAGGTTTATGAGGAACTTTAGTACGGTGGCGACACCCTTGATCACCCTAACCAGCCCCAAGCAATGGTATCATTGGACCATTCAGCAAACCGTTACTTTTGAACAACTTAAATTCCTGCTCTGTTCTAATCCTATTCTCGCCTCGCCAGATATCACGAAGCCTTTCATCCTCCATGTCGACGCCAGTGGTACCGGCATCGGGGGTGTCCTGATGCAACAACGAGGCGAGGAGATTCTGCCTGTTAGCTACTACAGCTATAAATTAAAGCCACACCGAAGGAACTACAGCACGATCGAGAAGGAGCTGCTATTAATCGTCCTGAACTTGCAGCACTTCGAACCGTACCTGCAAAGTGCTCGGTCTACCACCATCTACTCGGACCACAATCCCCTACGCTTCCTGCAGCAAGCCCAATTCAACAACCAACGGCTTCTACGATGGGCTTTATATCTGCAGAATTTCAACCTGGAGATCTTCTACATCAAGGGTTCTAACAACATCATAGCAGACGCCCTCTCCAGAGTTTATGAAGTAGAAGATGCTCCACTTAGCACTCTACCACCTGAAGACGTAACTTCACCCGGAACCGCAGGCTTCGGAGGAGAGTTGTGACGATAATCTCTTTCTAGAGAGATTGAGCCTGCTCTTCCCTACTTAAAGTTACGTCAATTATACAAGTATAAGATGCTACATTCAAGATACGTCACCGGTACCACAAAACGTTTTGACCAGGTGGCAAAACGTACCCAACATCCCCCCACTCCACACACCCTCCACACGCCGGCTCGTCATCAAACCAGCTAACTACCCTTCACCAGCTTGCCTGCTCCTGATTGGTGACTCGCCGACCGCGCACCTGCACACCGCACCTCAGCGCCCCCTACCGGAGTCGACGTCTGAGCCTGACCAGCTATCAACTTCAGAATATTCTTTGTGCTCTTAGAGTTGACATCTCTCTCTGACATACTAAGCTACTGGCTTGTATACGAAGGGAGGTATCAGCCATAGCCGATATTCTCAGCACCATTTTATTATTTTCACCTTTATACTATTGTGTCTCACATTGTCTTTGCATTTATCTTTGTTATTTAATTGTTCATTAATTCCCCCGAGATTTGTCATTATTTTCATTTATGTTTAAAGTAAATATATTAAAGTTTCATTGTTCATACTTTGTGTTTTACGTGTTCCTCCCTCTCACTTACCACAGACAACAGGCAAGCAGTCTATCTTTTTTTTGTAAGTGTGACCAGGCATTGACACCTGCCATTGGAGGACTGCCGAACATCGATACTCCAACACTTTCCCGTCACAATATATATATATATATATATATATATATATATATATATATATATATATATATATATATACATATATATATATACATATATATATATACATATACATATATATATATATATATATATATATATATATATATATATATATATATATATATATATATATATATATATATACATATATATATATTAGTATATTTTGGTAGCAGTCTTTCCTGTAGACATATTTTATTAAATATGACCGAAAAAGTAAGATTAATAATTCTAACACGAATTTTCTCAATCTTTCGTACATTATGCTTCACTGTTGGAGGTAAATCAAAAATCACTTCTCCAAAATTCATTTTTATTTCTAGTCTGACGCGACACGGGCGCGTTTCGTAAAACTTATTACATTTTCAAAGACTTCACAAATACACAACTGATTAGAACTTGCATTTCCCTGATTTTATATCTACTTTTGAGTGAGGTGGGAAGGGTGATGTGGCATTACATTTGAGTGAGGTGGGAAGGATGATGTGGCATTAGAGGATATTAATAGGGTATTAAAAGTATCAACACAAGACAGAACACGAAACAATGGATATTGAATAGAAGTGTTTGTAGAAAGCCTATTGGTCCATATTTCTTGATGCTTCTATATTGGAGCGGAGTCTTGAGGTGGGTAGAATATAGTTGTGCAATAATTGGCTGTTGATTGCTGGTGTTGACTTCTTGATGTGTAGTGCCTCGCAAACGTCAAGCCGCCTGCTATCGCTGTATCTATCGATGATTTCTGTGTTGTTTACTAGGATTTCTCTGGCGATGGTTTGGTTATGGGAAGAGATTATATGTTCCTTAATGGAGCCCTGTTGTTTATGCATCGTTAAACGCCTAGAAAGAGATGTTGTTGTCTTGCCTATATACTGGGTTTTTTGGAGCTTACAGTCCCCAAGTGGGCATTTGAAGGCATAGACGACGTTAGTCTCTTTTAAAGCGTTCTGTTTCGTGTCTGGAGAGTTTCTCATGAGTAGGCTGGCCGTATTTCTGGTTTTATAGTAAATCGTCAGTTGTATCCTCTGATTTTTGTCTGTAGGGATAACGTTTCTATTAACAATATCTTTCAGGACCCTTTCCTCTGTTTTATGAGCTGTGGAAAAGAAGTTCCTGTAAAATAGTCTAATAGGGGGTATAGGTGTTGTGTTAGTTGTCTCTTCAGAGGTTGCATGGCTTTTCACTTTCCTTCTTATGATGTCTTCGATGAAACCATTGGAGAAGCCGTTATTGACTAGAACCTGCCTTACCCTACAGAGTTCTTCGTCGACTTGCTTCCATTCTGAGCTGTGGCTGAGAGCACGGTCGACGTATGCGTTAACAACACTCCTCTTGTACCTGTCAGGGCAGTCGCTGTTGGCATTTAGGCACATTCCTATGTTTGTTTCCTTTGTGTAGACTGCAGTGTGGAAACCTCCGCCCTTTTCCATGACTGTTACATCTAGAAAAGGCAGCTTCCCATCCTTTTCCGTCTCGTAAGTGAAACGCAGCACGGAACTCTGCTCAAATGCCTCCTTCAGCTCCTGCAGATGTCTGACATCAGGTACCTGTGTAAAAATGTCGTCAACATACCTGCAGTATATGGCCGGTTTCAAGTTCATGTCGACTAAGACTTTTTGCTCGATGGTACCCATGTAGAAGTTTGCAAACAGGACACCTAGGGGAGAACCCATAGCGACCCCATCTACTTGCTTATACATATGCCCATCCGGGCTCAAGAAGGGTGCCTCTTTAGTACAAGCTTGGAGTAGTTTCCTCAGAATACTTTCTGGCATGTCAAGAGGAGTACAGGCTGGATCACGATACACTCTGTCGGCTATCATTCCGATTGTCTCGTCCACAGGTACGTTGGTAAACAGCGATTCTACGTCCAACGAGGCTCTTATCCCTGTGGCCCGTGCGCCCCGCAGTAAGTCCACAAATTCCTTTGGAGACTTCAGGCTGAAGGCGCAAGGAACATAAGGAGTCAGCAGGCCGTTGAGTCGCTTTGCCAATCTGTACGTGGGTGTGGGTATCTGGCTAATGATTGGCCGAAGTGGGTTTCCAGGCTTGTGCGTCTTGACATTTCCATACGCATATCCAGGTTTATATTCCCCAATGACCTTTGGCAGGTGGAGTCCGGATTTCTTGGCATTCACAGTATCGATCAATTTGTTGACCTTTGCTTTCAGTTCGGCTGTAGTGTCGTTCGTTACCCTTTGGAATTTAGTTTGGTCAGAGAGTATGAGGTTCATTTTCGCCAGATATTCTTCTTTTTTAAGAATGACGTATATTGGCGACTTGTCGCCTCTCCTGACAACTATCTCCTTGTTCTCACGAAGGCTCTTAGCTGCCGCTTTGAGCTCGGGGGACAGTATGGTGCTTCTGTAGTTGCCTCGATTCTTTCCTCCTTCCGCAATAAGTTCTGCTTGTAAGGTATCTTTGGTGGTGACCTTCTTTTGTGCTTTGAGGTCGAATATGTTGTCCAACAGAATCTCCAACTCCACTTTCCGGGCCATCTCACTCGGTCTGGACATAACGTGGCAGTTTATGCCCAGATTTAGGAGAGTGACTTGGTCCTCAGTGAGGTTGATTTCTCACTGAGGACCAAGTCTTAGTCGACATGAGCTTGAAACCGGCCATATACTGCAGGTACGTTGACGACATTTTTACACAGGTACCTGATGTCAGACATCTGCAGGAGCTGAAGGAGGCATTTAAGCAGAATTCTGTGTTGCGTTTCACTTACGAGATGGAGAAGGATGAGAAGCTGCCCTTTCTAGATGTAACAGTCATGGAAAGGAGCGGAGTTTTCCACACTGCAGTCTACACTAAGGAAACAAACATAGGAATGTGCCTAAATGCCAACAGTGACTGCCCGGACAGGTACAAGAGGAGTGTTGTTAACGCTTATGTCGACCGTACCCTCAGCCACAGCTCAGAATGGAAGCAAGTCGACGAAGAACTCTGTAGGGTAAGGCAGGTCCTAGTCAACAACGGCTTCTCCAATGGTTTCGTGGAAGACATCATAAGAAGGAAAGTGAAACGCCATGCAACCTCTGAAGAGACAACTAACACAACACCTATACCCCCTATTAGACTATTTTACAGGAACTTCTTTTTCACAGCCCATAAAACGGAGGAAAGGGTCCTGAAAGATATTGTCAGTAGAAACGTTATCCCTACAGACAAAAATCAGAAGATACAACTGACGATTTACTATAAAACCAGAAAAACGGCCAGCCTACTCATGAGAAACTCTCCAGACACAAAGCAGAACGCTTTAAAAGAGACCAACGTCGTCTATGCCTTCAAATGCCCTCTTGGGGACTGTAAGCTCAAAAAAAAACAGTATATAGGCAAGACAACAACATCTCTTTCCAAGAGTTTAACGATGCATAAGCAACAGGGCTCCATTAAGGAACATATAATCTCTTCCCACAAACATACCATCACCAGAGAAATCCTAGCAAACAACACAGAAATCATCGATAGATACAGCGATAGCAGACGGCTGGACGTCTGCGAGGCACTACACATCAAGAAGTCAACACCAGCAATCAACAGCCAATTAATGCACAACTATATTCTACCCACTTCAAGACTCCGCTCCAATATAGAAACATCAAGAAATATGGACCAATAGGCTTTCTACAATTACTTCCATTCAATACCCATTGTTTCGTGTTCTGTCTTGTGTTTGAATTTAATACCCATTCAATACCCATTGTTTCGTGTTCTGTCTTGTGTTGGAATTTAATACCCATTGAATACCCACTGTTGAAAGTTCGTTTTTCACCTCATCCCCCTCACCCAAATGTAGATATAAACCTCGAAGATGTGTAAGCTCTATTCAGTTTCAGTTGTGTGTTTGTAAACTAAAGTCTTTGAAAATGTAATAAGTTTTACGAAACGCACTCAAGTTTCGCGTCAGACTAGAAATAAAAATGAATTTTGGAGAATTGATCTTTGAATTACCATCAACAGTGAAAAGAAATGTAAGATAGAGAAAATTCGCGTTAGAATTATTAATCTTACTTTTTCGGTCATATTTAATAATATATGTCTACAGGAAAGACTGCTACCAAAATATACTAATATATATATCTATATATACTAATATATATATATATAACTGAAAACTCACACCCCAGAAGTGACTCGAACCCATACTCCCAGAAGCAACGCAACTGGTATGTACAAGACGCCTTAATCCACTTGACCATCACGACCGGACATAATGAGGTGATAGCCGAGGCTATTTGAACCACCCCACCGCCGGCACTCGGATAGTTATCTTGGGCATAGCATTTTACCAAATCACCTCATTCTTTGGGGCACACGTGAGGAACACAAATGCGAACAAGCCTGAATGGTCCCCAGGACATATGCAACTGAAAACTCACACCCCAGAAGTGACTCGAACCCATACTCCCAGAAGCAACGCAACTGGTATGTACAAGACGCCTTAATCCACTTGACCATCACGACCGGACATAATGAGGTGATAGCCGAGGCTATTTTAAACCACCCCACCGCCGGCACTCGGATAGTTATCTTGGGCATAGCATGCCCAAGATAACTATCCGAGTGCCGGCGGTGGGGTGGTTCAAATAGCCTCGGCTATCACCTCATTATGTCCGGTCGTGATGGTCAAGTGGATTAAGGCGTCTTGTACATACCAGTTGCGTTGCTTCTGGGAGTATGGGTTCGAGTCACTTCTGGGGTGTGAGTTTTCAGTTGCATATGTCCTGGGGACCATTCAGGCTTGTTCGCATATATATATATATATATATATATACATATATATATATATATATATATATATATATATATATATATATGTATATATATATATATATATATATATTTATATATATATGCCACACCTATGACAGGAAAAAACTTGCTTTTTTTAAAAAAAACAGCACCATCTGTTGGACGTAAGAGCAACACACACTGTAAACTCCGAAACCTCTTTACCAATTGATTTGAAATTTTGACACAACGTTGCATTCGAATATGCGTGTGTTTTTGTATACCTACTATATACATGCCACACCTGTGACATGTAGAAATTTACTATTTTTGAAAAACAGTGCCATCTGTTGGATATAAGAGCAACACATGCTGTAGAATACAAAAGTTCTTTACTGATTGCTTTGAAATTTTGACACATCATTCCATTCAAATACAAGAGTGTTTTTATATATCTACTATATAGGTGCCACATCTGTGACAGGTAAAAACATGCTTTTTTTTAAAGCAGCACCATCTGTTGCATGTAAAAGCTACACACGCTATACTAAATTTGTTACGATTCCATTTCAATGTTTTCTATTGCATTGATAAATTGAATTTTCATAGATTTCTATTTAGTTTCATTTTGATTTAATTATTTTGTGTGACATTGCGTTGGAGTAGAGGTGTGTTGTTTACCCATATCGTTCATTTTGCGAGTATAGTTTATTTTTCTATTTTTTCATTGGTTTTCATTTGATTTTTTAACTGTTCTTATTTTTCAGTGCTGGGAACATAAGATCATTTGATGTTCCCATTTTTTCTGATGGGAACATCAGATCATTTTCCACTGCAACATTGTCTAACACAGTGCACAGTTACAAACCCATTAAGATTTCAACTTAGATTCAACAGAGCTGAAGAAGTTGTTAAACACATATGGCAAAATCTTACTGAAGTGAGAATACGAGTCATAAATACTCCGCCCAAGTAAAACAGAAACAAGCAACACTTAGTGGGCCAGCCAGAGGCTTAGGGCCCGTGCAGGAATATCCCTGAGAAAAAAAATCATTTTGGAACACATCGGACAAGGGAGTAGGGAATGGTGGGGAGGACGAGGGGACAGGGGAGTAAGGGATGGTGGTGAAGACGAGGGGATGAGAGAGTGGAGAATGGTGGGAAAACAAGCGGACAGGGGAATGAGGGATGGTGGGCCCTTAACCTTTAGGTTAAGGGCCCTAGAGCATTCAACTCGGAGGTAAGAGATATGGAGTGACCAAGACAAACAAGTGTCAAAGATTAACCCCAGAAGTTTATCAGAATCCATATACGAAAGAGGATTATCACAAAGTGGCAAAGGGGGGGATCGAGAAACGACCTTCTTCCGAGTACAAGTCATAGCACAATTCTTAGTTGAAGAGAACTCGAAGCCATGATTAGTGGCCCAGGATGACACGGTATCAGTCGCAAGTTGAAGCCGCCGTTGGAGGAAAGGCGAGTCATCACCTTGACTCGGGAGTAAGATCGTCAACATAGAGAGCTGAGAAAATGCCAAAGGGAAGGAAGGAAAGAAGACCATTGAGGGCAACCAGGAAAAGAGCAGTGCTCAGAACACGACCTTGGGGAACACCTTGTATTAACGAAAAGAGGCAGAGAGAGAGAGAGAGAGAGCGGTACCAAGCCTCACTCTAAAGGAACGACGAGAAAGGAAGAGGGAGATTACCACGAAGGCCAAAAGAACAGAAATGGGACAGAATATGGTATCTCCAGGTAGTGTCATACGCCTTTTTCCAGATAAAAGAGGAGAGCAACAATGGAGGTATATGCAGTACGCATAAGGCAGTACGAATATAGACCTTCAGGTTCATGAGGACACCGGTCGTGCTGAGACACTTGCGAAAGCCAAATTGAGAAGGCGAGAAGTGATGATAGCGTTCCAAGAACCACATCAGACATATATTGACCATACGTTCAAAGAGTTTGCAGACGCAACTCGTCAGAACAGTGGAGAGGAATTCTTTAGGGGATGACCCTAGAGAACCAGGTTTCCGAATAGGAAGAACCGTCTCAAGCCAGTCCTCAGGGACTGACGACGAATCCCAGACTCGGTTATAATTATTCAGTAAATACTGAAACGTGCATGGAAGGAGATAGCGAAGCATCTCGTAATGAATATCATCTGAGCCCGCCGCCGTAGAACCCCAGAGAGCCAGGGCAGATTGGAGTTCTGAAAGAGAGAAAGGATTATTATAAGGAAGCTGAAGATGAGTGCAAAATTCTAAGGGACAAGGTTCAAGATGGAGCTTATGAGTAAGGAAAGAAGGAGGAAGATGAGAACAAGAGCTAACGGTCGAAAAGGGCGAACCCAGTTCAGTCGCGACCGACACCAGATCTGCCATAAAAGAACCACAGAGGTGAAGGACTGGCGAGAAATCTAAAACAAACTTATCTGCTATCTTGCAGATTTTCATCCAGATCAGGGGCAGAGGAATGTCAGACGTAATGATAGAAACGAAAGATCTCCAACCCTTACACTTAGCCGTACATATGGCCTAACGGGCTACTGCATTCACCTTCCGAAACAAAATAAAAGAATCGGGCGTCCGTCGGCGACGGTGTTTCTTCCAGGCTGCACTCCAGGTAACACACTTCCGCACCCCGGGAGGTAGAGCGAGGAACAGAGCAGAGGTCAGCATAAAAACCGGTGTCATGAAAAAAGGAGAAGGGCTCGAGGGAGAGGCAGATCAGAAAGGTCGCAAAGAGTAGCATGCAGGGTGAAGAGGTTCCAGTCAGTCTTGACAAACTGTCACCTAGGGAAGGAAAGGCGAGGGGTGAAAAGAGAAGGTGACAAGGATGGGGAAATGGTCATTGTCATGTAGGTCATCAAGAACCCGCCAGGTGAAGTCCAAATAAATAGAAGACGAGTAGAGAGAAAGATCAAGACAGGAAAGGGTGTGAGTGAGGGAGTCAACATGAGTGGGCTCACAAGAATTCAGAAAAGACAGACGACAAATGGTTCAAGAAGGCGGCCCCAAGTTTTTGTCAGAACATCTCCCCAGAGGGTATGCTGACAGTTAAAATCATCCAAAAGGAGAACTGGAGCATAATAAGGAGTCAACAGGTGTTTAAGATCAAAAAGAGAAAGAGGGACATTGGGAGGGAGATAAATGGAACAGACTGTATACCATGTACTCACAAAGATATGGGCCACAGAACTCCGAATGTGCGACAGAAAAAGTAGGAAGACGAAGGATATATCATGACGGATCATGAGACCAGTAGAAATATGGGCCCAAATAAAAGCTGGAGGAGAAGAGAGAAAGGAATAATAACCACAGAAGTGACCTGGACGAGCGCCAAGCATCGGCTCCTGGAGACAGACACAAAACGATGAAAACTGCGCCATCAGAAGTTTGAGTTCATGGAAGTTGGCAGATAAACCACGAATATTCCATTGAAGAACATAGAAAAAAAAGAAAGAAAAAAAGAGAAAGAACATAAACAGAGATAACAAGTGAGAAACAAAGGCAAAGAAGAACACAGTAGACTATGTATGATCAGGATCATGATCAGTGAAATCAGTCAAGGGAGCGGGAGGACGGACCAGAGGCAGACTGATAGAGTCCGGAGCAGGAGGCAGCATAGGTCGGTCAAGGGAATCCGGGGAAACAAGAACAGAAAGAGGAGAGTGCACTGGATCCAAGAGAGAATCAAGGACCAAGGGGAACCTCCAAAGCAGGGACAGGCGACTCTGCCACTGAAATGGGAGGGGAAGCAATGATAGTGTCGGAGTCGAAAAATGAAGAAGCCTTTTTACCCGACGTGGAGGAAAAAGGAGAAAAGTCAGGCTTACGTTTCTTACGTAGAGAGACAAGCATACCATCAGCAATGTACTGGGTGACAGCCTCGACAGTCTCAACATGAGAAGGAGAACGGGAACGGGCAACATGAAGAACGGTAGGAGGAGGATGGACAATGGCCCAGATAAACAGGCGGTGAGGAGGATCGAGAAGAAGGATTGGGGCGAGAAGGGAAATAGGGCACAGGAAACATAGAAGACTGAGAAGGAAGGAAGGTAACACCAGAAGGAAGACCCTATGGCTCAAAATGAAAATGAGCAGTTGAGGTGATGGTGTAGGAGTCGGGATCCAAGGCCTGGAAACGGTTACAAAACTGAGAAAGCGGGAGAGGGGGGAGGAGAAGTGTAACGTAACAAATAAGCATAAGCATGCCAAAGAAAGAGGGATGACGGCATACGTGGCGTCTCGCCTCAAGAAAAAATAAATGATGAAGATGTTTCAAATCGAGGACGGCTTCCTCAAATTTGTAGTGCACACATGCACTGGAGAAGGCAGGGTGGGCGTCACCCCAATTAATGCAGAGAACTTGGGAAGAAGGGCACTCCGTCTAAGAATGACTTGAGGCTCCACACAAAGGACATAGACACACCTTACTTTTTTATATGTACAAGAGTTGTTACATTCTTGTACAGCCACTAGTACGCATAGCGTTTCGGGCAAGTCCTAAATCACATGTTCCCTGGAATACGACCACCACGAAGAATCGTTTTTACAACCAAGTACCCATTTTACTGTTGAGTTAAACAGAGGCTACAGTTAAGGATTTGCATCCAGTAAATCCTCCCCGGCCAGGATACGAACCCAGGACAAAGCGCTTGCGGAACGCCAGGCGAGCGTCTTACCACCGCGCCACGGAGACTGTGTAACGCATGCCGTTACACAGTCTTGGTACGAAGATGCGTGCCAACTTGTGCACCTCAAGGGATCATGACCAAATATCCAGCACCTGCTACAGAGTCGAGGAGAGGCGATGTACTCCTGAACAGAACACATGGCACCAGCAAGAATGAAGGAAGATGAAAGAGACCCATTATTAAGCGTGACCTTCACAACGCAAAGAGGCTGACGACGACGACCACGAGGAGGTCGAGTGAAGGTATCTATCTGGAGGATAGAATGGCCTTGAACCTCAAGGATATATATAATATCCTCGTGGCAGTGTATCAGCTCTCTAACACCAGTCGCAACATGGTACGGGAGGAGAACTGTGCCAATGTTCTTCATTTAACCAGGCATTTTTTGATATCCAAATAGGGGTCTCTCCAAAGCTGGACCCCGACTGTCCGCTTACTGAGAAGGGGGCTGCAGTGACACGTGTACCAGTATGTACCAGTTGGGGTTAAAAGTGACAAATGTATCCACCGAATCAGCAAGGTGTTTACGGAGGAATAAATCACCAGGACAAGTAGGATCAACATGACTAAGATCAAAATACTTTGACCATGTAGTAGGACCAAATAAGCTTAGAATGTAGTAGATTGGAAAGGAATCATGTGCGTGGGAGTGCTGAGGTGATGGCGCCGAGCACCCCCCGTAAGAGAGGGGGGGTGAAAGGCGCAGTTGTTACAATGAGAGATGGAGCCATGCCAGGTGAAGGGGTCACGACGGCTCAACCCTGCCACAGAGGTGGCAGGGGAGCACAGAGAGTCAGAGAAGCAGCTTGGTTTAGGCCCAATGTAGTGAGGGCTACAGAGCCTAGCCTTCCATCACAGTCCGACTCGTGGGGCCTGGTCGCCCACCCCACGAGTGTAAGAAGTTAAATGAAGGTCAGAAAATGGCATAAAAACGAACAGGAAATTATGTTCAGCCACGAATAAGCCCCCATACCCACCATGGAGCCACAATTAGAGATAAGACACCCGACAAGACAGGGCCCCTTCCAAGGGTGCATCGTGGGTATACGCTCCGCAATCGCCACGTTAAGAACCGTCAGTCCGTCGAGATCGGGTTCTGCAACGAAGACAAAGTTTGACAATAAAAGCGTCCCCTTGTGCGACAATGTCAGTTACCACAGCTCTACAGGTGAGAGAGTGTGCCTCCCCAGACACCCGGCGTCAAAACAGAAGACATCGGAAAGAATTTTCAAGAATAGCAGGAAGGGAACAGCCAGGAAGGAGAAGAGGTGGGGAGGAAAAATGAAATATGAGGAAGAGCGAAAGCAACCAGCAAAATTAGTGAAGACAGCAGCATAAGGCTTCAAAGGAGCAGAGAACAAGCTGCCACAAAGAGCACCACACTCCGACAGCCGTCCACCAAGCCCTCCATCACGAGGGCAACGGGCGGGAAAGGGAGGGGGAGGGGAAGGGGGAGGGGAAAGGGGAGGGGCAGGGGGAGGTAGGAATGAAGACAGGCAGGAAGGTAGATGTGAAGGAAGGTAGGGAAAGAAACAGAATGGCAAGCAGGCAGTCAAGTAGGCAGGCAGCAAGAAAGGTAGGCAGTCAGTCAAGAATGCAGGCATCACGACAGGCAGTCAGTCAGTCATTCAAGAAGATAGGCAAGCAGGCAGTCAGGCTGTCAGGAAGGCGTGCAGCTAGGAAGCCAAGAACGTAGGCTGGGAGACAGGCAAGCAATCTGGAAGGCAGGCCATCAGGAAGGTAGGTAGATAGGCAGGCTAGTAGGTTGGCAGATTGGCAGGCTGGGTGGCAGGTTGACAGGCGGTCAGGACAACAGGTAGTACGTCAGGCAGGCGGTCAACAGGCTGGAAAGAAAGCAGGCAGGTTGGTTGATAGACTGGATGACAGGCAGACTAAGTGACAGATTGGGAGGGAGGCTGTGATGCAGGATGGCTGGATGGTTGGCAGACTGGCAGGTAAGCTGGCAGGCTGGCAAAACGGTAGGCAGGCTGGCAGAACGACAGGTAGGCTGGCAGAACAACAGTCAGGCTGGCAGAACGGTAGGCAGCCTGGCAGAACGGTAGTCAGGCTGGCAGAACGGTAGTCAGGCTGGCAGAACGGTAGTCAGGCTGGCAGAACGGTAGGCAGGCTGGCAGAACTGTAGGCAGGCTGGCAGAACGGTAGTCTGGCTGGCAGAACGACAGGTAGGCTGGCAGAACGGTAGGCAGCCTGGCAGAACGACAGGTAGGCTGGCAGAACGGTAGGCAGGCTGGCAGAACTGTAGGCAGGCTGGCAGAACTGTAGGCAGGCTGGCAGAACGGTAGTCAGGCTGGCAGAACGACAGGTAGGCTGGCAGAACGGTAGTCAGCCTGGCAGAACGGTAGTCAGCCTGGCAGAACGGTAGTCAGCCTGGCAGAACGGTAGGCAGGCTGGCAGAACTGTAGGCAGGCTGGCAGAACGGTAGGCAGGCTGGCAGAATGATAGGCAGCCTGGCAGAACGGTAGGCAGCCTGGCAGAACGGTAGGCAGCCTGGCAGAACGGTAGTCAGGCTGGCAGAACGGTAGTCAGGCTGGCAGAACGGTAGGCAGGCTGGCAGAACTGTAGGCAGGCTGGCAGAACGGTAGGCAGGCTGGCAGAACGGTAGGCAGCCTGGCAGAAAGGTAGGCAGCCTGGCAGAACGGTAGTCAGCCTGGCAGAACGGTAGTCAGGCTGGCAGAACGGTAGGCAGGCTGGCAGAACTGTAGGCAGGCTGGCAGAACGGTAGGCAGGCTGGCAGAACGGTAGGCAGGCTGGCAGAACGGTAGGCAGCCTGGCAGAACGGTAGTCAGGCTGGCAGAACGGTAGGCAGCCTGGCAGAACGACAGGTAGGCTGGCAGAACAACAGTCAGGCTGGCAGAACGGTAGGCAGCCTGGCAGAACGACAGGTAGGCTGGCAGAACGGTAGGCAGGCTGGCAGAACGGTAGGCAGGCTGGCAGAACGGTAGGCAGCCTGGCAGAACGGTAGGCAGCCTGGCAGAACGGTAGGCAGCCTGGCAGAACGGTAGGCAGCCTGGCAGAACGGTAGGCAGCCTGGCAGAACGGTAGGCAGCCTGGCAGAACGGTAGTCAGGCTGGCAGAACGGTAGGCAGCCTGGCAGAACGACAGGTAGGCTGGCAGAACAACAGTCAGGCTGGCAGAACGGTAGGCAGCCTGGCAGAACGACAGGTAGGCTGGCAGAACGGTAGGCAGGCTGGCAGAACGGTAGGCAGGCTGGCAGAACGGTAGGCAGCCTGGCAGAACGGTAGGCAGGCTGGCAGAACGGTAGGCAGGCTGGCAGAACGGTAGGCAGGCTGGCAGAACGACAGGTAGGCTGGCAGAACGGTAGGCAGGCTGGCAGAACGGTAGGCAGGCTGGCAGAACTGTAGGCAGGCTGGCAGAACGGTAGGCAGGCTGGCAGAACGGTAGGCAGGCTGGCAGAACGGTAGGCAGGCTGGCAGAACGGTAGGCAGGCTGGCAGAACGGTAGGCAGGCTGGCAGAACTGTAGGCAGGCTGGCAGAACGGTAGGCAGGCTGGCAGAACTGTAGGCAGGCTGGCAGAACGGTAGGCAGGCTGGCAGAACGGTAGGCAGGCTGGCAGAACGGTAGGCAGGCTGGCAGAACGGTAGGCAGGCTGGGAGAACGGTAGGCAGGCTGGCAGAACGACAGGTAGGCTGGCAGAACGGTAGGCAGGCTGGCAGAGCGGTAGGCAGGCTGGCAGAACGATAGGCAGGCTGGCAGAACGGTAGGCAGGCTGGCAGAACGGTAGGCAGGCTGGCAGAACGGTAGGCAGGCTGGCAGAACGGTAGGCAGGCTGGCAGAACGGTAGGCAGGCTGGCAGAACGACAGGTAGGCTGGCAGAACGGTAGGCAGGCTGGCAGAGCGGTAGGTAGGCTGGCAGAACGGTAGGCAGGCGGGCAGAACGGTAGGCAGGCTGGCAGAACGGTAGGCAGGCTGGCAGAACTGCAGTCAGACTGGTAGAAAAATGGGAACATCAAATGATCTGATGTTCTCATCACTGAAAAATAAGAAGAACAGTTTAAATAACGAAATGAAAAAAATGACAAAATTTAAAAAAAATAAACTATATTCACGAAATGAACACTATGGTAAAAACCCAGCTCAATTCTAACGCAATGTCACACAAAATAATTAAATCAAAATGAAAATAAATCGAAATCTATGAAAATTCAATTTATCAATGCAATCGGAAACATTGAAATGGAATCGTAACACATTTAGTATAACGTGTATTGTTTTTACATGCAACAGATGGCGCTGTTTTTTTTTTTTTTAACATGTTTTTACCTGTCACAAGTGTGGCATCTATATAGTAGGTATATGAGAACATGCGTGTATTCGAATGGAACTTTGTATACAAATTTCAAAGCAATCGGTGAAGAATTTTCGGAGATCACAGTATGTGTTGCTCTTATGTTCAACAGATGGCACTGTTTTTCAAAAAAGCATGATTTTACCTGTCACAGGTGTTTCATGTATATAGTAGGTATATAAAAACATGCGCGTATTCGAGTGCATCGTTGTGTCAGAATTTCAAAGGAATCGGTAAAGAAGTTTCTGCGATTTCCCTCACAAGAAAACTCATATGAAAAACACAGTTAAAAAAAAGCATGTTTTACCTGTCACAGACGTGACAGCTATATCGTATATAAAAAATTTCAAAGCAATCGGTGAAGAACTTTCGGAGATTAGCGATTTTGAACAAACGAACATTTACATTTTTTATTTATATAGATATACACATACCATTTTCGAGGATATAAGGAAAATCCAGAGCAAGGAGCAGCCTTGGGCCTCATTTTCAATGAATCCAAATACGAAATAGTCTCCCGAAATAGGCATCATTGCCCAAATAAAAACTGTTTTTCCAGACATTCTCGTAGTCGATCTACCTGACTTAACACTCTCCTGGGTGCCCCCATTGGTACGCTAGCAATCGATGAGTTCCTGGATGCAAAAATCACTGACCTAAAAAGAATGCTGGATAGGATTGTCAAGATTGATGAACATGATGCTCTCTTCCTCCTCACAAGATGAGGAAGAGAGCATCTCTTCTCTAAGTTGGCTTACTCTCTGAGATGTTCTCCATCCTACAGCAGCCCTAAATTAAATGTATATGCCACCCTTCTGAGGTTCATGCTGGTGAAAATTTTGAACCTTCCATTGGACGACTCTCAATAGAAGCAAGCATACTAGACGCATGATCCTGTGGTCCCGGGCTCGATCCCGGGCGCCGGCGAGAAACGATGGGCAGAGTTTCTTTCACCCTGATGCCCCTGTTACCTAGCAGTAAATAGGTACCTGGAAGTTAGTCAGCTGTAACGGGCTTCTTCCTGGGGGTGGAGGCCTGGTCGAGGACCAGGCCGCGGGGACACTAAAGCCCCGAAATCATCTCAAGATAACCGCCCTCCCTTTAAGATTTGGCGGCCTTGGTCCGCACAGCCTCCCAGATTGCTCTGCCAGCCTTCCTTTCCTCCTCCCATGCATCGCACGACCTTGTAAGAGATATCCTACAAGAACCCCTGAGTGATTCAGCAGGATTACACGATCCTGCTTTCACTGAATGTTCAAATCAGTGGGATGCTCTTGCAGCCCCAGCACCCATCATAGATCCAACCAAAAAACATGAAGAGTCCAGCTGGGACCACCCACTAGTGGATAAAATAGCTGATGCCATGCTCAGAGCCGCAACACCAGACAAGGAGTAAGCCCGCCACGGAGCAGTGCGTGCCCCCCCCCCCCCCATGCAGGAACTTTCTTCTGGCAGTACCTATGTTGGCAATGGGCACACGTCTATATCCAGAATCCCTTCGTGTAACAGTGGCCCTCCTTCTTGGTGCCCCAATTCACACTGAATACAGGTGTATTTGCAACAGGGTGGAAACAGACCAATATGGACTGCATGGGGTTGCACTGTGGAAGATCCATTGGCTGGCATTTAAAACACAACAAGGTCAATGACATCAAAAAGAAGAGCCTTGTTTCAGCTCAGTGCCCAGCGGAGAGAGAACCTCGCTTCGGCAGGCAGGCTGGCAGGACGGCAGGCAGGCTGGCAGAACGGCAGACAGGCTGGCAAGACGGCAGGCAGCAGGCTGACAAGTTATTTATATAGTTCAACCATTGTGATGGGATCCCTAGATTTGAAGGTTCTCGTAATCCATCCTATAATTTTTCTGGCTGACGCAATACTTGCTTGGTTTATGCTCCCTAAACGTTAGGTCGTCAGACATCATTATTACAAGATCCTTTACATGATGCTTTCCTACTACGGGCAGATTTGATTTTTTGTAACCTGTATTATGTTTAAGGTCCTCAATTTTACCGTACCTGAGTACCTGAAATTTATCACTGATAAACATTATGAACATCGTGTTATTTTCAGCTACCCAGTCGAAAACTTTATTGATATCTGCTTGTAGTTTTCCGTGTCTTCAGCAGAGGTAGTTTTCAGGAGGATTTTTGTGTCTTCTGCAAAGGATGATACGAAGCTGTGACTTGTATTTTTGTCTATATCTGATATGAGAATAAGGAAAAGCAGTTGTGCAAGGACTGTACCTTGAGGTACAGAGCTTTTAACTGAGCTTCGATTTTATATGGTTGACTGTTACTCTTTGTGTTCTGTTCAACATAAAATAGAGTATCCACCGTCCTACTTTACCAGTTATTCCCATTGACCTCATTTTCTGTGCTATCACTCCATGGACACATTTATCGAATGCTTTTGTGAAGTCCGTGTATACCACATCTGCACTGCTGGGTAACCCTTTAGTCTTCATCTATAAGACATAATGCTTTTATCTATTTGTTTTTCTGTTTAACGTTGGATGCCAACTTTGCAGGGAGAATGGTCTGCGGTACGGGACGGATATAGGCTGGTCAGGGTCTGCCTTCATTAATGCTTTAATAAATATTTGTATATATAGAGCCCCCCCCCCCCATGTGTTTTCATGGATTCAAGTGTGAAATATTTGGTGTCTTTTCCCTAGAGTTTTCAGTGTTCCATCATAACCTTATTCACTCTTGTGTCGATGATATCCTCAAAATGCATCCGGAGTGTGCCAGTGCAGACTGCCTATCACATGCCTCTGTATCACTAACCATCCTGTGTGATGGGGATTTTTTTAGCATCATCTAGTTAGCTTTTTTGACACACTGTACTCCACTTCATATAGTCTAGGGTAGCTGCACTAATGCAGATGTACCTGCATTAGTGCAGATGTATTAATTAGTGATTAGATGTATTAATAAAAAAATATATTAAGAGATACCCTATACGATTGTTTAAGTGCTTCTTAATAATAAATTTTCTAAAAAAAAAAGGGGGAAGAAGAGAGGAACGGGGCGATACAGGGGGGGGGGGGAGGGGGAGGAGAAGGACAACGAGAATGACGAAGATGGGACAAAAGAAAAGGGGAGAAGAAATGGAAAGGGGAATTGGAGTGAAGAAGGGGACGTAAGGGGGAACATGCTCAGGGGCAGCAAGGAAACTCTTCTATATGTATAAATGGAAATGTCTTTCAGGTAGAGGCTAAGGACCAGACGAGGAAGGGAGGGAATGTCTGCTGATGAGGGGGAGAGGGGGTATAAAATAGGTGATTAGGGAGGAAGGGGTGATAGGGGAGCGGGAGGTTGTGGAGCGTGGGGGAAATATGGAAGTTAGGATGGGGGAGAAGAATGGGAGAGGAGGAAAAGATGGGCATACGAAAGCTCTTCAAATGTACTCACTAGAGAAAAGACGAGAGAGATACCAAATAATATACACGTGGAAAATACTAGAGGGACAGGTCCCTAATCTACACAGTAAATAACAACGTACTGGAGTGAACGATAGGGAAGAAAATGCAGAATAGAACCAGGGAAGAGCAGAGGTGCCATAGGCACAATCAGAGAACACTGTATAAACGTAAAAGGTCTACGGCTGTTCAACGTCCTCCCAGCGAGTATAAGAAATATTGCCGGAACAACCGTGGACATCTTCAGGAGAAAACTAGACTGTTTTCTAAAAAACGTACCGGACCAACCGGGCTGTGGTGGGTATGTGTGCTTGGGGGCCGCTCCAAGCAACAGCCTGGTGGACCAAACTCTCACAAGTCAAGCCTGGCCACGGGCAGGGCTTGGGGAGTAGAAGAACTCCCAAAACCCCATCAAGCAGGAAGGGAGAGGAATTTGGTGAGGGGAAAAGAGGGCACTACGGGTGTAGCGAGAGTACCCCGCTGGGTCATACTATGTAGGAATATTATGAACACTCAACGACCAGGAGATATTAACACAGACTAACACCACCTGACCATAACACCCAAGACTAACACCACCAAACAGTTAAACCTGGACTAACACCTGACAGTTACACCTGGACTAACACCTGACAGTTACACCTGGACTAACACCTGACAGTTAAACCTGGACAAACACCTGACAGTTACTCCTGGACTAACTCCACCTGACAGTTACACCTGGACTAACACCACCTGACAGTTACACCTGGACTAACACCTGACAGTTACACCTGGACTAACACCACCTGACAGTTACACCTGGACTAACACCTAACAGTTACACCCAGACTAACACCTGACAGTTACACCTAGACTAACACTGTTGGAAATTTCCAACAATTATTATCATTCATAGTACAATAGGATTATTTCCTGTATTAGGCTTCATTATTATTTAATACTCATTTACTAATCCTTAGTACAATGGTGTGCATTTCCTGTACTAATTGTTATAATTAACTAACACTACTAATTCGTAGTTTAGTATCACAGAATTCATTGCATTAGGATGTGGAACATCATGTAATTTCTCCTACAACTGTGCAGTGTTGCGTCAGCCACCCATGGAGAATAAACTTCCAAATATCGGTAGATCTAACAGAAGTCCAACCATTTTTTTCCTTTATCAAGGATAATTATTCAGTAATAGGTTTACTTTTAGTATACAACAGTTTACTGGAATTCCGTTACCCAGTTTGATAGCTGTTCTAGTAAATAATGTCATAATCTAAAATCATTTCCACCTCCAAAGGATTCTCGTTTTATTTGTTCAGTCAACATTAACTGACTTGCACTGTGAGAATCAAACATCACCACATACAGTGTTTGATTAAAATATAAAGAATATTTATAAACGCTACCTTCCCTATTTAGCTTTAATGAATAAATATAATATATGTTCGGGCCCCCTACTAGGAGTTATGCGCATGCGCGACTTTCGGGAAGGAAGGACACTCGCCATTTTCGATCAACTAGCAGTACGGTGTTTCAAAGCGGTCCCTACAAATCTTACAATCTAGAAGGCATCCGTACATCCTCGGATGTCAGATTGAGGAGGCAGCTTATCAGCATCACGGACACCAGTTCGGCAGGCATTTTTACCTCATTTGTTCTATTTAACGAGCTCTTATATATGTTCATGTAGGTGCCATGTCGGAACGCTGCAGGCGATAAAATAAACCCCATGTAAGTGCTATTTCTTCCCCTCCAAATATTTAGGTATTACATTTATGTGCGTGAATACTAGTTTGGAGTGGAAATTATGGAATATAATTATTGCAGCCTGGTGCAACACCACTGAGGTAGCGTGTGACCGCTTCATACTCACGTGTTCCAAGGATCACTATCTCAAGCTGTTTCCAGACTGCTGTAGAGATTGGACTCCTCCTACGTCCCTCTGTCACAGCTGAGATTTAATCACTTTTCATTGTAGATAGTATCTTTTAATTATTGAGAGTTGAAGCATTTCTAATCTTTGCCTATTAATCAGATACATGATTTAAATTTTAATATGCAATAGTTCCTGCATTACATTTTATTTATCATTATCTATGTGTGTGCATATTATCATTACTATTATTTCATAATATATGTTGCACATAGACTAACCTCATAGAACACCCCCCAAAATGTGTCATGGGAAGCTGGTTCTAGCATGCACAGAATTTACATCATTGCTAAATAGAATATAATTCCATATAATCATAGAGATCCATAAGTCACTGGTTCTCTCATTTAACAACGCATTCTGATCCTTCGAGCTATCTTGGATTTAACCTTTGTTTTGCATTTATAGATTCATACATTTTATTAGTATTAAATTAGAGCCAGATTTCCCTACAAACACCACCTGACAATTACACCTGACAGTTACACCTGACAGTTACACCTGACAGTTACACCTGACAGTTACACCTGGACTAACACCTGACAGTTAAACCTGGATTAACACCTGACAGTTACACCTGGCCTAACACATGACAGTTACACCTGGACTAACACCTGACAGTTACACCTGGACTAACACCTGACAGTTACACCTGGACTAACACCTGACAGTTACACCTGGATTAACACCTGACAGTTAAACCTGGACTAACGCCTGACAGTTACACCTGGACTTACACCACCTAACAGTTACACCTGGACAAACACCAGACAGTTACACCTGGACTAACACCAGACAGTTACACCTGAACTAACACCTGACAGTTACTCATAAACTAACGCCTCCTGACAGTTAAACCTGGACTAACACCTGACAGTTACACCTGCACTAACACCTGACAGATACACCTGGACTAACACCAGCTGACAGTTACACCTGGACTAACACCTCACAGTTACACCCGGACTAACACCTGACAGTTACACCTGGACTAACACCACCTGACAGTTACACCTGGACTAACACCTGACAGTTACACCTGGACTAACACCTGACAGTTACACCTGGACTAACACCACCTGACAGTTACACCTGGACTAACACCTGACAGTTACACCTGGACTAACACCACCTGACAGTTACACCTGGACTAACAACACCTGACAATTACACCTGGACTAACAACACCTGACAATTACACCTGGACTAACACCACCTGACAGTTACACCTGGACTAACACCACCTGACAGTTACACCTGGACTAACACCACCTGACAGTTACACCTGGACTAACATCTGACAGTTACACCTGGACTAACACCTGACAGTTACACCTGGACTAACACCACCTGACAATTACACCTAGACTAACACCTGACAGTTACACCAGGACTAACACCTGACAGTTACACCTTGACTAACACCTCACAGTTACACCTGCACTAACATGATTTAAATTTTAATGTGCAGTAGTTCCTGCATTACATTTTATTTATCATTATCTATGTGTGTGCATATTTTCATTACTATTATTTCATAATATATGTTGCACATAGACTAACCTCATAGAACACCCCCCAAAATGTGTCATGGGAAGCTGGTTCTAGCATGCACAGAATTTACATCATTGCTAAATAGAATATAATTCCATATAATCATAGAGATCCATAAGTCACAGGTTCTCTCATTTAACAACGCATTCTGATCCTTCGAGCTATCTTGGATTTAACCTTTGTTTTGCATTTATAGATTCATACATTTTATTAGTATTAAATTAGAGGCAGATTTCCCTACAAACACCACCTGACAATTACACCTGACAGTTACACCTGACAGTTACACCTGACAGTAACACCTGGACTAACACCTGACAGTTACACCTGGATTAACACCTGACAGTTACACCTGGACTAACACCTGACAGTTACACCTGGACTAACACCTGAAAGTTACACCTGGATTAACACCTGACAGTTAAACCTGGACTAACGCCTGACAGTTACACCTGGACTAACACCACCTAATAGTTTCACCTGGATTAACACTACCTGACAGTTACACCTGGACTTACACCACCTAACAGTTACACCTGGATTAACACTACCTGACAGTTACACCTGGACTTACACCACCTAACAGTTTCACCTGGATTAACACTACCTAACAGTTACACCTGGACAAACACCAGACAGTTACACCTGAACTAACACCTGACAGTTACTCATAAACAAACGCCTCCTGACAGTTAAACCTGGACTAACACCTGACAGTTACACCTGCACTAACACCTGACAGATACACCTGGACTAACACCAGCTGACAGTTACACCTGGACTAACACCTCCTCACAGTTACACCCGGACTAACACCTGACAGTTACACCTGGACTAACACCACCTAACAGTTTCACCTGGATTAACACTACCTGACAGTTACACCTGGACCAACACCTGACAGTTACACCTAGACTAACACCTGACAGTTAAACCTGGACTAACACCTGATAGTTACACCTGGACTAACATCTGATAGTTAAACCTGGACTAACACCTGACAATTACACCTGGACTAACACCTGACAGTTACACCAGGACTAACTCCTTCTGACAGTTACACCTGGACTAACACCTAACAGTTACACCTGGACAAACACCTGACAATTACAGCTGGACTAACTCCTGACAATTACACCTGGACTAACACCTGACAGTTACAACTGGACTAACACCTGACAGTTACACCTGGAATAACACCTGACAATTACACCTTGACTAACACCTGACAGTTACACCTGGACCACCTGACAATTACAACTGGACTAACACCTGACAGTTTCACCTGGACTAACACCACCTGACAGTTACACCTGGACTAACACCACCTGACAGTTACACCTGGACTAACACCTGACAGTTACACCTGGACTAACACCACCTGACAGTTACACCTGGACTAACACCTGACAGTTACACCTGGACTAACACCTGACAGTTACACCTGGACTAACACCACCTGACAGTTACACCTGGACTAACAACACCTGACAATTACACCTGGACTAACACCACCTGACAGTTACACCTGGACTAACACCACCTGACAGTTACACCTGGACTAACATCTGACAGTTACACCTGGACTAACACCTGACAGTTACACCTGGACTAACACCACCTGACAATTACACCTAGACTAACACCTGACAGTTACACCAGGACTAACACCTGATAGTTACACCTGGACTAACACCACTTGACAGTTACACCTAGACTAACACCTGACAGTTACACCTGGACTAACACCTCACAGTTACACCTGCACTAACACCACCTGACAGTTACACCTAGACTAACAACTGACATTTACACCTAGACTAACACCACCTGAAAGTTACACCTTGACTAACACCTGACAGTTACACCTGGACTAACACCTCACAGTTACACCTGCACTAACACCACCTGACAGTTACACCTAGACTAACAACTGACATTTACACCTAGACTAACACCACCTGAAAGTTACACCTGGACTAGCACCTGACAGTTACACCTGGACTAACACCTGACAGTTACACCTGGACTAACACTACCTGACAGTTACACCTGGACTAACACCACCTGACAGTTACACCTGGACTAACACCTGACAGTTACACCTGGACTAACACCTAACAGTTAAACCTGGACTACCACCACCTAACAGTTACACCTGGACTAACACCTGACAGTTACACCAAGACTAACACCTGACAGTTACGCCGAGACTAACACCTGACAGTTACACCAAGACTAACACCTGACAGTTACGCCGAGACTAACACCTGACAGTTACACCTAGACTAACACCTGAAAGTACACCTGGACTAACACCACCTGACAGTTACACCTAGACTAACACCTGAAAGTACACCTGGACTAACACCACCTGACAGTTACACCTGGATTAACACCACCTGACAGTTACACCTGGACTAACACCTGACAGTTACACCTGGACTAACACCACCTGACAATTACACCTAGACTAACACCTGACAGTTACACCTGGACTAACACCACCTGACAGTTACACCTGGACTAACACCACCTGACAGTTACACCTGGACTAACACCTGACAGTTACACATGGACTAACACTTGACAGTTACACCTGGACTAACACCTGACAGTTACACGTAGACTAACACCACCTGACATTTACACTTGGACTAACACCTGACAGTTAAACCTGGACTAACATCTGACAGTTTCACCTGGGCTTACACCACCTAACAGTTACACCTGGCCAAACACCAGACAGTTACACCTGGACTAACACCACCTAACAGTTTCACCTGGATTAACACCTCTTGACAGTTACACCTGGACTAACACCACCTGAAACTTACACCAGGACTAACACCACCTGAAACTTACACCTGGACTAACACCAGACAGTTACATCTGAACTAACACCTGACAGTTACTCATAAACTAACGCCTCCTGACAGTTAAACCTGGACTAACACCTGACCGTTACACCTGCACTAACACCTGACAGATACATCTGGACTAACACCAGCTTACAGTTACACCTGGACTAACACCTCACAGTTACACCTGGACTAACACCTGACAGTTACACCTGGGCTAACACCTGACAATTACACCTGGACTAACACCTGACAGTTACACGTAGACTAACACCACCTGACAGTTACACCTGTACTAACACCACCTGACAGTTACACCTGTACTAACACCTGACAATTACACCTAGACTAACACCAGACAGTTACACCTAGACTAACACCTGACAGTTACACCTGACAGTTACACCTGGACTAACACCTGACAGTTACACCTAGACTAACACCTGACAGTTACACCTGGACTAACGCCACCTGACAGTTACACCTGGACTAACGCCACCTGACAGTTACACCTGGACTAACACAACCTGACAGTTACACCTGGACTAACACCACCTGACAGTTACACCTGGACTAACACCTGACAGTTACACCTGGACTAACACCACCTGACAGTTACACCTGGACTAACACCTGACAGTTACACGTAGACTAACACCACCTGACAGTTACACCTGGACTTACACCTGACAGTTACACCTGGACTAACACCTGACAGTTACACCTGGACTAACACCTGACAGTTAAACCTGGACTAACATCTGACAGTTACACCTGGACTTACACCACCTAACAGTTACACCTGGACAAACACCAGACACTTACACCTGGACAAACACCTGACAGTTACACCTGGACTAACACCTGACAGTTACACCTGGACTAACACCAGCTGACAGTTACACCTGGACTAACACCTGACAGTTACACCTGGACTAACACCACCTAACAGTTACACCTGGACTAACACCAGACAGTTACACCTGGACTAACACCAGACAGTTACATCTGAACTAACACCTGACAGTTACTCAAACTAACGCCTCCTGACAGTTAAACCTGGACTAACACCTGACAGTTACACCTGCACTAACACCTGACAGATACATCTGGACTAACACCAGCTGACAGTTACACCTGGACTAACACCTCACAGTTACACCTGGACTAACACCTGACAGTTACACCTGACTAACACCTGACAATTACACCTGACAATTACTCCTGGACTAACTCCTGACAATTACACCTGGACTAACACCTGACAGTTACACCTGGACTAACACCTGACAGTTACTTCTGGACTAACACCTGACAGTTACACCTGGATTAACACCTGACAGTTACACCTGGACTAACACCTGACAGTTAAACCTGGACTAACACCAGCTGACAGTTACACCTGGACTAACACCTCCTGACAAATGCACTTGGACTAACACCACCTAATAGTTTCACCTGGATTAACACCTCTTGACAGTTACACCTGGACTAACACCACCTAACAGTTTCACCTGGATTAACACCTCCTGACAGTTACACCTGGACTAACACCACCTGAAAGTTACACCTGGACTAACACCACCTGAAAGTTACACCTGGACTAACACCAGACAATTACATCTGAACTAACACCTGACTGTTACTCATAAACTAACGCCTCCTGACAGTAAAACCTGGACTAACACCTGACAGTTACACCTGCACTAACACCTGACAGATACACCTGGACTAACACCAGCTGACAGTTACACCTGGACTAACACTTCCTCACAGTTACACCTGCACTAACACCTGACAGATACACCTGGACCAACACCATCTGACAGTTACACCTGGACCAACACCTGACTGTTACACCTAGACTAACACCTGACAGTTAAACCTGGACTAACACCTGATAGTTACACCTGGACAAACACCTGATAGTTAAACCTGGACTAACACCTGACAATTACACCTGACAGTTACACCTGGACTAACTCCTTCTGACAGTTACACCTGGACTAACACCTGACAGTTACACACGGACTAACACTTGACAGTTACACCTGGACTATCACCTGACAGTAACACCTGGACTAACTCCTCCTGACAGTTACACCTGGAGTAACACCTGACAGTTACACCTAGACTAACACCTGACAGTTACACCTTGACTAACACCTGACACTAACACCTTGACTAACACCTGCCACTTACACCTGGACTAACACCCCCTGACAGTTACACTTTGACTAACACCTGACAGTTACACCTGGACTAACAACTGACATTTTCACCTAGACTAACACCTGACAGTTACATCTAGACTAACACCACCGGACAGTGACACCTGGACTAACACCTGACAGTTACACCAGGATTAACAACCGACAGTTTCACCTGGACTAACACCTGACAGTTACACCTGGACTAACACCTGACAATTACACCTGGACTAACACCTGACAATTACACCTGGACTAACACCTGACAATTACACCTGGACTAACATCTGTCAGTTACACAGATAAACACCTAACAGTTCCACCTGGAAAAACACCTGATAGTTACACCTGGACTAGCACCTGACAGTTACACCTGGACTAACACCTGACAGTTACACTTGAACTGACACCTGACAGTTACACCTGCACTAACACCACCTGACAGTTACACCTTGACTAACACCTGATATTTACACCTAGACTAACACCTGAGTTACACCTGGACTAGCACCTGACAGTTACACCTGGACTAACACCTGACAGTTACACCTGGACTAACACCTGACAGTTACACCTGGACTAACACCTAACAGTTTAACCTGGACTACCACCACCTAACAGTTACACCTGGACTAACACCTGACAGTTACACCAAGACTAACACCTGACAGTTACGCCGAGACTAACACCTGACAGTTACACCAAGACTAACACCTGACAGTTACGCCGAGACTAACACCTGACAGTTACACCTAGACTAACACCTGAAAGTACACCTGGACTAACACCACCTGACAGTTACACCTAGACTAACACCTGAAAGTACACCTGGACTAACACCACCTGACAGTTACACCTGGATTAACACCACCTGACAGTTACACCTGGACTAACACCACCTGACAATTACACCTAGACTAACACCTGACAGTTACACCTGGACTAACACCACTTGACAGTTACAGCTGGATTAACACCACTTGACAGTTACACCTGGACTAACACCTGACAGTTACACCTGGACTAACACCACCTGACAATTACACCTAGACTAACACCTGACAGTTACACCTGGACTAACACCACCTGACAGTTACACCTGGACTAACACCACCTGACAGTTACACCTGGACTAACACCTGACAGTTACACCTGGACTAACACCTGACAGTTACACCTGGACTAACACCTGACAGTTACACGTAGACTAACACCACCTGACATTTACACCTGGACTAACACCTGACAGTTAAACCTGGACTAACATCTGACAGTTACACCTGGACTTACACCACCTAACAGTTACACCTGGACAAACACCAGACAGTTACACCTGGACTAATACCTGACAGTTACACCTGGACTAACACCAGCTGACAGTTACACCTGTACTAACACCTGACAGTTACACCTGGACTAACACCACCTAACAGTTTCACCTGGATTAACACCTCTTGACAGTTACACCTGGACTAACACTTGACAGTTTCACCCGGACTAACACCACCTGAAACTTACACCAGGACTAACACCACCTGAAAGTTACACCTGGACTAACACCAGACAGTTACACCTGGACTAACACCAGACTGTTACATCTGAACTAACACCTGACAGTTACTCATAAACTAACGCCTCCTGACAGTTAAACCTGGAGTAACACCTGACCGTTACACCTGCACTAACACCTGACAGATACATCTGGACTAACACCAGCTTACAGTTACACCTGGACTAACACCTCACAGTTACACCTGGACTAACACCTGACAGTTACACCTGGGCTAACACCTGACAATTACACCTGACAATTACACCTAGACTAACTCCTGACAATTACACCTGGACTAACACCTGACAGTTACACCTGGACTAACACCTGACAGTTACACCTGGACTAACACCTGACAGTTACACGTAGACTAACACCACCTGACAGTTACACCTGGACTAACACCTGACAATTACACCTGGACTAACACCTGACAATTACACCTAGACTAACACCAGACAGTTACACCTAGACTAACACCTGACAGTTACAGCTGACAGTTACACCTGGACTAACACCACCTGACAGTTACACCTGGACTAACACCTGACAGTTACACCTGGACTAACACCTGACAGTTAAACCTGGACTAACACCACCTAACAGTTACACTTGGACTAACACCTAAGAGTTACACCTGGACTAACACCTGACAGTTACACCTAGACTAACACCACCTGACAGTTACACCTAGACTAACACCACCTGACAGTTACACCTAGACTAACACCTGACATTTACACCTGGACTAACACCACCTGACAGTTACACCTGGATTAACACCCCCTGACAGTTACACCTGGACTAACACCTGCAACCCATCCTCCGAATTGACAGTACGATTTAATACTAAGTGTAATAAGTACACTTTCTTACTGTAATAAGCAGTGCATAATTGCACTTATGGGGCTGTTACATTGACCCAACTCCCTCCCCCGCTTTAATTAATTATTCTCGTTTTCTGTTAAGTCACTCAGAATTTTAGGATGACGTTTTCAATTTCGATTTGCGATACACAAGTTTTAAATATCAGGAATTTCTTTTTCAGGTTATTTAAACAATATAGACTTTATGCAAAATTTTAAAATATCCTGAGTTACTTTACAATTTATTGATATATTTTAGTTTTGTTTTATTAGTTTTATAAAACTGTAATATCAATATAGCTATAGGTTAAGTAATAATTGTAATTAAGAAGCAATACAATTATTATCTTCAAAAACTAAGACGGTTAAATGAGGTTGTGGTTTTCTTTTCAGTTTTTCGGGTAAACTCAAATATTCACAATATATCTGACAGTACGATTTAATACTAAGTGAAAATAAGTACAATTCCTAACTGCTATGAATAGTACATAATTGCACTTATTTGTCTTCTTACATTTACCACCCCATTTTTGGAGGACGGGCTGACACCTGACAGTTACACCTGGACTAACACCTGACAGTTACACCAGGACTAACACCTGACAGTTACACCTGGACTAACACCACCTGACAGTTACACCTGGACTAACACCACCTGACAGTTACACCTGGACTAACACCACCTGACAGTTACACCTGGACTAACACCTGACAGTTACACCTGGACTAACACTTGACAGTTACACCTGGACTAACACCTGACAGTTACACGTAGACTAACACCACCTAACAGTTACACCTGGACTAACACCTGACAGTTACACCTGGACTAACACCTGACAGTTACACCTGGACTAACACCTGACAGTTAAACCTGGACTAACATCTGACAGTTACACCTGGACTTACACCACCTAACAGTTACACCTGGACAAACACCAGACAGTTACACCTGGACAAACACCTGACAGTTACACCTGGACTAACACCTGACAGTTACACCTGGACTAACACCAGCTGACAGTTACACCTGGACTAACACCTGACAGTTACACCTGGACTAACGCCTGACAGTTACACCTGGACTAACACCAGACAGTTACATCTGAACTAACACCTGACAGTTACTCAAACTAACGCCTCCTGACAGTTAAACCTGGACTAACACCTGACAGTTACACCTGCACTAACACCTGACAGATACATCTGGACTAACACCAGCTGACAGTTACACCTGGACTAACACCTCCTCACAGTTACACCTGGACTAACACCTGACAGTTTCACCTGGACTAACACCTGACAGTTACACCTGACTAACACCTGACAATTACACCTGGACTAACTCCTGACAATTACACCTGGACTAACACCTGACAGTTACACCTGGACTAACACCTGACAGTTACACCTGGACTAACACCTGACAGTTACACCTGGATTAACACCTGACAGTTACACCTGGACTAACACCTGACAGTTAAACCTGGACTAACACCAGCTGACAGTTACACCTGGACTAACACCACCTAACAGTTTCACCTGGATTAACACCTCTTGACAGTTACACCTGGACTAACACCACCTAACAGTTTCACCTGGATTAACACCTCTTGACATTTACACCTGGACTAACACCACCTGAAAGTTACACCTGGACCAACACCACCTGACAGTTTCACCTGGATTAACACCTCCTGACAGTTGCACTTGGACTAACACCACCTAACAGTTTCACCTGGATTAACACCTCTTGACAGTTACACCTGGACTAACACCACCTAACAGTTTCACCTGGATTAACACCTCTTGACAGTTACACCTGGACTAACACCACCTGACAGTTACACCTGGACTAACACCACCTGACAGTTTCACCTGGATTAACACCTCTTGACAGTTACACCTGGACTAACACCACCTGAAAGTTACACCTGGACTAACACCACCTGAAAGTTACACCTGGACTAACACCAGACAATTACATCTGAAATAACACCTGACAGTTACTCATAAACTAACGCCTCCTGACAGTTAAACCTGGACTAACACCTGACAGTTACACCTGCACTAACACCTGACAGATACACCTGGACTAAAACCAGCTGACAGTTACACCTGGACTAAGACTTCCTCACAGTTACACCTGCACTAACACCTGACAGATACACCTGGACCAACACCATCTGACAGTTACACCTGGACCAACACCTGAATGTTACACCTAGACTAACACCTGACAGTTAAACCTGGACTAACACCTGATAGTTAAACCTGGACAAACACCTGATAGTTACACCTGGACAAACACCTGATAGTTAAACCTGGACTAACACCTGACAATTACACCTGACAGTTACACCTGGACTAACTCCTTCTGACAGTTACACCTGGACTAACACCTGACAGTTACACCTGGACTAACACTTGACAGTTACACATGGACTAACACTTGACAGTTACACATGGACTAACACTTGACAGTTACACCTGGACTATCACCTGACAGTAACACCTGGACTAACTCCTCCTGACAGTTACACCTGGACTAACACCTGACAGTTACACCTTGACTAACACCTGACACTTACACCTGGACTAACACCTGCCACTTACACCTGGACTAACACCCCCTGACAGTTACACTTTGACTAACACCTGACAGTTACACCTGGACTAACACCTGACAGTTACATCTAGACTAACACCACCGGACAGTGACACCTGGACTAACACCAGACAATTTCACCTAGACTGACACCTGACAGTTACACCTGGACTAACACCTGACAGTTACACCTGGACTAACACTTGACAGTTACACCTGGACTAACACCAGACAGTTACACCTGGACTAACTCCTCCTGACAGTTACACCTGGAGTAACACCTGACAGTTACACCTAGACTAACACCTGACAGTTACACCTGGAGAAACACCTGACAGTTACACCTAGACTAACACCTGACAGTTACACCTAGACTAACACCTGACACTTACACCTGGACTAACACCTGCCACTTACACCTGGACTAACACCCCCTGACAGTTACACTTTGACTAACACCTGACAATTATACCTGGACTAACACCTGACAATTATACCTGGACTAACACCTGACAGATTCACCTGGACTAACACCACCTGACAGTTACACCTGGACTATCACCACCTGACAGTTACACCTGTAGTAACACCTGACAGTTACACCTAGACTAACACCTGACAGTTACACCTGGACTAACACCTGTCAGTTACACCTGGACTAACACCTGTCAGTTACACCTGGACTAACACCTGCCACTTATACCTGGACTAACACCTGCCACTTATACCTGGACTAACACCCCCTGACAGTTACACCTGGACTAACTCCTCCTGACAGTTACACCTGTAGTAACACCTGACAGTTACACCTAGACTAACACCTGAAAGTTACACCTGGACTAACACCTGACAGTTACACCTGGACTAACACCTGACAGTTACACCTGGACTAACACCTGACAGTTATACCTGGACTAACACCTGACAGTGACACCTGGACTAACACCTGACAGTTACACCTGGAATAACACCTGACAGTTATACCTGGACTAACACCTGACAGTTACACCTGGACTAACACCTGACAGTTGCACTTGGACTAACACCTCCTGACAGTTACATCTGGAATAACACCTGACAGTTACACCTGGACTAACACCTGACAGTTACACCTGGACTAACACCTGACAGTTACACCTAGACTAACACCTGACAGTTACACCTGGACTAACACCTGACAGTTACACCTGGACTAACACCACCTGACAGTTATGCCTGGACTCACACCTGACAGTTACACCTGGACTAACACCTGACAGTTACACTTGGACTAACACCTCCTGACAGTTACATCTGGAATAACACCTGACAGTTACAGCTGGACTAACACCTGACAGTTACACCTGGACTAACACCTGACAGTTACACCTGGACTAACACCTGACAGTTACACCTGGACTAACACCTCCTGACAGTCACACCTGGACTAACACCTCCTGACAGTTACACCTGGACTAACACCTCCTGACAGTTACACCTGGACTAACACCTCCTGACAGTTACATCTGGACTAACACCTGACAGTTACACCTGGACTAACACCTGACAGTTACACCTGGACTAACACCACCTGACAGTTATGCCTGGACTAACACCTGACAGTTAAACCTGGACTAACACCTGACAGTTACACCTGGACTAACACCTGACAGTTACACCTGGACTAACACCTGACAGTTACACCTGGACTAACACCACCTGACAGTTATGCCTGGACTAACACCTGACAGTTACACCTGGACTAACACCTGACAGTTACACTTGGACTAACACCTCCTGACAGTTACATCTGGAATAACACCTGACAGTTACAGCTGGACTAACACCTGACAGTTACACCTGGACTAACACCTGACAGTTACACCTGGACTAACACCTGACAGTTACACCTGGACTAACACCTGACAGTTACACCTGGACTAACACCTCCTGACAGTCACACCTGGACTAACACCTCCTGACAGTTACACCTGGACTAACACCTCCTGACAGTTACACCTGGACTAACACCTCCTGACAGTTACATCTGGACTAACACCTGACAGTTACACCTGGACTAACACCTGACAGTTACACGTGGACTAACACCTGATAGTTACACCTGGACTAACACCTGACAGTTACACCTGGACTAACACCTCCTAACAGTTACACATGGACTAACACATGACAGTTACACCTGGACTAACACCTCCTGACAGTTACATCTGGGCTAACACCTGACAGTTACACCTGAACTAACACCTGCCACTTACACCTGGATTAACACCCCCTGACAGTTACACTTTGACTAACACCTGACAGTTACACCTGGACTAACAACTGACATTTTCACCTGGACTAACACCTGACAATTATACCTGGACTAACACCTGACAGTTACACCTGGACTAACACCTGACATTTTCACCTGGTCTAACACCTGACAATTATACCTGGACTAACACCAGACAATTTCACCTAGACTGACACCTGACAGTTACACCTGGACTAACACCTGACAGTTACACCTGGACTAACACTTGACAGTTACACCTGGACTAACACCAGACAGTTACACCTGGACTAACTCCTCCTGACAGTTACACCTGGAGTAACACCTGACAGTTACACCTAGACTAACACCTGACAGTTACACCTAGACTAACACCTGACACTTACACCTGGACTAACACCTGCCACTTACACCTGGACTAACACCCCCTGACAGTTACACTTTGACTAACACCTGACAATTATACCTGGACTAACACCTGACAATTATACCTGGACTAACACCTGACAGATTCACCTGGACTAACACCACCTGACAGTTACACCTGGACTATCACCACCTGACAGTTACACCTGTAGTAACACCTGACAGTTACACCTAGACTAACACCTGACAGTTACACCTGGACTAACACCTGTCAGTTACACCTGGACTAACACCTGTCAGTTACACCTGGACTAACACCTGCCACTTATACCTGGACTAACACCTGCCACTTATACCTGGACTAACACCCCCTGACAGTTACACCTGGACTAACTCCTCCTGACAGTTACACCTGTAGTAACACCTGACAGTTACACCTAGACTAACACCTGAAAGTTACACCTGGACTAACACCTGACAGTTACACCTGGACTAACACCTGACAGTTACACCTGGACTAACACCTGACAGTTATACCTGGACTAACACCTGACAGTGACACCTGGACTAACACCTGACAGTTACACCTGGACTAACACCTGACAGTTATACCTGGACTAACACCTGACAGTTACACCTGGACTAACACCTGACAGTTGCACTTGGACTAACACCTCCTGACAGTTACATCTGGAATAACACCTGACAGTTACACCTGGACTAACACCTGACAGTTACACCTGGACTAACACCTGACAGTTACACCTGGACTAACACCTGACAGTTACACCTGGACTAACACCTGACAGTTACACCTGGACTAACACCACCTGACAGTTATGCCTGGACTCACACCTGACAGTTACACCTGGACTAACACCTGACAGTTACACTTGGACTAACACCTCCTGACAGTTACATCTGGAATAACACCTGACAGTTACAGCTGGACTAACACCTGACAGTTACACCTGGACTAACACCTGACAGTTACACCTGGACTAACACCTGACAGTTACACCTGGACTAACACCTCCTGACAGTCACACCTGGACTAACACCTCCTGACAGTTACACCTGGACTAACACCTCCTGACAGTTACACCTGGACTAACACCTCCTGACAGTTACATCTGGACTAACACCTGACAGTTACACCTGGACTAACACCTGACAGTTACACCTGGACTAACACCACCTGACAGTTATGCCTGGACTAACACCTGACAGTTAAACCTGGACTAACACCTGACAGTTACACCTGGACTAACACCTGACAGTTACACCTGGACTAACACCTGACAGTTACACCTGGACTAACACCACCTGACAGTTATGCCTGGACTAACACCTGACAGTTACACCTGGACTAACACCTGACAGTTACACTTGGACTAACACCTCCTGACAGTTACATCTGGAATAACACCTGACAGTTACAACTGGACTAACACCTGACAGTTACACCTGGACTAACACCTGACAGTTACACCTGGACTAACACCTGACAGTTACACCTGGACTAACACCTGACAGTTACACCTGGACTAACACCTCCTGACAGTCACACCTGGACTAACACCTCCTGACAGTTACACCTGGACTAACACCTCCTGACAGTTACACCTGGACTAACACCTCCTGACAGTTACATCTGGACTAACACCTGACAGTTACACCTGGACTAACACCTGACAGTTACACGTGGACTAACACCTGATAGTTACACCTGGACTAACACCTGACAGTTACACCTGGACTAACACCTCCTAACAGTTACACATGGACTAACACATGACAGTTACACCTGGACTAACACCTCCTGACAGTTACATCTGGGCTAACACCTGACAGTTACACCTGAACTAACACCTGCCACTTACACCTGGATTAACACCCCCTGACAGTTACACTTTGACTAACACCTGACAGTTACACCTGGACTAACAACTGACATTTTCACCTGGACTAACACCTGACAATTATACCTGGACTAACACCTGACAGTTACACCTGGACTAACACCTGACATTTTCACCTGGTCTAACACCTGACAATTATACCTGGACTAACACCAGACAATTTCACCTAGACTGACACCTGACAGTTACACCTGGACTAACACCTGACAGTAACACCAGGATTAACAACTGAGAGTTTCACCTGGACTAACACCTGACAGTTACACCTGGACTAACACCTGTCAGTTACACATAGACAAACACCATTAGACAATTACACCTGCACTAACACCTGACAGTTACACCTGGACTAACACCAGACAATTTCACCTTGAGTAACACCTAACAGTTCCACCTGGAAAAACACCTCACAGTTACACCTGGACTAACACCTGACAGTTACACCTGGACTAACACCAGACAATTTCACCTTGAGTAACACCTAACAGTTCCACCTGGAAAAACACCTCACAGTTACACCTGGACTAACACCTGATAGTTAAACCTGGATTTACACCTGAAAGTTACACCTGGACTTACACCTGACAGTTACACCTGGAATAACACCTGACAGTTACACCTGGACTAACACCCGACAGTTACACCTGGACTTACACCACCTGACAGTTAAACCTGGACTAACACCTGACAGTTACACCTGGACTAACACCCGACAGTTACACCTGGACTAACAACTGAAAGTTTCACCTTGATTAACACCTAACAGTTCCACCTGGAAAAACACCTGACAGTTACACCTGGACTAGCACCAGACAGTTACACCTGGATTAACACCTGACAGTTACACCTGGTCTATCTCCTGACAGTTACACCTGGACTAACACCTGACAGTTACACCTGGACTAACACTACCTGACAGTTACATCTAGACTAACACCTGACAGTTACACCTTGACTAACACCTCCTAACAGTTACACCTGGACTAACACATGACAGTTACACCAGGACTAACACCTCCTGACAGTTACATCTGGACTAGCACCTGACAGTTACACCTGGACTAGCACTTGACAGCTACACCTGGACTAACACCTGACTTACACCTGGACTAACACCTGACAGTTAAATCTGAACTAACACCTGACAATTACACCTGGACTAACACCTGACATTTACACCTGGACTAACACATGACAGTTAAACCTGGACTAACACCTGACAATTACACCTGGACTAACACCTGACAGTTACACTTTGACTAACACCTGACAGTTACACCTAGACTAACACCTTACAGTTGCACTTGGACTAACACCTGACAGTTACACCTGGACTAACACCTGACAGTTAAACCTGGACTAACACCTTACAGTTCCACCTGGAAAAACACCTGACAGTTACACCTGGACCAACACCTGACAGTTACACCTGGACAAACACCATTAGACAATTACACCTGGACTAACAACTGAAAGTTTCACCTTGACTAACACCTAACAGATCCACCTGGAAAAACACCTGACAGTTACACCTGGACTAGCACCTGACAGTTACACCTGGACTAACACCTGACAGTTACACCTGGACTATCTCCTGACAGTTACACCTGGACTAACACCTGACAGTTACACCTGGACTAACAACTGACAGTTACACCTGGATTAACACCTGACAGTTACACCTTGACTAACACCTAACAGTTACACCTGGACTAACACCTGACAGCTACACCTGAGTTACACCTGGACTAACACCTGACAGTTACACCTGAACTAACTCTTCCTGACAGTAACACCTGACAGTTACACCTTGACTAACACCTGATAGTTACACCTGGACTAACACCTGATAGTTACACCTGGACTAACACCTGCCACTTATACCTGGACTAACACCCCTTGACAGTTACACCTGAACTAACACCTGACAGTTTCACCTGGACTAACACCTGACAGTTACACCTGGACTTACACCTGACAATTACACCTGGACTAACACCTGTCAGATACACCTGGACTAACGCCTGACAGTTACACTTGGACTAACACCTGATAGTTAAACCTGGACTAACACCTGATAGTTACAAATGGACTAACACCTGACAGTTAAACCTGGACTAACACCTGACAATTACACCTGGACTAACACCTTCTGACAGTTACACTTGGACTAACACCTGATAGTTAAACCTGGACTAACACCTGATAGTTACAAATGGACTAACACCTGATAGTTAAACCTGGACTAACACCTGATAGTTACAAATGGACTAACACCTGACAGTTAAACCTGGACTAACACCTGACAATTACACCTGGACTAACACCTGACAGTTACACCTGGACTAACACCTGACAGATACACCTGGACTAACACCTGACAGTTACACTTGGACTGACACCTGACAGTTACACCTGGACTAACACCTGACAGATACACCTGGACTAACACCTTACAGTTGCACTTGGACTAACACCACCTGACAGTTACACCTGGACTAACACCTGACAGTTTCACCTGGACAAATACCTGACAGTTAAACCTGGACTAACACCTGACAATTACACCTGGACTAACACCTGACAGTTACACCTGGACTAACACCTGACAGATACACCTGGACTAACACCTGACAGTTACACTTGGACTGACACCTGACAGTTACACCTGGACTAACACCTGACAGATACACCTGGACTAACACCTTACAGTTGCACTTGGACTAACACCTGACAGTTAGACCTGGACTAACACCTGACAGTTAGACCTGGACTAACACCTGACAGTTAGACCTGGACTAACACCACCTGACAGTTACACCTGGACTAACACCACCTGACAGTTACACCTGGACTAACACCTGACAGTTTCACCTGGACAAACACCTGACAATTACACCTGGATAACACCTGACAGTTACACCTGGACTAACACCTTCTGACAGTTACACCTGGACTAACACCTGACAGTTACACCTGGACTAACACCTGACAATTACAACTAGACTAACACCTGACAGTTACACCTGGACTAACACCTGACAATTACATCTGGACTAACACCTGACAATTACACCTGGACTAACACCTGACAGTTACACCTGGACTAACACCTGACAGTTACACCTGGACTATCACCTGACAAATACACCTGGACTAACACTTGGCAATTGCACCTGGACTAACACCTGACAGTTAATCCTGGACTAACACCTGACAGTTACACCTGTAAGGTGTTAGTCCAACTGGCATCAGGACCATGTCGAGGCATCAGGAGCATCTCGAGTCATCGGGAGCGTATCTAGGCATTGGGAGTATGTTGAGACATTAGGAGCATGTGGTTCCATCGGGAGCATGTCGAGACATAGGTGGCATGTGTAGACATCAGGAGCATGTCGAAGCTTCATGAGCATATCGAGACATCGGGAGTATGTCGAGATGTCGGGATCATGTCCAGACATCAGGAGCATGTCGAGACATCAGGAGCATATCGAGACATCAGGAGCATGTCGAGAATATGGGAGCATGTCGGGGCATAAGTGGAATGTCGAGATATCGGGAGCATGTCGACACATCAGGAGCATGTCGAGACATCTGGAGCATGTCAAGACATCAGGAGCATGTCGGGACATTTGGAGCATGTCAAGACATTAGGAGCATGTCGAGACATCAGGAGCATGTCGAGACATCAGGACCTAGATTCAGGAAGCTCTGTGTATTTCTTCGTAAGTGGGTTTGCTACGAAGGTTCCTAAGTGCGCCCTAAGAAGATGCTTAGGTGCGATTCAATAAGGTATACTTAGGAAGAAAATTGTTGGTTCACCTGCGTGCCGATAGAGGTCACTACTGTGTTTCGTTTGGCCAATCAGAGAGCAGCAACATTCTTCATATTGAAGATTTAGCGCTGGCTTATCGCAGCTCTACTACCTCCTATTTACGTCGAATTTTCTTATAAAATTAGTATATTTCGAAGTAAAACAATGTTTTTTCAATTTCTACAGCCAGCACCGACATTGTAGTAAACAAATATGTTACATTTGTTGCTTACCTACGTAATTCTAAGAGATACTGTGTAGCTGTCCTTGTTGCTCGGAAGATGCGCTGACAATTATTGTATATATTTACTGAATTTACCCAATGGCCACTAACTATCTAGTGACCTCGAAGAGGACAGAAAGCCGGCGGCTTGTTAAAGGGCCCGCCAATTGAATTAATGTTATTTTTTAGCTGGAATTTGGCATTTACGGCTTCAGCGGGTAGGCGGTTCCATGGGTTTATAGCCCTCTTGGTGGAAAAAAAACATCTGTTTTCAGTCCTACTTGAGAGAACATACTCTCCAACACTATATCTGTGATTGTCCTGTTATCAGTGACTGCATACCAAATGGTATGAGGTACTTTGAGCTCTGTAATTACTTCATACACTCAGGAATATTGGAAGATATTCTTGTGCTGCACCCAGATTTTGCCAGTGGAGGCTAATAGATCAGCATTAAGTATTTTGTTCTCTCCTAATTCCATGTATGACTGGCCATCCTGTGAGGTGAGGATGTTGGGTGAGCTTGTAGCTGGTTTTTGATCTACACTGTGTGGTCCTTTATACAGAATAGGGAAGCAGCACATTGCTGTGTATACCTAAACATGTTTAAAAATACATTGTTTGAGAGGAGTTTTGTAGAAACTGGTAAGAGTAATTATAATATAATGTTTCCATGATTCAGTGCTTACCTCTTGTGAAAATTGCTTAGAGTTGTTTAGTCAGAGTTGATTTGTTTTTTGTATTGAGGCTGGTATTTTCTAAATTGATTCCATGTACAGTATGTCTAACCATCCTGTGAGATGGGAGTATTAGATAAACTTATAGCTAGTTTTTTATCTACACTGTGTAATATTCCATATAAAATAGGGTAGCAGCACATTGCTGTGTATATCTAATCTTCTTAATAAAAAAAATCAGTAATAAAGATTTTAAATTATAGTTTGTATTATTACAAATACAGTACTGTATTATCTTTATTAAATCATGTTGACCATGGATCATTAAGATCTCATGTTGATATGTAATACAAGTCATATTTCTTTTGAACTGCTAATCCATGCTAATCATTCATTAAATTGTGCATTATGTCTCAATTTTTCACTTCCTTGGATATACTGTACAGTACAAAAAGATAGGATAAAAATAAACCAGTAATATTTCTTTCATTATATTTTTCATTTAAATAACTGCATCAATATTTTTACAGCTGACAGGATTTGTTTTCCCATACAGGTGCATTATTTGTTAAAAAAAATTTGGTTTATTGTTACACACAATGGTGCTACATAGCCTTCCCAGCTTGGTGCCTTCTTTTAATACTTACTGATTAAAAAATAAATAATAAATACATTTTATTCAGGAAAAGTACATACAGTTGATTTACAAACATAATGTTGGATTTATAGGCAGAGCTAGTACATACAATACCTAAAGCCACTAATACTCATAGCATTTCGGGCAAAGTGTGGGGGGAAAAAAACACAGACTAAAGCTTAATAGCAATCGAGATTAGGTATAAATTGTATTGAAAGAAGGAATAAAAAATACAAAAAGGGGGTTAACATAGCATAAATCAGCAATTGCACATGTTGGTGAACAGCGTTGTTTAAAAAATAGCAAGACATGGGTTGACATTTAGGAGGTAAGTTAGGTTACATGGAGTTAATTAGGCAGTACTTGGTTTAACTCTTAAACTGGTTGAGAGAGGTACAGCCTTTGACATGATTCGGGAGGTCATTCCACATTCTGGGTCCCTTGATTTGTAGAGCACTTCTAGTTTGGTTACACACAGCCAAATTGAGTAACAGGAAGAGGTCTTGGACACAAATTTGTTCCATGCTAAATGTAGAGGAATCAGCTGAGTATTCCTCAAATAAAATAAGTTGCCTCAGCTTATAAGGTAAATAAAATAAGCATTTCTCAAATAAGTAGCTGCCTCACCTCACTGCCTTACTGCTACATAGCCTTCCCGGCATGGTGCCTTCTTTTGATAATTACTTGTTCCACACCCAAATTGTATAACAGGAAGAGGTCTTGGACCCCTACTTCCCTCTCTCTTTTTTAGTAGTCTATATAGTCATAATTATAGCTTTAAGTATTCAATTAATAAAGTTTTTTACATTTTTACCCTTTTCCTTACCTAACATCATTTGTGCAGCATATTTTTATTTTATGTCTCACCCAGATTTAATTTCAAAATAAAACCAAACTAAATAAATTAGAAATGGGTATGTATAGCTAAGGTACACCCTTACTACTAGGTGAACAGGGGCATTTGGTGATAGTAAATGATCCCATCAGGCAGGGCTCATCACCTTCTCTCATATTTCATGTTCACCAGTGTTTATTTACTTAATAACTACTGGTATAATATCTTGCTATTATAAAACTAATTCTACTATCATCAAACACATATTTACTTCAAGTTTCAAGCAGAGAATGCATATATAACTAACACGAAGGATTACTCTTCACTAGATTCACCAGCTATAATATTTTGGTCATGTTCCAATATCATAAATCGATCCCAGTGTTATGTAGTAGAGAAAAAATGACTTATATCCAGTTTACGTAAAGCTACGAGTGGTCGAAACCACACTTAAATCCCGGAATGAACTTACGAAGATTTTTCCACTTAGGGTAGTTAATTGAATACGGACGTAGCCGCCACGAAGGCGCTAAGACGGAAAACGCTCTTAGCTAAGAGGAAAAACCTTCGTAAGTACCTTCCTGAATTCGGCCCCAGGAGCTTGTCGAAACATTCGGACCTTGTCGAGACATCAGGAGCATGTCGAGACATCTGGAGCATGTCGAGACATCGGGAGTATGTCGAGACATCAGGAGCATGTCGAGACATCATAAACATGTCGAGGCATCGGAGCATGTCGAGGAATCTGGAGCATGTCGAGGCATTGGGAGCATGTCGAGGAATCGGTAGCATGTCGAGGCATCGGGAGCATGTCGAGGCATCGGGAGCATGTCGAGGCATCGGGAGCATGTCGAGGCATCGGGAGCATGTCGAGGTATCAGAAGCATATCAAGTCATTGGGAGCATATCGGGACTGTAATACCACTGTAAATATGAACTAATAATGTAACACTACTACTTATACTGAGTAACACTTCCTACCGGTTGCACTTGGTAACACTTTGCTATTGAACACTGTATTTATATTTATCGTAATATGAGCTAAACATATGACGGTCTCCGGAACCAAAGGTATCCAACAAGGAAATGCTACACAGGATTAACTACGCTGCCACCATCTGCCTTGTACATGAACTATATCAAGCAACGAGGCAAGAAACATTGCTTGTCTTGGAGAGTCTTTTCTTTCTCTGTCATTAATTATGGGACGGTTGTCAGCCCACTATATCCAGCGACTAAGAGGATCCAACAATTGATACACAGAAAGCTTAACACAAGTTTATTGAGAACAAATTTTGCTATTCACCACTATAACTCCTACTCTAACACTGGCTAATAGTTATTAATTAAAATTAAGAAATTTAGACATGGAACAAAACCCTCAGAGATCACACTTTACCTTAAGACCTCTGTCTCTCCATCCGGTGGATTCACTCTGTCACTCCCTGGCTGTGTGATGTTCTCACAGACCCACTCTGGACCCTGGTGTCCGGCACTCTCTCTTAACTCTCCTACAGGGGGCATAAATACACACAAGAAAGGGGGGTGGGGGAGATTTGCTGTTGCTACCTACACCAAAGACGCAAGAGGACGAGCCACACGTGCACAAACATTCAAGAAATTTTCCCATCAAGTTTGTGTGACATTCACCATACACTCTTCAAGCGAGGAATTATTAATTACGTGTGTGACTGACCTTTGACCTGGCTAAAAGGGGGAGATCCATGGATGTTTACACATACGACTCTGGGGTCTAATTCCAATACAATGTTTGACAAGAGTATCATGAAATATTACATACTTGAAACTAGCTGACTAAGACTAACCCAAGAATTTTTAATCAACATACAAGATAATCCAGAGGTCATCTGGCCTGACCTCTTGGAGAAGGCTTCCCTGGGTGTGAATTCTAGGAGGGGGGGGTCATGGGTGTTACAGCTGAGACATCAGGAGCATGTCGAGACATCGGGAGCATGTCGAGACATAAGTAGCATGTTGAGACATCGGGAGCATGTCGAGACATAAGTAGCATGTTGAGACATCGGGAGCATGTCGAGACATAAGTACCTTGTCGATACATCGGGAGCATGTCGAGACATAAGTAGCAAGTCGAGACATCGGGAGCATGTCGATACATCGGGAGCATGTCGAGACATCAGGTGCATGTCGAGACATCAGGACCATGTCGAGATCTCAGGAGCATGTCGAGATCTCAGAAGCATGTCGAGACATCAGGTGCATGTCGAGACATCAGGAGCATGTCGAGATCTCAGGAGCATGTCGAGACATCGGAAGTATGTCGAGACATCAGAAGTATGTCGAGACTTCAAAGCATGTTGAGGCAATGGGAGCATGTTGAGGCATCAAGACCATGTTGAGGCATCGGGAGCATTTCGAGGCATGGGTGACATCGAGGCATCGGGAGCATGTCGAGGCATCGCAAGCATGTCGAGGCATGGGTGTCATGTCAAAACATATTTGCATGTCGAGGCATCAGAGCATGTCGAGGTATCGGGAGCATGTCGAGGAATCGGGAGCATGTAGAGGCATTGGGAGCATGTCGAAGCATCGGAAGCATTTTGAGGCATCGGGAGCATGTCGACGCATCAGAAGCATGTCTAGTCATCGGGAGCATGTTTAGGCATTGGGAGCATGTCGAGGCATTAGGAGCATGTGGTTCCATCGGGAGCATGTCGAGACATAGGTGGCATGTCGAGACATCAGGAGCATGTCGAGACTTCATGAGCATGTCGAGACATCGGGAGCATGTTGAGACATCGGGAGCATGTCGACACATAGGGAGCATGTCGAGACATCAGGAGCATGTCAAGACATCAGGAGCATATCGAGACATCAGGAGTATGTCTGGAAATCGGGAGCATGTCGAGGCATAAGTGGCATGTCGAGACATCGGGAGTATGTCGACACATCAGGAGCATGTCGACACATCAGAAGCATGTCGAGACATCAGGAGCATGTCAATACATCGGTAACATGTCGAGACATCGGGTGCATGTCCAGACATCGGGAGCATATCGATACATCGGGCGTATGTCGAGACATCAGGAGCATATCGAGACATCAGGAACATATCGAGACATTGGGAGCATGTCGAGGCATAATTAGCATGTCGGGACATCAGTAGCATATCGAGAGCATGTCGAGACATCGAGAGCATGTCGAGACATCGGGAGCCTGTCGAGACATCAGGAGCATGTCGAGGCATCGGGAGCATATAGAGGCATCGGGAGCATGTCGAGGCATCGGGAGCATGTCGAAGCATCGGGAGCATATAGAGGCATCGGGAGCATGTCGAGGTATCAGGAGCATGTCAAGTCATCGGGAGCTTGTCTAGGCATTAAGTGCATGTCGAGGCATTGGGAGCATGTCGAGGCATCGGGAGCATTTAGAGGATTTTTGGAGCATGATCCATCGCAAGCATGACAATACATAGGTGGCATGTCGAGACTTCACGAGCATGTTGAGACATCGGGAGCATGTCGAGCCATAATTGGCATGCCGAGACATCAGGAGCATGTCGAGACATCAGGAGCATATCGAGACATCAGGAGCATGTCGAGGCATAAGTATCATGTCAAAACATCGGGAGCATGTCGAGACATCAGGAGAATGTCGAGACATCGGGAGCATGTCGAGACATCGGGAGCATGTCGAGACATCGGGAGCATGTCGAGACATCAGGAGCACGTCGAGACATCAGGAGCACGTCGAGACATCAGGAGCGTGTCGAGGCATAAGTGGCATGTCATGACATCGGGATCATGTCGAGACATCAGGAGCATGTCGAGACATCGGGAACATGTCGAGACATCAGGAGTATTTCGAGATCTCAGGAGCATGTCGAGACATCAGGGACATGTCGAGACATCGTGAGCATGTTGAGACATCGGGAGTATGTCGAGACATCGGGAATATGTCGAGACAACGGGAGCATGTCGAGACATTGCTGGCAAACCTCGACTTCAGGAGCATGTCGAGACATCAGGAGTATTTCGAGACATCGTGAGCATGTCGAGACATCGTGAGCATGTCGAGACATCAGGAGCATGTAGATTCATCAGGAACATGTCGAGACATCAGGAGCATGTCGATACATCAGAGCATGTCGAAACATCAGGAGCGTTGCAAGACATCAGGAGCATGTCGAGACATCGGGAGCATGTCGAAACATCAGGAGCATGTCGATACATCGGGAACATGTCGAAACATCAGGAGCATGACGAAACATCGGGAGCATGTCAAGGCATCGGAGTATGTAGAGACATCAGGAGCATGTCGATCGAGACATCGGGAGCATATCGAGATATCGGGAGCATGTCGAGATATCGGGAGCATGTCGAGACATTGGGAGCATGTCGAGACATCGGGAGCATTTCGATGTATTGAGAACATGTCGTGACATCGGGAGCATGTTGAGGAGACAGGAGAATATCGAGGCATTGGGAGCATGTTGAGGCATCGGGAGCATGTCGAGGCAATGGGAGCATTTCGAGGTATCGGGGTCATGTCGAGACATCGGGAGCATGTTGAGGCATGGGTGTCATGTCGAGGCAATTAGAAGCATGTCGAGGCATCGGAAGCATGTCGAGGCATTAGAAGCATGACGAGGCTTGGGTGTCATGTCGAGACATCGGGAGCATGTCGAAATATCGGGAGCATGTCGATTCATCGGAGCATGTCGAGATATCGGAGAGCATGTCGATACATCGGGAGCATGTCGTGACATCGGGAGCATGTCGAGACATCAGAGCATGTCGGGACATAAGAACATAAGAACAAAGGCAACTGCAGAAGGCCTATTGGCCCATACGAGGCAGCTCCTATTTATAACCACCCAATCCCACTCATATACATGTCCAACCCGCGCTTGAAACAATCGAGGGACCCCACCTCCACCACGTTACGCGGCAATTGGTTCCACAAATCAACAACCCTGTTACTGAACCAGTATTTACCCAAGTCTTTCCTAAATCTAAACTTATCCAATTTATACCCATTGTTTCGGGTTCTGTCTTGTGTTGATACTTTTAATACCCTATTAATATCCCCTTTGTTATGTCCATTCACCCACTTGTAAACCTCTATCATGTCACCCCTAACTCTTCGCCTTTCCAGTGAATGCAACTTAAGCTTTGTTAATCTTTCTTCATATGAAAGATTTCTAATTTGGGGAATTAACTTAGTCATCCTACGCTGGACACGTTCAAGTGAATTTATATCCATTCTATAATATGGCGACCAAAACTGAACTGCATAATCTAAATGGGGCCTAACTAGAGCAAGATATAGCTTGAGAACCACACCAGGTGTCTTGTTACTAACGCTGCGATTAATAAATCCAAGTGTCCGATTTGCCTTATTACGAACATTTATGCATTGATCCTTTTGTTTTAAATTCTTACTAATCATAACTCCCAGATCCCTTTCGCAATTCGACTTCGCAATCTCAACACCATCTAGCTCGTATCTTGTAACCCTATCATCATTACCTAACCTCAGAACTTTACATTTATCAGCATTAAACTGCATCTGCCAATCCTTCGACCATTTCAAAACCCTATCTAGATCAACTTGAAGTGATAGTGAGTCCTCCTCCGAATTAATTTCCCTACCGATTTTCGTATCATCGGCAAATTTGCAAATGTTGCTACTCAAACCTGAATCTAAATCATTTATATATATTATAAACAACAGAGGTCCCAGGACAGAGCCCTGAGGCACCCCACTTACAACATTTTCCCACTCTGACTTGACTCCATTTATACTAACTCTCTGTTTCCTTTGGTATAGCCATGCCCTAATCCAGCTTAATATAGCACCCCCAATACCATGAGACTCTAACTTTTTAATCAGTCTTTCATGTGGCACTGTATCAAAAGCTTTGCTAAAGTCAAGGTACACAACATCGCAATCCTTACCACTATCAACTGCCTCAACAATGCTAGAATAAAAAGATAACAAATTTGTTAAACGTGTCGGGATCATGTCGTGACATCGGGAGTATGTCGAGACATAGGGAGCATGTCGATACATCGGGAGCATGTCGATACATCGGGAGCATGTCGAGACATCGGGAAAATGTCGAGACATCGGAAGCATGTCGAGATATTGGGACCATGTCGATACATCTGAGCATGGCGAGACATCAGGAACATGTCGAGACATCGGGAGCATGTCGAGACATCAGAGCATGGCGAGACATCGGGAGCATCTTGAGGCAACGGGAGCATGTTGAGGCAACTGGAGCATGTTGAGGCATCAGGAGCATGTCGAGACATCGGGAGCATGTCGAGGCAATGGGAGCATGTTGAGGCATCGGGAGCATGTTGACATATCAGGAGCATGTCGAAACATCGAGAGCATGTCGAGCCATGGGTGGCATGTCGAGGCAGCAGGAGCGTGTTGATGCATAGGGAGCAAGTCGAAGCATGAGTGGCATGTCGAGGCATCGGGAGAATGTCGAGGCATCGGGAGCATGTCGAGGCATCAGAAGAATGTCGAGACATCGGGAGCATGTCGAGACATCAGAGCATGGCGAGACATCGGGAGCATCTTGAGGCAATGGGAGCATGTTGAGGCAACTGGAGCATGTTGAGGCATCAGGAGCATGTCGAGACATCGGGAGTATGTCGAGGCAAGGGGAGCATGTTGAGGCATCGGGAGCATGTCGAGACATCGGGAGCATGTCGAGGCATGGGTGACATATCCAGGCATCGGGAGCATATCGAGGCATCAGAAGCATGTCGAGGCATGGGTGACATATCCAGGCATCGGGAGTATGTTGAGGCATCAGAAGCATGTCGAGGCATGGGTGTCATGTCGAGGCATGGGTGACATATCGAGGCATCGGGAGTATGTCGAGGCATCAGAAGCATGTCGAGGCATGGGTGTCATGTCGAGACATATTTGCATGTCGAGACATCAGAACATGTCGAGGCATCGGGAGCATGTCGAGGAATCGGGAGCATGTCGAGGCATTGGGAGCATATCGAAACATCGGCTGCGTGTCGAGGCATCGGGAGCATGTCGGGGCATCAGGAGCATGTCGAAACTTCATGAGCATATCAAGACATCAGGAGCATATCGAGACATCGGGAGCATGTCGAGACATCAGGAGCATGTCGAGACATCAGGAGCATATCGAAACATCAGGAGCATATCGAGACATCGGGAGCATGTCGATACATCGGGAGCATGTCGAGACATCAGGAGCATATCGATACATCAGGAGCATGTCGAGATATCGGGACCATGTTGACATATCAGGAGCATGTCGAAACATCGAGAGCATGTCGAGCCATGGGTGGCATGTCGAGGCAGCAGGAGCGTGTTGATGCATAGGGAGCAAGTCGAAGCATGAGTGGCATGTCGAGGCATCGGGAGAATGTCGAGGCATCAGGAGAATGTCTAGACATCGGGAGCATGTCAAGCATCGGGAGCATGTAAAGGCATCGGGAGCATGTCCAAGCATCAGGAGAATGTCGAGGCATCGGGAGCATGTCGAGGCATCGGGAGCATGTCGAGGCATCGGGAGCATGTCGAGACATCGGGAGCATGTCAAGGCATCGGGAGCATGTCAAAGCATCGGGAGCATGTCGAGGCATCGGGAGCATGTCGAGGCATCGGGAGCATGTCCAGGCATCAGGAGAACGTTGAGGCATCGAGAGCATGTCGAGGCATCGGGAGCATGTCGAGATATCGGGAGCATTTCGATGTATTGAGAACATGTCGTGACATCGGGAGCATATTGAGGAGACAGGAGAATATCGAGGCATTGGGAGCATGTTGAGGCATCGGGAGCATGTCGAGGCAATGGGAGCATTTCGAGGTATCGGGGTCATGTCGAGACATCGGGAGCATGTTGAGGCATGGGTGTCATGTCGAGGCATCGGAAGCATGTCGAGGCATCAGAAGCATGACGAGGCATGGGTGTCATGTCGAGACATATTTGCATGTCGAGGCATCAGAGCATGTCGAGACATCGGGAGCATGTCGATACATCGGGAGCATGTCGAGACATCGGGAGCATGTCCAGACATCGGGAGCATGTCGAGATATTGGGACCATGTCGATACATCTAAGCATGTCGAGACATCAGGAGCATGGCGAGACATCAGGAACGTGTCGAGACATCGGGAGCATGTCGAGACATCAGAGCATGGCGAGACATCGGGAGCATCTTGAGGCAACGGGAGCATGTTGAGGCATCAGGAGTATGTCGAGACATCGGGAGCATGTCGAGGCAATGGGAGCATGTTGAGGCATCGGGAACATGTCGAGACATCGGGAGCATGTCGAGGCATGGGTGACATCCAGGCATCGGGAGCATATCGAGGCATCAGAAGCATGTCGAGGCATGGGTGACATATCGAGGCATCGGGAGTATGTTGAGGCATCAGAAGCATGTCGAGGCATGGGTGTCATGTCGAGGCATGGGTGACATATCGAGGCATCGGGAGTATGTCGAGGCATGGGTGTCATGTCGAGACATATTTGCATGTCGAGACATGAGAACATGTCGAGGCATCGGAAGCATGTCGAGGAATCGGGAGCATGTCGAGGCATTGGGAGCATGTCGAAACATCGGCTGCATGTCGAGGCATCGGGAGCATGTCGAGGCATCAGGAGCATGTCGAGACATCGGAAGTATGTCGAGGCATCGGGAGCATGTCGAAGCATCGGGAGCATGTCGAGACATAGGTAGCATGTTGAGACATCAGGAGCATGTCGAGACTTCATGAGCATATCAAGACATCAGGAGCATATCCAGACATCGGGATCATGTCGAGACATCAGAAGCATGTCGAGACATCAGGAGCATATCGAAACATCAGGAGCATATCGAGACATCGGGAGCATGTCGATACATCGGGAGCATGTCGAGACATCAGGAGCATATCGAGACATCAGGAGCATGTTGAGACATCGGGACCATGTTGACATATCAGGAGCATGTCGAAACATCGAGAGCATGTCGAGCCATGGGTGGCATGTCGAGGCAGCAGGAGCGTGTTGATGCATAGGGAGCAAGTCGAAGCATGAGTGGCATGTCGAGGCATCGGGAGAATGTCGAGGCATCGGGAGCATGTCGAGGCATCAGGAGAATGTCGAGACATCGGGAGCATGTCAAGCATCGGGAGCATGTAAAGTCATCGGGAGCATGTCGAGGCATCGGGAGCATGTCGAGGCATCGAGAGCATGTCGAGGCATCAGGAGAATGTCGAGGCATCGGGAGCATGTCGAGGCATGGGGAACATGTCGAGGCATCGGGAGCATGTCGAGGCATCGGGAGCATGTCGAGACATCGGGAGCATGTCAAGGCATCGGGAATGTGTCAAGGCATCGGGAGCATGTCGAGGCATCGGGAGCATGTCCAGGCATCAGGAGAACGTTGAGGCATCGGGAGCATGTCGACGCATCGGGAGCATGTCGAGGCATCGGGTGTATGTCGAGGCATCGGGAGCATGTCGATTCATGGGTGGCATGTCAAGGCATCGGGAGCATGTCGATGCATCGGGAGCATGTCGATGCATCGGGAGCATGTAGAAGCATCGGGAGCATGTCGAGGCATCGGGAGCATGTCGAGGCATCGGGAGCATGTCGAGGCATCGGGAGCATGTCGAGGCATCGGGAGAATGTCGAGGCATCGGGAGAATGTCGAGGCATCGGGAGCATGTCGAGGCATCGGGTGAATGTCGAGGCATCGGGAGCATGTCGAGGCATCGGGAGAATGTCGAGGCATCGGGAGAATGTCGAGGCATCGGGAGAATGTCGAGGCATCGGGAGCATGTCGAGGCATCGGGTGAAGGTACGAGCGGCGTCCGGGAACATGGGAGGTGTGTGGAGGCACGGGCGGGAAGACAGGGGAGGCGTGAGGAGGTACGGGCGGGAAGACACGGGAGGCGTGTGGAGGCACGGGCGAGAAGAAACAGGAGGCGTGTGGAGGTACGGGCGGGAAGACACGGGAGGCGTGTGGAGGCTCGGGCGGGAAGACATGGGAGGCATGTGGAGGCACGTGCGGGAAGACATGGGAGGTGTGTGGAGGCACGGGCGGGAAGACATGGGAGGCGTTTGGAGGCACGGGCGGGAAGACACGGGAGGTGTGTGGAGGCGCGGGCGGAAAGACATGGGAGGCGGGTGTTGGCACGGGCGGGAAGACATGAGAGGCACGGGCGGGAAAACACGGGAGGCGTGTAGAGGTACGGGCGGGAAGACACGAGAGGCGTGTGGAGGCACGGGCGGGAAGACAAGGGAGGCGTGTGGAAGCACGGGCGGGAAGACATGGGAGGCACGGGCGGGAAAACATGGGAGGCGTGTAGAGGTACGGGCGGGAAGACACGGGAGGCGTGTGGAGGCACGGGCGGGAAGACAAGGGAGGCGTGTGGAGGCACGGGCGGGAAGACACGGGAGGTGTATGGAGGCGCAGGTGGGATGACATGGGAGGCGTGTAGAGGCACGGGAGGTGTGTGGAGACGCAGGCGGGATGACATGGGAGGTGTGTGAAGGCACGGGCGTGAAGATATAGGAAGCTTGTGAAGGCGTGGGCGGGAAGATACAGGAGGCGTGTGGAGGAGCGGGCGGGAAGACACGGGAGGCGTGTAGAGGCACGTTCGGGAAGACACGGGAGGCGTATAGAGGCACGGGCTTAAAGACATGGGAGGCTTGTGGAGGAGCGGACGGAAAGACACGGGAGGCGTGTGGAGGCACGGGCATGAAGACGTGGGAGGCTTGTGTGTAGGCGTGGGCTGGAAGACATGAGGCGTGTGGAGGCACGGGCGTGAAGACATGGGAGGCTTGTGTGTAGGCGTGGGCTGGAAGACACGGGAGGCGTGTAGAGGCACGGGCGGGAAAACATGGGAGGCGTGTTGAGGCACGTGCGGGAAGACACGTTAGGCGTGTGGGTGCACGGGCGGGAAGATATGGAAGGCGTGTGATGGCCGGGGCGAGAAGATATGGGAAGCGTGTTGAGGCACGGGCGGGAAGACATGGGAAGCGTGTGGAGGCACGGCCGGGAAGACATGAGAGGCGATTGGAGGCACGGGCGGGAAGACACGTTAGGCGTGTGGGTGCACGGGCGGGAAGACATGGGAGGTGTGTGGAGGCGCGGGTCGGATGACATGGGAGGCGTGTGGAGGCACGGGCGTAAAGACACGGGAGGCGTATGGAGGCGCAGGCGGGAAGACACGGGGAGGTGTGTGGAGGCACGGGCGTGAAGACATGGGAGGCTTGTGGAGGCGCGGGCGGGAAGACACGGGAGGCGTGTGGAGGCACGGGCGGGAAGACACGGGAAGCTTGTGGAGGCACGGGCGGGAAGACACGGGAGGCGTGTGGAGGCACGGGCGGGAAGACCTGGGAGGCGTGAGGAAACACGGGAGGCGTGTAGAGGCACGGGCGGGAAGACACGTGAGGCGTGTGGTGGCCCGGGCGAGAAGACATGAGAGGCGAGTGGAGGCACAGGCGGGAAGACATGGGAGGTATATGGAGGCACGGGCGGGAAGACACGGGAGGCGTGAAGACACGGGTGGGAAGACACGGGAGGGGTGTTTAGGCACAGGCGGGAAGAAACGTGAGGCGTGTGGAGGCCCGGCGGGAAGACACGGGAGGCGTGTGGAGGCACGGGCGGAAAGACATGGGGAGGCGTGTAGACGCACGGGCGGGAAGACATGGGAGGCGTGTGGAGGCACGGGCGGGAAGACGGGAGGCGTGCTTAGGCAAGGGCGGGAAGACATGGGAGGCGTGTGGAGGCACGGGAGGGAAGACGGGAGGCGTGCTTAGGCAAGGGCGGGAAGACATGGGAGGCGTGTGGAGGCACGAACGGGAAAACATGGGAGGCGTGTGGAGGCACGGGCGGGAAGACATAGGAGGCGTGTGGAGGCCCAGGCTGGAAGACGTGGGAGGCGTGTGGAGGCACGGGCGGGAAGACATGGGAGGCGTGTGAAAGCACGGGCGTGAAGACATGGGAGGCGTGTGGAGACACGGGCGGGAAGATATGGGAGGCGTGTGGAGGCACGGGCGGGAAGACATGGGAGGCGTGTGGAGGCCCGGGCTGGAAGACGTTGGAGGCGTGTGGAGGCACGGGCGGGAAGACATGGGAGGCGTGTGAAAGCACGGGCGTGAAGACATGGGAGGCGTGTGGAGACACGGGCGGGAAGACACGAGAGGCGTGTGGAGGCATGGGTGGGAAGACATAGGAGGCGTGTGGAGGCCTGGGTGGGAAGACATGGGAGGCGTGTGGAGGCCTGGGTGGGAAGACATGGGAGGCGTGTGGAGGCACAGGCGGGAAGACATGGGAGGCGTGTGAAGGCGCGGGCGGGAAGACATGAGAGGCGTGTGGAGTCATGGGCGGGAAGACACGGGAGACGTCTGAAGACACGGGAGGCGTGTTTAGGCACGGGCGGGAAGACATGGGAGGCGTGTGGAAGCACTGGCGGGAAGACATGGGAGGTGTGTTTAGGCACGGGTGGGGAGGCATGTGGAGGCACGGGCGGGAAGACATGGGTGGCGTGTGGAAGCACGGGCGGGAAGACATAGGAGGCGTGTGGAGGCCTGGGTGGGAAGACATGGGAGGCGTGTGGAGGCACAGGCGGGAAGACATGGGAGGCGTGTGAAGGCGCGGGCGGGAAGACATGAGAGGCGTGTGGAGTCATGGGCGGGAAGACACGGGAGGCGTGTGGAGGCACGGGTTGGATGACATAGGAGAAGTGTGGAGGAACGGGCGGGAAGACATGGGAGGCGTGTGGGGGCCCGGGCGGGTAGATACGTTAGGCGTGTGGGGGCACGGGCGGGAAGATATGGGAGGCGTATGAAGGCACGGGCGGGAAGACACAGGCGTGTGGAGGCACGTGCAGGAAGACACGGGAGACGTCTGGAGGCACGGGCGGGAAGACACGGGAGGCGTGTGGAGGCACGGGCGGGAAGACACGGGAGGCGTGTTTAGGGACGGGGGGGGGGAAACATGGGAGGCGTGTGGAGGCACGGGCGGGAAGACACGGGAGGCGTGTTTAGGCATGGGCGGGAAGACATGGGAGGCGTGTGGAAGCACTGGCGGGAAGATATGGGAGGTGTGTTTAGGCACGGGTGGGGAGACATGGGAGGCATGTGGAGGCACGGGCGGGAAGACATGGGAGGCGTGTGGAGGCACGGGTGTAAAGACATGGGAGGCGTGTGGAAGCACGGGCGGGAAGACATGGGAGGCGTGTGGAAGCACTGGCGGGAACACACGGGAGGCGTGTGGAGGCACGGGCGGGAAGATACGGGAGGCGTGTGGAGGCCCGGGCGGGAACACGCGTTAGGCGTGTGAGGGCACAGGCGGGAAGACCTGAGAGGCGTGTGGAGGCACGGGCGGGAAGACCTGGGAGACGTGTGGAGACACAGGCGGGAAGACGCGAGAGGCATGTGGAGGCACGGGCGGGAAGACCTGGGAGGCGTGTGGAGACAGGCGGGAAGACACGAGAGGCGTGTGGAGGCACGGGCGGGAAGACACGGGAGGCGTGTGGAGGCACGTGCGGGAAGACACGGGAGGCGTGTGGAGGCACGAGCGGGAAGACACGGGAGCAGGGAGGAACCAAGACACTTGTGAATACCAAGAAGGGTTAGCAAGGCGCCCTACACCGCGCTCACACGCCCCCAGTTGACGGGGGGAAGGCAAGGAGAGATAAACGGCCAGATTATGAAGAGTAAATATGTTAAAGGAGAGTAGAGAGAGAGAGAGTGGGGGGGGGTGAGGGAGAGAGAGAGAGAGAGGGGGGGATAAGGAGAGCAACATTTAAAGTACAGGTGATGGGAGGGTTGTGAGAGTGGGGGTGACATGGCCAGCATGGCCAACCAAGCGACCCCACACTCAAAAATTAACCGGCTTGGTAGCTATATAGTGATGGCTGCCAGCACGGCGTCAAGGAGCGCAGTGGAGGGCATTCTTGTAAGTAACAGATCGGGAACATTAGGAGGAATAATAGGAGGAAGAGCAGTAGGAGTAGCAGCAGCAGGAGCCGCGGCGGTCGACCTACACACCACCGCAGCGCTGCCGCTACTCGCTGGCTCTCTCTCGCCTCCCCCGATCAATATGGCTGTACACTTCTCCAAGCTTCGCGAATACCAATGTTAGCGACCTCACACTTCTCATTTACTCTGTTGGATTACATGCGTTCCAATTCTGGAAATAAACTTATGTTGTTATGTACAAGTATATGATGGATTTATTGAAAGCCTCTGGCTCTGATTAAATACAGCTTTCTTGGCTTATTGATTCGCGTCCGAAGCACCTAAATTTCTACAATAAACTCACCCATTCTGAGCTGTTCCTTTTACCTCCCCGCGGCGTTGCCAAGCGTGCATAAAAATAGATGCACAAAATTGTTTGATCTTCCATAAGTTTCTTAATACTCAACGTAGCTTGGTGAATTTCTAATATTTAGGTATACTAGATTATGTAGGAAATTTTGATATGTGTAGTTATTTAATGTGCATATGACGCAATTGAAATCAAAGTAATAGTGACAACAAGTCATATAATTTTGAGACTGGAAACCCATGTTTCAGTGGCTGGTCGTCTTGATGCTTGTAAATTTTGACTTTCTGAAATATACAAATTTATGTAATGTTATGATTTTTAAAGGCTATACTTCTGATGTCGTGTTTAATGAAATTAAAAGAATGTTTCATTTCTTTTCATGGGAGCGCCTAGTATCCAAACTTTTCCCTAAACTTCGTGAAAAATCTTCAAGTCGACCCAACTCGAACAAAAAACGCGTGAAAATCTCTCCAAAGCGGAGGAAAAATAAGGACTTCTATAACCAGTAAGGTGCAATTGTTTCTTAGTCTCCCGAACAGAAACCCTTATTGAATACTTTACTCAAGAAGTTCTGCTTTCTTGTGAATGTTTGGATCTTTACCCTAATCTTAAGGACATTTATTACATGAAAAAAATAATAAATGCAAAACATATTCATTGGAGAATCTGTGACCCTTAGATATCGACAGAAGGACATCGATCGAAAAATGTTCGCATTCGAATGATTTTCGAGAAATGGCCGCCGTCTTAGTGGTCCTGGGAGGTATTGTAATTAATGGGAGCAGCGATCACAACTAGCGCCCCAAGTTAGTTGTGACGCCAAGGACAGTCTGAGACTGTACTCACCTAGTAGTGCTTGCGGGGGTTGAGCTTTGACTCTGGTCCCGCCTCTCAACCGTCAATATACTGGTGTACAGATTCCTGAGCTTCTCAGCTGTGTATGGAGTCAGCCTCGACCACATCACTTCCTAGTGCATTCCATTTACACTGAAAAAGTTCCTTCTAATGTCCAAGACTGTGGTGGGGCCTCGGGGTGGGCTGTAGGCCACATGCAGCAGGTTAAAGGTGTACAGATAGTGGCACAAGAGCCAGGGGAAAAAAAAACACCACCTGCCTACCTCTATACTCCCTGCTGACATTTGCCCTGCGTGACCTACTCAACACATGCCTCCATGAATAGTTTAAGAAACTAGATAATTCATCAATGCTTTAACTAGGCTCAGCTAGACGAGTTTATTGGACTTCAGTTCCTGAGTCCATGTGTGCTCATAACATTTATCCCCACCCAACGGTGGTGTGGGCGGCCCACAACCGCTCAAAAGATTACGTGTGGGGGCCCACCACCGCTGACAGGGTGAGTATGGGGTCCACCATCGCTCACAGGATGAGTATGGGGCCCACCACCGCTGACAGGATGAGTATGGGGCCCACCACCGCTGACAGGATGAGTATGGGGCACACCACCGCTGACAGGATGAGTATGGGGCCCCACCACCGCTGACAGGATGAGTATGGGGCCCACCACCGCTGACAGGATGAGTATGGGGCCCCACCACCGCTGACAGGATGAGTATGGGGCCCACCACCGCTGGCAGGATGAGTATGGGGTCCACCACCGCTGACAGGATGAGTATGGGGCCCACCACCGCTGACAGGATGAGTATGGGGCCCCACCACCGCTGACAGGATGCGTATGGGGTCCACCATCGCTCACAGGCTGAGTATGGGGTCCACCACCGCTGACAGGATGAGTATGGGGCCCCACCACCGCTGACAGGATGAGTATGGGGCCCACCGTCGCTCACAGGATGAGTATGGGGTCCACCACCGCTCACAGGATGAGTATGGGGCCCACCACCACTCACAGGATGAGTATGGGGGTCCACCACCGCTGACAGAATGAGTATGGCGCCCACCACCACTCACAGGATGAGTATGGGGGTCCACCACCGCTGACAGGATGAGTATGGGGCCCACCACCGCTGGCAAGATGAGTATGGGGCCCACCACCGCTGACAGGATGAGTATGGGGCCCACCACCGCTCACAGGATATGTATGGGGCCCACCACCGCTTACAGGATGAGTATGGGGCCCACCACCGCTCACAGGATGAGTATGTGGCCCATCACCGCTCACAGGATGAGTATGGGGCCCACCACCGCTCACAGGATGAGTATCGGGCCCACCACCGCTCACAGGATGAGTATGGAGCCCACCACCGCTCACAGGATGAGTATGGGGCCCACCACCGCTGACAGGATGAGTATCGGGCCCACCACCGCTGACAGGATGAGTATGGGGCCCCACCACCGCTGACAGGATGAGTATGGGGCCCACCACCGCTGGCAGGATGAGTATGGGGTCCACCACCGCTGACAGGATGAGTATGGGGCCCACCACCGCTGACAGGATGAGTATGGGGCCCCACCACCGCTGACAGGATGCGTATGGGGTCCACCATCGCTCACAGGCTGAGTATGGGGTCCACCACCGCTGACAGGATGAGTATGGGGCCCCACCACCGCTGACAGGATGAGTATGGGGCCCACCGTCGCTCACAGGATGAGTATGGGGTCCACCACCGCTCACAGGATGAGTATGGGGCCCACCACCACTCACAGGATGAGTATGGGGGTCCACCACCGCTGACAGAATGAGAATGGCGCCCACCACCACTCACAGGATGAGTATGGGGGTCCACCACCGCTGACAGGATGAGTATGGGGGTCCACCACCGCTGGCAGGATGAGTATGGGGCCCACCACCGCTGACAGGATGAGTATGGGGCCCACCACCGCTCACAGGATGAGTATGGGGCCCACCACCGCTTACAGGATGAGTATGGGGCCCACCACCGCTCACAGGTTGAGTATGGGGCCCATCACCGCTCACAGGATGAGTATGGGGCCCACCACCGCTCACAGGATGAGTATCGGGCCCACCACCGCTCACAGGATGAGTATGGGGCCCACCACCGCTCACAGGATGAGTATGGGGCCCACCACCGCTCACAGGAGGGGGAATGAGGTTCATAATATCTTCTGAGGTTAAGAGAACTGGGGAAGGGAGGAGGGAGGAGGAGACCCGCCCCACAGAGGACCAGGCTACAGGCTGAGGCCGCCAGGAAGACATCGCCAGCTCGCCCAGGGATCATTTTCCCGGCACGTAATGTTGTCTGACAAACATATTCAGCAAGTCTAGACAAAAGGCTCCCTCAGTGCTAACAAAAAAAGAAGAAAAAAAAACACGATGATGCGCCATGGAAATGTTTATTTTGTAAAGCTATACGGGAATAAAACTGCGGGATGTTTTCAATGCGACTGCTCCCTGGCACAATGCTCGCGGCTGAGGTTAGACTGACGAATATTTTGGCTAGGCTTTTTCCACAACAATACAGGAGGGGTAGGGGACACTCTTCTCTCTACACTTTTGGTTATTTTCTCACTGTAGAAAGGTAATCTTAGATGCATTTTATATGTATCACGTTACTGCTTGTTAATAGTAAGTCTGTTTGGCTCATATATTGTGGATCTCATACTCACCCTGTGAGCATTGTTGACCCTCATGCCCCTTACTGTGTCTGGTGGTGGACCCTCATGCCCCTTACTGTGTCTGGTGGTGAACCCCCATGCCCTTACTGTGTCTGGTGGTGGACCCCCATGCCCTTACTGTGTCTGGTGGTGGACCCCATGCCCTTACTGTGTCTGGTGGTGGACCCCATGCCGTTACTGTGACTGGTGGTGGACCCCATGCCGTTACTGTGTCTGGTGGTGAACCCCCATGCCCTTACTGTGTCTGGTGGTGGACCCCATGCCCTTACTGTGTCTGGTGGTGGACCCCATGCCCTTACTGTGTCTGGTGGTGGACCCCATGCCCTTACTGTGTCTGGTGGTGAACCCCCATGCCCTTACTGTGTCTGGTGGTGGACCCCATGCCCTTACTGTGTCTGGTGGTGGACCCCATGCCCTTACTCTTGTAACACCTCTATAATTGGTTGTAACACCACTATAAAATATAAACTAAATAATAAACTACTTCTTATCCTGAGTAACACTTCCTATCAGTTGCACTTGGTAACACTGTTATCGAACACGGTAATATGAGCTGACATATGATGGTTACACCGGAACTAAAAGGTACACTGCCAACATGGAAATGCTACACAGGATTAAATACGCTGCCACCATCTGCCTTGACCATTGAGACTGTATAAAGCAACGAGGCAAGAAACATTGCTTGACTTGGAGAGTATTTTCTATAACTATCATTAATTATGGGACGGTTGTCCGCCACTATATCCAAAAGGCTAAGACTATTCAACAATTGACACAGACGGGAAATTTAACAAAAGTTTATTGAGATACCAAATTATACTAAACACCGCTATAAATCCTACTCTAACACTGGCCAATAGTTAAGAAATTTAGACATGGAACAAAAACCTCAGAGATCACACACATTACCTTAAGCCCTCTGTCTCTCCCTGGCTGTGAGATGTTCTTCACAGACCTGCTCTCAATCACGGTGTCGCGCACTCTGCCCACTAAGTCTCTACAGGACCTCTATATACAACCCCAACAAGGGGGAGGGGGAGATTTGCTGTTGCTACCTACACCAAAAATGTAAGAGGTCGGCCATACGTGCACAAACACTCAATAATTTTCATTAAGCTTGTTTGACATTCACTATATACTGTTCAAGAGAGGAATTATTAATTACGTGTGTGACTGACCTTTGACCTGGCTAAAAGGGGGAGATCCATGGATGTTTACACATAAGAATCTGGGGTCTAATTCCATTGCAATGTTTGACAAGAGTATCATGAAATATTACATACTTGAAACTAGCTGACTAAAACTAACCCAGGAATTTTTTAATCAACATACAAGATAATCCGGAGGTCATCTGGGCTGAATTCTTGGAGAAGGCTTCCCTGGGTGAGAACTCTAGGGGGGGGGGGGTGTTCATGGGTGTTACACTGTGTCTGATGGTGAACCCCCATGCCCCATACTGTCTGGTGGTGGACCCCATGCCCCTTACTGTCAATGATAGTGGACCCCCATGCCCTTACTGTGTCTGTTGAGGGACCCCCATGCCCCTTAGTGTGACTAGTGGTGGACCCCCATGCCCCTTACTGTGACTGGTGGTGGACCCCATGCCCTTAATCTGTCTGGTGGTGGACCCCATGCCCTTAATCTGTCATGTGGTGGACCCCATGCCCTTACTGTGTCTAGTGGTGGACCCCATGCCCTTACTGTGACTGGTGCTGGACCTGATGCCCTTACTGTGTCTAGTGGTGGACCCCATGCCCTTACTGTGACTGGTGGTGAACCCCATGTCCTTACTGTGACTGGTGGTGGACCCCATACATGCCCTTACTGTGTCTGGTGGTGGACCCCATGCCCTGACTGTGACCGGTGGTGGACCCCATGCATGCCCTTCCTGTGTCTGGTGGTGGACCCCATGCCCTTACCTTGACTGGTGCTGGACCTCATGCATGCCCTTACTGTGACTGATGGTAGACACCATGTCCTTACTGTAACTGATGGTGGACCCCCATGCCCTTAACGTGACAAGTGCTGGACCCCATGCCCTTACTGTGTCTGGTAGAGGACCCCATGCCCTTAGTGTGACTGGTGGTGGACTCCATGCCCTTACTGTGTCTGGTGGTGGACCCCATGCCCTTACTGTGACGTGCTGGACCCCATGCCTTTACTGGGTCTGGTGGTGGACCCCATGCCCTTACTGTGTCTGGTGGTGAACCCCATGCCCATACTGTGTCTGGTGGTGGACCCCCATACCCTTACTGTGTCAGGTGGACGACCCCATGCCCTTACTGTGACTGGTGGTGAACCCCATGCCCTTACTGTGTCTAGTGGTGGACCTCATGCCCTTACTGTGTCTGATGGTGGACCCCATGCCCTTACTGTGACGTGGTAGACCCCCATGCCCTTACTGTGTTTGGTGGTGGACCCTATGCCCTCACTGTGACTGGTTCTGGACCCCATGCCCTTACTGTGTCTGGTAATGGACCCCATGCCCTTACTGTGTCTGGTAATGGACCCCATGCCCTTACTGTGACTGGTGGTGAACCCCATGTCCTTACTGTGACTGGTGGTGGACCCCATGCCCTTAGTGTGACTGGTGGTGGACCCCATGCCCTTACTTTGACGTGCTGGACCCCATGCCCTTACTGTGTTTGGAGGTGGACCTCATACCGTTACTGTTTCTGGTGGCGTACCCCATGCCCTTACTGTGTCTGGTGGTGGACCCCATGCCCTTACTGTGTCTGGTGGTTAACTCCATGCCATTACTGTGACGTGGTGGACCCCATGCCCTTACTGTGACTGGTGGTGGACCGCATGCCCTTACTGTGTCTGGTGGTTGACCCCATGCCCTAACTGTGACGTGGTGAACCCCATGCCCTTACTGTGTCTGGTGGTGGACCCCATGCCCTTACTGTGACGTGGTGAACCCCATGCCCTTACTGTGTCTGGTGGTGGACCCCATGCCCTTACTGTGACTGGTGGTGAACCCCATGTCCTTACTGTGACTGGTGGTGGACCCCATGCATGCCCTTACTGTGACTGGTGGTGAACCCCATGCCCTTACTGTGTCTAGTGGTGGACCCCATGCCCTTACTGTGTCTGATGGTGGACCCCATGCCCTTACTGTGACGTGGTAGACCCCCATGCCCTTACTGTGTTTGGTGGTGGACCCTATGCCCTCACTGTGACTGGTTCTGGACCCCATGCCCTTACTGTGTCTGGTAATGGACCCCATGCCCTTACTGTGTCTGGTAATGGACCCCATGCCCTTACTGTGACTGGTGGTGAACCCCATGTCCTTACTGTGACTGGTGGTGGACCCCATGCCCTTAGTGTGACTGGTGGTGGACCCCATGCCCTTACTTTGACGTGCTGGACCCCATGCCCTTACTGTGTTTGGAGGTGGACCTCATACCGTTACTGTTTCTGGTGGCGTACCCCATGCCCTTACTGTGTCTGGTGGTGGACCCCATGCCCTTACTGTGTCTGGTGGTTAACTCCATGCCATTACTGTGACGTGGTGGACCCCATGCCCTTACTGTGACTGGTGGTGGACCGCATACCCTTACTGTGTCTGGTGGTTGACCCCATGCCCTAACTGTGACGTGGTGAACCCCATGCCCTTACTGTGTCTGGTGGTGGACCCCATGCCCTTACTGTGACGTGGTGAACCCCATGCCCTTACTGTGTCTGGTGGTGGACCCCATGCCCTTACTGTGTCTGGTGGTGGACCCCATGCCATTAGTGTGACTGGTGGTGGACCCCGTGCCCTTAATGTGTCTGGTGGTGGACCCCGTGCCCTTACTGTGTCTTGTTATGGACCCCATGCCCTTACTGTGTCTGGTGGTGGACCCCATGCCATTAGTGTGACTGGTGGTGGACCCCGTGCCCTTAATGTGTCTGGTGGTGGACCCCTTGCCCTTACTGTGTCTGGTTATGGACCCCATGCCCTTACTGTGACTGGTGGTGGACCCCGTGACCTTAATGTGTCTGGTGGTGGAACCCATGCCCTTACTGTGTCTGGTTATGGACCGCATGCCTTATTCTGACTGGTGCTGGACCCCATGCCCTTACTGTGACTGGTGGTGTACCCCATGCCCTTACTATGTCTCGTGATGGACCCTATGCCCTTACTGTGACTGGTGGTGGACCCCATGCCCTTACTGTGACTGGTGGTGAACCCCATGCCCATACTGTGTCTGGTGGTGGACCCCCATACCCTTAGTGTGTCAGGTGGACGACCCCATGCCCTTACTGTGACTGGTGGTGAACCCCATGCCCTTACTGTGTCTAGTGGTGGACCCCATGCCCTTACTGTGTCTGATGGTGGACCCCATGCCCTTACTGTGACGTGGTAGACCCCCATGTCCTTACTGTGTTTGGTGGTGGACCCTATGCCCTCACTGTGACTGGTTCTGGACCCCATGCCCTTACTGTGTCTGGTAATGGACCCCATGCCCTTACTGTGTCTGGTAATGGACCCCATGCCCTTACTGTGACTGGTGGAGAACCCCATGTCCTTACTGTGTCTGGTGGTGGACCCCATGCCCTTAGTGTGACTGGTGGTGGACCCCATGCCCTTACTTTGACGTGCTGGACCCCATGCCCTTACTGTGTTTGGAGGTGGACCTCATACCGTTACTGTTTCTGGTGGCGTACCCCATGCCCTTAGTGTGTCTGGTGGAGGACCCCATGCCCTTACTGTGTCTGGTGGTGGACCCCATGCCCTTACTGTGACGTGCTGAACCCCATGCCTTCACTGGGTCTGGTGGTGGACCCCATGCCCTTACTGTGACTGGTGGTGGACCGCATGCCCTTACTGTGTCTGGTGGTTGACCCCATGCCCTAACTGTGACGTGGTGAACCCCATGCCCTTACTGTGTCTGGTGGTGGACCCCATGCCCTTACTGTGACGTGGTGAACCCCATGCCCTTACTGTGTCTGGTGGTGGACCCCATGCCCTTACTGTGTCTGGTGGTGGACCCCATGCCCTTACTGTGTCTGGTGGTGGACCCCATGCCATTAGTGTGACTGGTGGTGGACCCCGTGCCCTTAATGTGTCTGGTGGTGGACCCCTTGCCCTTACTGTGTTTGGTTATGGACCCCATGCCCTTACTGTGACTGGTGGTGGACCCCGTGACCTTAATGTGTCTGGTGGTGGAACCCATGCCCTTACTGTGTCTGGTTATGGACCGCATGCCTTACTCTGACTGGTGCTGGACCCCATGCCCTTACTGTGACTGGTGGTGGACCCCATGCCCTTACTGTGACTGGTGGTGGACCCCATGCCCATACTGTGTCTGGTGGTGGACCCCATACCCTTAATGTGTCTGGTGGTGGTGGATCCCATACCCTTACTGTGACTGGTGGTGGTGGACCCCATACCCTTACTGTGACTGGTAGTGTACCCCATTCCTTTACTGTGTCTCATGGTGGACTCTATGCCCTTACTGTGACTGGTGGTGGACCCCATGCCCTTACTGTGACTGGTGGTGGACCCCATGCCCATACTGTGTCTGGTGGTGGACCCCATACCCTTACTGTGTCTGGTGGTCGACCCCATGCCCTTACTGTGACTGGTGGTCGACCCCATGCCCTTTCTTTGACTAGTGGTGGACCCCCATGCCCTTACTGTGACTGGTGGTGGACCCCATGCCCTTACTGTGACTGGTGGTGTACCCCATGCCCATACTGTGTCTGGTGGCATACCCCATGCCCTTACTGTGTCTGGTGGTGGACCCCATGCCCTTACTGTGTCTGATGGTTAACTCCATGCCAATACTGTGACGTGGTGGACCCCATGCCCTTACTGTGTCTTGTGGTGGATCCCATGCCCTTACTGTGATTGGTGGAGGACCGCATGCCCTTACCGTGTCTCGTGGTGGACCCCATGCTCTTACTGTGTCTGGTGGTGGACCCCATGCCCTAACTGTGACTGGTGGTGAACCCCATACCCTTACTGTGTCTGGTGGTTGACCCCATGCCCTTACTGTGACGTGGTGAACCCCATGCCCTTACTGTGTCTGGTGGTGGACCCCATGCCATTAGTGTGACTGGTGGTGGACCCCGTGCCCTTAATGTGTCTGGTGGTGGTGGACCCCATACCCTTACTGTGACTGGTGGTGGTGGACCCCATACCCTTACTGTGACTGGTAGTGTACCCCATTCCCTTACTGTGTCTCGTGGTGGACTCTATGCCCTTACTGTGACTGGTGGTGGACCCCATGCCCTTACTGTGACTGGTGGTGGACCCCATGCCCATACTGTGTCTGGTGGTGGACCCCATACCCTTACTGTGTCTGTTGGTCGACCCCATGCCCTTTCTTTGACTAGTGGTGGACCCCCATGCCCTTACTGTGACTGGTGGTGGACCCCATGCCCATACTGTGACTGGTGGTGAACCCCATGTCCTTACTGTTTCTAATGATGGACCCCATGCCCTTACTGTGTCTAGTGGTGGACCCCATGCCCTTACTGTGACTGGTGCTGGACCTGATGCCCTTACTCTGTCTAGTGGTGGACCCCATGCCCTTACTGTGACTGGTGGTGAACCCCATGTCCTTACTGTGACTGGTGGTGGACCCCATGCATGCCCTTACTGTGTCTGGTGGTGGACCCCATGCCCTGACTGTGACCGGTGGTGGACCCCATGCATGCCCTTACTGTGTCTGGTGGTGGACCCCATGCCCTTACTGTGACTGGTGCTGGACTTCATGCATGGCCTTACTGTGACTGGTGGTAGACACCATGTCCTTACCCTGTGCCTGGTGGTGGAACCCCATGCCCTTACCGTGACTGGTGCTGGACCCCATGCATGCCCTTACTGTGACTGGTGGTAGACACCATGCCCTTACTGTAACTAGTGGTGGACCCCCATGCCCTTACCGTGACAAGTGCTGGACCCCATGCCCTTACTGTGTCTGGTGGGGTCCTCATGCATGCCCTTAGTGTGTCTGGTGGAGGACCCCATGCCCTTACTGTGTCTGGTGGTGGACCCCATGCCCTTACTGTGACGTGCTGAACCCCATGCCTTCACTGGGTCTGGTGGTGAACCCCATGCCCTTACTGTGACGTGCTGAACCCCATGCCTTTACTGGGTCTGGTGGTGGACCCCATGCCCTTACTGTGTCTGGTGGTGAACCCCATGCCCATACTGTGTCTGGTGGTGGACCCCATACCCTTACTGTGTCTGGTGGTCGACCCCATGCCCTTACTGTGACTGGTGGTGAACCCCATGCCCTTACCGTGTCTCGTGGTGGACCCCATGCTCTTACTGTGTCTCGTGGTGGACCCCATGCCCTTACTGTGTCTGGTGGTGGACCCCATGCCCTTACTGTGTCTGGTGGTTAACTCCATGCCATTACTGTGACGTGGTGGACCCCATGCCCTTACTGTGTCTGGTGGTGGACCCCATGCCCTTACTGTGACTGGTGGTGGACCGCATGCCCTTACCGTGTCTCGTGGTGGACCCCATGCTCTTACTGTGTCTGGTGCTGGACCCCCATGCCCTTACTGTGACTGGTGGTGAACCCCATACCCTTACTGTGTCTGGTGGTTGACCCCATGCCCTTACTGTGACGTGGTGGACCCCATGCCCTTACTGTGTCTGGTGGTGGACCCCATGCTATTAGTGTGACTGGTGGTGGACCCCGTGCCTGTCGGTAAATCCGACACCATTTAATAATATCATACAGGCAGATAATATTGCTGTGTTGTATAAACAAGTTAACCCATAGAAAATGTAACTTGTAGTGGAATTTCCGTCTATAGAAAACGGGATATCATAACCACATACTATTATAAATTCACCACCTATTATGGTGGGAATTATTCTTAAATACATTAGTCTTTGGACTTTACCATCATAAAAACATCTCATATAAATTAACTTAATTATCAGAATTAAAATAGCATAAATGTGACCCTTCTATCACTTACTGTCATCTGGACAATGTAGGCCAGTAGCGTCAGTGAGGAGGGAGTGGTCAGCCATTGTTATTGTTGTTAAGACCACAGAGTCGTGGAGCAAATTCGGCTCCTATAAATTCTCTTGGACGAAGTGTTATGGAAGATCAGAGTAGTGATCTGCCATCATCAACACGCTGTCATCAATCTCAAGGGAAGTGTCTTTCCGAAACCCGTTTATCTAATCATTTTTGGCCATTAATGTCAGTAGATAGGGCGGACCGGTTAGAACACGAATGATCGACTCAAACAAGGTAATTAAGCCTAGGTCTTTATGGGTCCTTGTACAGTGTTTTCTCTGATATAGCTGTCATATATTAGGATTCTGGCTTTACAGCTAGCGCCCTTTTGACAGGTCAAGACAAGGAAGTATGCTTTGTGCATCAGTTACCAGGGTGATGGAAGCTACCTCAAAGAGGATAATTTGGTGTCTACATCCTAGTTATACCTGGTGGACTAAGGCCTGCTGCACAATAAGATGATAAACCTCTTCAATGTAAACTAATGTGTAGTTAATACTGTAGTTTGATTGGCTGCATATATATAAATTCAATATAAACTCCCCCTAATGCGTAGAGGATCGATTTGTGAGATTATTGCAGAAATACAGTCCACTTAACATCATACAAATTGCTATTGAAGTACACAAATTAACGTAAATATAAATTCTATATAAATTCATATAAATTAAATAAATATAAATCTCACAGTTCGGTTCCCACAGTGCCCTTAATGTGTCTGGTGGTGGACCCCATGCCCTTACTGTGTCTGGTTATGGACCGCATGCCTTACTCTGACTGGTGCTGGACCCCATGCCCTTACTGTGACTGGTGGTGTATCCCATGCCCTTACTGTGTCTCGTGATGGACCCTATGCCCTTACTGTGACTGGTGGTGGACCCCATGCCCTTACTGTGTCTGGTGGTGGACCCCATGCCCTTACTGTGACTGGTGGTGGACCGCATGCCCTTACCGTGTCTCGTGGTGGACCCCATGCTCTTACTGTGTCTGGTGCTGGACCCCCATGCCCTTACTGTGACTGGTGGTGAACCCCATACCCTTACTGTGTCTGGTGGTTGACCCCATGCCCTTACTGTGACGTGGTGGACCCCATGCCCTTACTGTGTCTGGTGGTGGACCCCATGCTATTAGTGTGACTGGTGGTGGACCCCGTGCATGTCGGTAAATCCGACACCATTTAATAATATCATACAGGCAGATAATATTGCTGTGTTGTATAAACAAGTTAACCCATAGAAAATGTAACTTGTAGTGGAATTTCCGTCTATAGAAAACGGGATATCATAACCACATACTATTATAAATTCACCACCTATTATGGTGGGAATTATTCTTAAATACATTAGTCTTTGGACTTTACCATCATAAAAACATCTCATATAAATTAACTTAATTATCAGAATTAAAATAGCATAAATGTGACCCTTCTATCACTTACTGTCATCTGGACAATGTAGGCCAGTAGCGTCAGTGAGGAGGGAGTGGTCAGCCATTGTTATTGTTGTTAAGACCACAGAGTCGTGGAGCAAATTCGGCTCCTATAAATTCTCTTGGACGAAGTGTTATGGAAGATCAGAGTAGTGATCTGCCATCATCAACACGCTGTCATCAATCTCAAGGGAAGTGTCTTTCCGAAACCCGTTTATCTAATCATTTTTGGCCATTAATGTCAGTAGATAAGGCGTACCGGTTAGAACACGAATGATCGACTCAAACAAGGTAATTAAGCCTAGGTCTTTATGGGTCCTTGTACAGTGTTTTCTCTGATATAGCTGTCATATATTAGGATTCTGGCTTTACAGCTAGCGCCCTTTTGACAGGTCAAGACAAGGAAGTATGCTTTGTGCATCAGTTACCAGGGTGATGGAAGCTACCTCAAAGAGGATAATTTGGTGTCTACATCCTAGTTATACCTGGTGGACTAAGGCCTGCTGCACAATAAGATGATAAACCTCTTCAATGTAAACTAATGTGTAGTTAATACTGTAGTTTGATTGGCTGCATATATATAAATTCAATATAAACTCCCCCTAATGCGTAGAGGATCGATTTGTGAGATTATTGCAGAAATACAGTCCACTTAACATCATACAAATTGCTATTGAAGTACACAAATTAACGTAAATATAAATTCTATATAAATTCATATAAATTAAATAAATATAAATCTCACAGTTCGGTTCCCACAGTGCCCTTAATGTGTCTGGTGGTGGACCCCATGCCCTTACTGTGTCTGGTTATGGACCGCATGCCTTACTCTGACTGGTGCTGGACCCCATGCCCTTACTGTGACTGGTGGTGTATCCCATGCCCTTACTGTGTCTCGTGATGGACCCTATGCCCTTACTGTGACTGGTGGTGGACCCCATGCCCTTACTGTGACTGGTGGTGGACCCCATGCCCATACTGTGTCTGAAGGTGGACCCCATACCCTTACTGTGTCTGGTGGTGGTGGACCCCATACCCTTACTGTGACTGGTGGTGGACCTCATGCCCATCCTGTGTCTGGTGGTGGACCCCATGCCCTTACTGTGACTGGTGGTGTATCCCATGCCCTTACTGTGTCTCGTGATGGACCCTATGCCCTTACTGTGACTGGTGGTGGACCCCATGCCCTTACTGTGACTGGTGGTGGACCCCATGCCCAAACTGTGTCTGGAGGTGGACCCCATACCCTTACTGTGTCTGGTGGTGGTGGACCCCATACCCTTACTGTGACTGGTGGTGGACCTCATGCCCATACTGTGTCTGGTGGTGGACCCCATGCCCATATTGTGCCTGGTGGTGGACCCCATACCCTTACTGTGACTGGTGGTGGACCCCCATGCCCTTACTGTGACTGGTGGTGGACCCCATGCCCATATTGTGTCTGGTGGTGGACCCCATACCCTTAATGTGTCTGGTGGTGGACCCCATGCCCTTTCATTGACAAGTGGTGGACCCCCATGCCCTTACTGTGACTGATGGTGGACCCCATGCCCTTACAGTGACTGGTGGTGGACCCCATGCCCATATTGTGTCTGGTGGTGGACCCCATACCCTTAATGTGTCTGGTGGTCGACCCCATGCCCTTACTGTGACTGGTGGTGGACCCCATGCCCATACTGTGTCTGGTGGTGGACCCCATACCCTTACTGTGTCTGGTGGTGGTGGACCCCATACCCTTACTGTGACTGGTGGTGGTGGACTCCATACCCTTACTGTGACTGGTAGTGTACCCCATTCCCTTACTGTGTCTCGTGGTGGACTCTATGCCCTTACTGTAACTGGTGGTGGACCCCATGCCCATATTGTGTCTGGTGGTGGACCCCATACCCTTACTGTGTCTGGTGGTCGACCCCATGCCCTTTCATTGACTAGTGGTGGACCCCCATGCCCTTACAGTGACTGGTGGTGGACCCCATGCCCATATTGTGTCTGGTGGTGGACCCCATTCCCTTACTGTGTCTCGTTGAGGACTCTATGCCCTTACTGTGACTGGTGGTGGACCCCATGCCCTTACTGTGACTGGTGGTGGACCCTATGCCCATACTGTGTCTATTGGTGGACCCCATACCTTTACTGTGTCTGGTGGTCGACCCCATGCCCTTACTGTGACTGGTGGTCGACCCCATGCCCTTTCTTTGACTAGTGGTGGACCCCATGCCCTTGATGTGACTGGTGGTGGACCCCATGCCCTTACTGTGACTGGTGGTGGACCCCCATGCCCTTACTGTGACTGGTGGTGGACCCCATGCCCATATTGTGTCTGGTGGTGGTCCCCATACCCTTAATGTGTCTGGTGGTCGACCCCATGCCCTTACTGTGACTGGTGGTGGACCCCATGCCCTTACTGTGACTGGTGGTGGACCCCATGCCCTTGCTGTGTCTGGTGGTGGACCCCCATGCCCTTACTGTGTCTGGTTGTAGACCCCATGCCCCTACTGTGACTGGTGGTGGACCCCCATGCCCATACTGTGTCTGGTGGTCGACCCAATGCCCTTACTGTGTCTGATGGTGGACCCCATGCCCTTGCTGTGTCTGATGGTGGACCCCATGCCCTTACTCTGTCTGGTGGTGGACCCCATGCCCTTTCTCTGACTGGTGTTGGACCCCCATGCCCCTACTCTGACTGGTGGACCCCATGCCCTTAACCTGACTTGTGGACCCCATGCCTTTACTGTGTTTGTTGGTGGTAGACCCCATGCCCTTACTGTGACTGGTGGTGGACCTCATGCCTTTACTGTGACTGGTGGTGGACCCCATGCCCTTACTGTGACTGGTGGTTGACCCCATGCCCTTACTGTGACTGGTTGTGGACACCATGCCCTTACTGTGTCTGGTGGTGGACCCTATACCCTTACTGTGTCTGGTGGTGGACCCCATACCCTTACTGTGACTGGTGGTGGACCCCATACCCTTACTGTGTCTGGTGGTGGACCCTATACCCTTACTGTGTCTGGTGGTGGACCCCATACCCTTACTGTGACTGGTGGTGGACCCCATACCCTTACTGTGACTGGTGGTGGACCCCATGCCCTTACTGTGACTGGTGGTGGACCCCATGCCCATACTGTGACTGGTGGTGGACCCCATGCCCTTACTGTGACTGGTTGTGGACCCCATGCCCTTACTGTGTCTGGTGGTGGACCCTATACCCTTACTGTGTCTGGTGGTGGACCCCATACCCTTACTGTGACTGGTGGTGGACCCCATACCCTTACTGTGTCTGGTGGTGGACCCTATACCCTTACTGTGCCTGGTGGTGGACCCCATACCCTTACTGTGACTGGTGGTGGACCCCATACCCTTACTGTGACTGGTGGTGGACCCCATACCCTTAATCTGACTGGTGGTGGACCCCATACCCTAACTCTGACTGGTGGTGGACCCCATGCCCTTACTGTGTCTGGTGGAGGACCCCATGCCCTTCGTGTGACTGGTGGTGGACCCCATGCCCTTACTGTGTCTGGTGGTGGACCCCATGCCCTTACTGTGACGTGCTGGACCCCATGCCTTTACTGGGTCTGGTGGTGGAACCCCATGCCCTTACTGTGTCTGGTGGTGAACCCCATGCCCTTAGTGTGACTGGTGGTGGACCCCATGCCCTTACTGTGTCTGGTGGTGGACCCCATGCACTTACTGTGACTGGTGGACCCCATGCCCTTACTGAGTCTAGTGGTGGACCCCATGTCCTTGCGCTGACTGGTGTTGGACCCCATGCCCTTACTGTGACTGGTGGTGGACCCCCATGCCCTTACTGTGTCTGGTGGTGAACCCCATGCTTTACTGTGTATGGTGGTGGACTCAATGCCCCTTACTGTGACTGGTGGTGGACCCTATGCCCTTACTGTGACTGGTGGTGGACTCCATGCCCTTACTCTGACTAGTTGTGGACCCCATGCCCTTACTGTGACTGGTGGTGGACCCCATCCCCTTACTGTGTCTGGTGGTGGACCCCCATGCCCCTTACTGTGACTGGTGGTGGACCCCATGCCCTTACTGTGTCTGGTGGTTGACCCCATGCCCTTACTGTGTCTGGTGGTGGACCCCCTGCCTTACTGTGTCTGGTGGTGGACCCCATGCCTTACTGTGTCTGGTGGTGGACCCCATGCCTTACTGTGTCTGGTGGTGGACCCCATGCCTTACTGTGTCTGGTGGTGGACCCTATGCCCTTACTGTGACTAGTGCTGGACCCCATGCCCTTACTGTGTCTGGTGGGGGACCCCATGCCCTTACTGTGTCTGGTGGTGGACCCCATGCCTTACTTTGTCTGGTGGGGGACCCCATGACCTTACTGTGTCTGGTGGTGGACCCCATGCCCTTACTGTTTCTGGTGGTTGACCCCATGCCCTTACTGAGACTAGTGCTGGACCCCATGCCCTTACTTTGTTTGGTGGGGGACCCCATGCCCTTACTGTGACTGGTGGTGGACCCCATGCCCTTACTGTGTCTGGTGGTTAACCCCATGCCCTTACTGTGTCTAGTGGTGGACCCCATGCCCTTACTGTGTCTGATGGTTGACCCCATGCCCTTACTGTGACGTGGTAGACCCCATGCCCTTACTGTGTTTGGTGGTGGACCCTATGCCCTCACTGTGACTGGTTCTGGACCCCATGCCCTTACTGTTACTGGTGGTGAACCCCATGTCCTTACTGTGTCTAGTGGTGGACCCCATGCCCTTAGTGTGACTGGTGGTGGACCCCAAGCCCTTACTTTGACGGTGCTGGACCCCATGCCCTTACTGTGTCTGGTGGTGTACCCCATTCCCTTACTGTGTCTGGTGGTGGACCCCATGCCCTTACTGTGTCTGGTGGTTGACTCCATGCCATTACTGTGACATGGTGGACCCCATGCCCTTACTGTGTCTGGTGGTGGACCCCATGCCCTTAATGTGACTGGTGGTGGACCGCATGCCCTTACCGTGTCTCGTGGTGGACCCCATGCTCTTACTGTGTCTGGTGGTGGCCCCCCCATGCCCTTACTGTGACTGGTGGTGAACCCCATGCCCTTACTGTGTCTGTTGGTTGACCCCATGCCCTTACTGTGACGTGGTGGACCCCATGCCCTTACTGTGTCTGGTGGTGGACCCCATGCCATTAGTGTGACTGGTGGTGGACCCCATGCCCTTACTGTGTCTGGTTATGGACCCCATGCCCTTACTGTGTCTGGTGGTGGACCCAATACCCTTACTGTGACTGGTGGTGGTGGACCCCATGCCCTTACTGTGTCTGGAGGTGGACCCCATGCCCTTACTGTGTCTGGTGGTGGACCCCATGCCCTTACTGTCTGGTGGTGGAACCCATGCCCTTACTGTGTCTCGTGATGGACCCTATACCCTTACTGTGACTGGTGGTGGACCCCATGCCCTTACTGTGTCTGGTGGTGGACCCCATGCCCTTACTGTATCTGGTGGTGGACCCAATACCCTTACTGTGACTGGTGGTGGTGAACCCCATACCCTTACTGTGACTGGTGGTGTACCCCATGCCCTTACTGTGTCTCGTGGTGGACTCTATGCCCTTACTGTGACTGGTGGTGGACCCCATTCCCTTACTGTGACTGGTGGTGGACCCCATGCCCATACTGTGTCTGGTAGTGGACCCCATACCCTTACTGTGTCTGGTGGTCGACCTCATGCCCTTACTGTGACTGGTGGTGAACCTCATGCCCTTACTGTGTCTAGTCGTGGACCCCATGCCCTTACTGTGTCTGATGGTGGACCCCATTGCCTTACTGTGACGTGGTAGACCTCATGCCCTTATTGTGTTTGGTGGTGGACCCCATGCCCTCACTGTGACTGGTTCTGGACCCTATGCCCTTACTATGTCTGGTAATGGACCCCATGCCCTTACTGTGACTGGTGGTGGACTCAATGCCCTTACTGTGACTGGTGGTGAACCCCATGTCCTTACTGTGTCTGGTGGTGGACCCCATGCCCTTAGTGTGACTGGTGGTGGACCCCATGCCCTTACTTTGACGTGCTGGACCCCATGCCTGTTACGGCCCTCTCGGGTCGCAACAGGGTTCGTACTCTGATGTTATTAGAGGAAGGGTATCCGGCCCCAAGCCAGTAGTGGCTTTCAAGGGATGAGATCCGTGACGCAAGTAAAATAAAAGGGGAAGGGAAAGAAAGGCAAAAACTTAAGATTATAATTACCTTCACCAATAAGTAATATATATAAGTTACACAGGGGGAGGGGTATTAACACTACACAAGGGAAGTATATACAAGGTTGTCTTCTCCTGAAGACGCGGGATCCTCTCGGTGCCGAGTCCTCGGTGCTTTTGTGGTCTCTTGACGAATCCTTCGATCAAGCTGAGTCTACCCCAGACACAGGCCAGCCAAAACACAGTTCCACTGGGGCACCACCGTGGAGGCCGTCAACCACAAGTCCAGCAGAACAGCTGGCAGGTTCCGGATCAGCAACGCTGGTCAGGCCACTCCACGAGCGATACTAGGGTAGCGCCCTAGTCAGGAGCCTCGTGTGATACCACAAATCACTCTCCTGTCCTCAATACCCCAGTGGTCAATCGTCTCCAGCAGTCGGTCCCGGGTACGACAAATCTTTCAACTGCCACTTCACTGGCAGGGTAACACCACAGTGTTCCTCCGGGAGTCGACTCACAGCTGCTGCAGCAAAGCACAAGGTGTGGGGACGGCTGCCTTGGGTAGACTGACTCAACTTCCCTTACAGCAGTCCCAGGTCGACTCTGTAAGTAGACACGTCATCAATAACAGGTACTCACTCAAGCACCTCACTTACAGGCTCAGACACAAATGCCCACCTATCCACTCCATAGATGGCGCTTTCGTCTGAGCACCACCTCACCAGAGGTCAGCAACGGCTGTGTTATGTGCTGAACAGGACTGGAAACTGGCCCTTGTGACCAGTACACTTCGTCCTCACCAGGTGGCGTCGTCCATTTGGTGGGGGTTCCGGGAGCTGACCCACAGATGGCGCGGTCGTCACTGCTCCGTGCTCGGACGCTGGATTCGGGTCCGTAACACCTCCCCACCAAAAAGAATTTGGTTTGGGTTTCTAAAAAGAGAATCACAAACCAAATTAGTACGGTGACACAACTCCAAATGGACTCACTTATACCGTAAACTGGAACGGCGAGGCTGTCTCGTCCACAGAACTGTCCTGCTGGGCAATTCCGGCACAACGGGAACTTGCAGATAGAAGGCAATGACCTGCCTGACGTAATCTTCCACGTCTCCACTGCGATGTCAAGCAGGGGCATCATCTCACCTCTCTCGAGTAAGGATCGGTGTAGACACGATGAGGGGCGACTCGACACTTCCCTGTGTCGGGGCACCGATGATGGCTGGTCACAGATGGCATTTCTGGTGCCGGTCCGGTAGTCCTTCAGGGAGACGGGAACCTGGAATACAGGGGTCGGATCATTTAGAGTCACAGCGACAGTTAGATCAGTACTCACAGCAGACTCCTCTACTAGGCTCACACCTAGTTCCAACGGAGCTGTTCGTACATCGAAGATGGCATTCGCTCTGCCACCGTCAGGTCGACCAACGTTCCGCATAACGCTGTATTGAGGCTCAGCTATCACGCGGGGGGGTGTCAACCTGTCGGAAACAATCACTCATATCGTATCGCGTACCTCCTGTATCTACTATCACCTTCCAGGCTCCTTCGTCGACTGCAACACTCGCAGTACTTGTCTCTAATCCCTGGGATCTCTTCACGATGTTCAAGGGAGCCATCATCCTTCGGGTCGTCCACTGGTCCTTACTGAGAACAAGAATCAAAAATACCGCTAAGAAACATTTGGTTAACTTAGGGACGAGTTTCCTGAGCTTGAAATGTCCATAGCCGGCTACATCCATTAGCCTGGTTTGGACCAAAGAGGGCACTAGACCCTTCGTACATACCTCACATACCTCCGACGTCTGGGGAATCTCTGGCCGGTTCAATGAACGCCGTACCTTGCCATACCGCAAGTACTCATCTGCCTTCGCTCCAGACTCGTTGGTATCCGTGGGTGCCTGCACACAAGACCTCTCTTCCTGCTCAGGTACTTCTGCCATCGTAACCTCATGTTTCTTGTCGAGAGAAGAATCAGGAGACACTGTTAGAATACTGTCGATCTGCGGGTGAGAGGACAAATTAAACATGTTTAAATCCGGGTCTGTTTTTACCTGGACATTACCACGGCCCGTCGTTACCTCAGACCTTGCTGTTCTGGCTGACTCGTCCGCGACCTTGGGAAGATTGATGCTCCAATCTGTCACCAAGTCGTTGGCTAGTACCACGTCAATCCCAGCCACAGGGAGGGTATCGACTACTGCCAACGCACATGTGCCGCTGAAATAAGGCGAGTCGAGATGTACTGGCACTAAGGGGGCGATGTACCGCGTCCTTGGAAACCCAACCAGGACAACCTTTGGTCTCCCATCCACACTCACTCCCTCGGGTAACGAGCTTCTCACGATCAGGGACTGGGCTGCTCCACTATCTCTGAGCACTATAACTGATCTACCAGTATGATCACTCGATACATACCCGCCTGAAGTGTGAGGGGAAAACAATCTGGGTTCTTCCTGCGTAATCGTAGACTGGTTTCCTGCTGGTGATGTTACACAGCTCATCAACATCACCTCCCTTCGTGCGGCGCCACCTCTTCTGCCTCGGCACATAGCAGCTACATGCCCTTTCTGCCCACAAGTCCAGCACACCATATTCCTCCTTGGACTACGGTGTTTCGGACTGCTAGGACTAGTCCTTCGAGGGCTACTTGGGGGCGTCTTCTTAGCGCTTTGTGGGACGGGTCTTTCCTCTTCGTCATGAGGTCTGTCAAACCGGCGCTGGTAATTCCTCGGGACGTACTTAGCAGAAGGCCTGTGCGTCAGGTTGTATTCCTCAGCCATTGTGGCTGCCACAATGGCTGAGGTGGACCCCATGCCCTTACTGTGTCTGGTGGTGGAACCCATGCCCTTACTGTGTCTCGTGATGGACCCTATGCCCTTACTGTGACTGGTGGTGGACCCCATGCCCTTACTGTGTCTGGTGGTGGACCCCATGCCCTTACTGTGTCTGGTGGTGGACCCAATACCCTTAATGTGACTGGTGGTGGTGAACCCCATACCCTTACTGTGACTGGTGGTGTACCCCATGCCCTTACTGTGTCTCGTGGTGGACTCTATGCCCTTACTGTGACTGGTGGTGGACCCCATGCCCTTACTGTGACTGGTGGTGGACCCCATGCCCATACTGTGTCTGGTAGTGGACCCCATACCCTTACTGTGTCTGGTGGTCGACCTCGTGCCCTTACTGTGACTGGTGGTGAACCCCATGCCCTTACTGTGTCTAGTCGTGGACCCCATGCCCTTTCTGTGTCTGATGGTGGACCCCATGCCCTTACTGTGACGTGGTAGACCTCATGCCCTTATTGTGTTTGGTGGTGGACCCCATGCCCTCACTGTGACTGGTGGTGGACTCAATGCCCTTACTGTGACTGGTGGTGAACCCCATGTCCTTACTGTGTCTGGTGGTGGACCCCATGCCCTTAGTGTGACTGGTGGTGGACCCCATGCCCTTACTTTGACGTGCTGGACCCCATGCCCTTACTGTGTTTGGTGGTGGACCTCATGCCGTTACTGTGTCTGGTGGCGTACCCCATTCCCTTACTGTGTCTGGTGGTGGACCCCATGCCCTTACTGTGTCTGGTGGTGGACCCCATGCCCTTACTGTGTCTGGTGATTAACCCCATGCCATTACTGTGACGTGGTGGACCCCATGCCCTTACTGTGTCTGGTGGCGTACCCCATGCCCTTACTGTGTCTGGTGGTGGACCCCATGCATTTACTGGTACCTGGTTGATACCTGGTTGATGGGGTTCTGGGAGTTCTTCTACTCCCCAAGCCCGGCCCGAGGCCAGGCTCGACTTGTGAGAGTTTGGTCCACCAGGCTGTTGCTTGGAGCGGCCCGCAGGGCCACGTACCCACCACAGCCCGGCTGATCCGGAACTTATCTTAGAAAACCGTCCAGTTTTCTCTTGAAGATGTCCACGGTTGTTCCGGCAATATTTCTTATGCTCGCTGGGAGGACGTTGAACAACCGCGGACCCCTGATGTTTATACAGTGCTCTCTGATTGTGCCTATGGCACCTCTGCACTTCACTGGTTCAATCTTGCATTTTCTTCCATATCGTTCACTCCAGTACGTTGTTATTTTACTGTGTAGATTTTGGACCTGACCCTCCAGTATTTTCCATGTGTATATTATTTGGTATCTCTCTCGTCTCCTTTCTAGAGAGTACATTTGGAGAGCTTTGAGACGATCCCAATAATTTAGGTGTTTTATCTCGTCTATGCGTGCCGTATATGTTCTCTGTATTCCCTCTATTTCAGCAATCTCTCCTGCTCTGAAGGGGGAAGTGAGTACTGAGCAGTACTCGAGACGGGACAGCACAAGTGACTTGAAGAGTACAACCATTGTGATGGGATCCCTGGATTTGAAAGTTCTCGTAATCCATCCGATCATTTTTCTGGCTGACGCGATATTTGCTTGGTTATGCTCCCTAAACGTTAGATCGTCGGACATCATTATTCCCAAATCCTTGACATGCTGTTTTTCTACTATGGGAAGATTCGATTGTGTTTTGTACCCTGTATTATGTTTCAGATCCTCATTTTTGCCGTACATGAGTACCTGAAATTTATCACTGTTAAACATCATGTTATTTTCTGCTGCCCAATCAAAAACTTTGTTGACATCTGCTTGTAGTTTTTCAATGTCTTCAGCAGAGGTAATTTTCATGCTGATTTTTGTGTCATCTGCAAAGGACGACACGAAGCTGTGGCGTGTATTTTTGCCTATATCAGATATGAGAATAAGGAACAGTAGCGGTGCAAGGACTGTACCTTGAGATACAGAGCTTTTAATATCGCTTGGACTCGATTTTATCTGATTGACTGTTACTTTTTGTGTTCTGTTCGACAGGAAATTGAGTATCCAGCGTCCTACTTTTCCAGTTATTCCCATTGACCTCATTTTGTGAGCTATCACCCCATGGTCACATTTGTCGAACGCCTTTGCAAAGTCTGTGTATACAACATCTGCATTTTGCTTTTCTTCTAGGGCTTCTGTGATTTTGTCATAGTGGTTGAGTAACTGTGACAGACAGGATCTTCCCGCTCTAAATCCATGTTGTCCTGGATTGTGCAATTCATTGTTTTCCATAAAACTAGAAATTTGATTCCTTATCACTCTTTCAAACACTTTTATTATGTGAGATGTTAGTGCAACTGGCCTATAATTTTTGCCAAGGCTTTACTACCCCCCTTGTGCAACGGAGCTATATCTGCAGATTTAAGTGCTGCTGGTATCTCCCCTGTATCCAGGCTCTTTCTCCATATTACGCTGAGTGCTCTCGCTACTGGTACTTTACATTTCTTTATGAATATTGAATTCCATGAGTCAGGCCCGGGAGCTGAGTGCATAGGCATATTATCAATTTCTCTTTCAAAGTCTTCCGAGTTTGTGGTAATATCCGTTATATTATCTGCAGCTTGAATGTCATTCATAAAGAAGCTGTCTGGGTCATCAACTTTCATGTTGTTTATTGGTGTGCAAAACATAGCCTCATACTGGCTTCTTAGAATTTCACCAATCTCTTTGTTGTCCTCTGTGTACGTACCTTCATTTGTAATTAACGGTCCAATACTGGTCGAGGTTTTGGATTTTGATTTTGCGTATGTGAAAAAATATTTCGGATTTTTCCTTATCTCTTGTATAGCTTTCTGTTCCAATTCCATTTCCTCAGACTCATATGATCGCTTCAACGTTTGTTCTATTTCCTCAATCTCCCTGCTTAGGCTTGTTTTCCTTGCTTGTGATAGTTGTGTCTGCCGAAGCATTTCCGTTATTTTTTTCCTTCTCCTGTACAGTCGTCTCCGTTCTCTTTCTAGAGTGGTCCTCTTTCTGCCCCTCCTCACAGGTACGTGCTTCAAGCAGACCTTGTAAGCTTCAGCTGTCAGTTGAGCTATTCCCTGTGTGGGAGTTTTGTCGCTTAAGACCGTCTCCCATTGAATGGTTGCAAGGTCTACATTTATTTTTTCCCAGTCAATCCTCTTATTGTTGAAATTGAATTGATTGAATATTCCTTCTCGCTTGTTGGGTCTCTTAGACCTACTACCGTTATTTATGCTAGTTCGCACTTCAATGAGCTTATGGTCTGAGTATGAAGTATCTGAGATTGTGATATCCCTGATTAGTTCATCATTGTTTGTGAATAACAAGTCTAGTGTGTTTTCGTTCCTAGTTGGTTCTGTAATCTGTTGATTGAGCGAGAATTTGTCACAGAATCTCAAAAGTTCTCTAACCTGTGGTTGGTTATTTCCCGGGTCATTCCCTGCTATGATATTTGTGTTTGCCGTTCTCCATCTTAGACTCGGTAAATTGAAATCTCCAAGAAAGATAATATCTGGAGCTGGGTTTGCTAGGTTGTCAAGTATGTTCTCTATTTTGTGCATCTGCTCTGTGAATTCCTCAATCGTTGTATCTGGCGGTTTATATATTAGAATAATAATTAGGTTTAGTTTCTCTACCTTCATTCCAAGTACCTCTACCACCTCATTAGTTGAATTTAGTAGTTCTGTGCATACCAGGTCTTCTTTAATATACAGACCTACTCCTCCATTTGACCTAGTTTTTCTATCACATCTATATAGATTATAATTTGGAATCCAGATTTCACCATCCATGTAATCTTTTGTATGAGTTTCCGTGAATGCCCCAAATATTGAGTTTGACTCTAATAGAAGGCCATTTATGAACTTAACTTTATTTCTTGACTTTGGCTTTAAACCTTGAATGTTTGCAAATATGAATGATTGTCCATATTGTGTGTAACTTCTGGAAGGTTTTGGTAGTTCTCCCTCCTCTCTACCCTGACCCAGGGTGTGTTGTTGTGGCAATGGTTTGTCCAGTTTTGGAAGTGATACTGGGGAGTGTGGTAGTCTCTGTGTAGTTGGGGGGTGTAGTATGTGTGGGCTTGATGACGAACTGTAGTCCAGCCTTGGGCATTTCCCCCTCTCCATCCGTACTCCTGCCACGTTTCTGCCTGTCTGTTTCTCCCTCTGTTTGTACCTGCCTCTAAAAATTTTCAGGGCTATTATGTTGGACTTCTTCTCTTATATGGCGCTGTGTACCTCTGACGTGGAAATCGGGGCAGTGAAGATCGTAGCATTTCCTCTCATTGACTGAGAGTGTGCATAGCTTAGGGTGAAAATATCTACACTCTGTATCAAAACGACATCTGCCTTTCCCTAACCAGTTTCGGCATTTCCGTGGGTGCATGAATGAGCATTCCGTGCCTCTGGGCCCATATCTACACTGTCCTTTTGCATAATACCAGCAAATATTTTCATTTGTGATTGTATTATTCTTGTTTGTACCCGTGCACGACTTGGCTACCTCTGTGTTTTTTGTTCCAACTTTCTCGTTTCTGCATTCATTCTCGGTATTGCCCTTATCTTTCTCCTTGTTGCTTTCGTCTTTCTCATTTGTGTTCTCATTCGTCTCATTTTTTCTCTCCTTATTCATATCACCAGTGTGCTCTACAATATTGCCTTCATTTTTGTGTACCTCGACACTATACCCTTCTACATTGCTACTTTGACTCTCTAAATTCTCAGTCCCTGGGTTGTGCTCAGAGTTCGTTGCTGTCTTTATATACTCTGCATATATTTCTGGTAGTTTTTGTGTGAATTGTAGCCTGTGTTCTTCAGGAATGTTATTCCTGAGGTGAATACTATTCCTGAGGTACTATATGAGGTGGAATACTATTCCTATTCCTGAGTGGAATACTGTGTCTGGTGGTTAACTCCATGCCATTACTGTGACGTGGTGGACCCCATGCCCTTACTGTGACTGGTGGTGGACCGCATGCCCTTACCGTGTCTCGTGGCGGACCCCATGCTCTTACTGTGACTGGTGGTGGACCCCATGCCCTTACTGTGACTGGTGGTGGACCCCATGACCATACTGTGTCTCGTGATGGACCCTATGCCCTTACTCTGACTGGTGCTGGACCCCCATGTCCTTACTGTGACTGGTGGTGTACCCCATGCCCTTACTGTGTCTCGTGATGGACCCTATGCCCTTACTGTGACTGGTGGTGGACCCCATGCCCTTACTGTGTCTGGTGGTGGACCCCATGCCCATACTGTGTCTGGTGGTGGACCCCATACCCTTACTGTGTCTGGTGGTGGTGGACCCCATACACTTACTGTGACTGGTGGTGGTGGACCCCATACCCTTACTGTGACTGGTGGTGTACCCCATGCCCTTACTGTGTCTCGTGATGGACCCTATGCCCTTACTGTGACTGGTGGTGGACCCCATGCCCTTACTGTGACTGGTGGTGGACCCCATGCCCATACTGTGTCTGGTGGTGGACCCCATGCCCATACTGTGTCTGGTGGTGGACCCCATACCCTTACTGTGACTGGTGGTGGACCCCATACCCTTACTGACTGGTGGTGGACCCCATACCCTTACTCTGACTGGTGGTGGACCCCATACCCTAACTCTGACTGGTGGTGGACCCCATGCCCTTACTGTGACTGGTGGTGGACCCCATGCCCTTACTGTGACTGGTGGTGGACCCCATGCCCTTACTGTGACTGGTGGTGGACCCCATGCCCTTACTGTGACTGGTGGTGGACCCCATGCCCTTACTGTGACTGGTGGTGGACCCCATACCCTTACTGTGACTGGTGGTGGACCCCATACCCTTACTCTGACTGGTGGTGGACCCCATACCCTTACTGTGTCTGGTGGTGGACCCCATACCCTTACTGTGACTGGTGGTGGACCCCATACCCTTTCTGTGACTGGTGGTGGACCCCATACCCTTTCTGTGACTGGTGGTGGACCCCATACCCTTACTGTGACTGGTGGTGGACCCCATACCCTTACTCTGACTTGTGGTGGACCCTATACCCTTACTGTGACTGGTGATGGACCCCATGCCCTTACTGTGTCTGGTGGTGGACCCCATACCCTTACTGTGTCTGGTGGTGGACCCCATGCGCTTACTGTGTCTGGTGGAGGACCCCATACCCTTACTGTGACGGGTGGAGGACCCCATACCCTTAATGTGACTGGTGGAGGACCCCATACCCTTACTTTGACTGGTGGAGGACCCTATACCCTTACTGTGACTGGTGGTGGACCCCATACCCTTACTGTGACTGGTGGTGGACCCCATACCCTTACTGTGACTGGTGGTGGACCCCATGCGCTTACTGTGACTGGTGGTGGACCCATACCTATCCTGAGAGGTAGTTGAGAAATTCACAAAAGTACACCAGGGGTCAGGAACTGATAGTTAGAAACTGTTTTAACCTATACATTAACATTTTGTGCCCCAACGATCACGTGATGGGTTTATGGTTAGAACCTCATTTTTTATTTTTTACATTGGGTAAGCAATTTACTTTTGTGGTGTTGTTATAGGTGGTTATGTAGTTAACGATACAGTACAAGGGCATGTGATACGTCAGTAGGAGAACCCTGCAATATTCCAAGACCATCTATGTGGAGAACAGTTGGAGGCGAGGAGGAGGTTTAGAGAGTGGTCTTATTGCGGCTGGCTCCGGCGTGTGACAACACGTGACTCCTGCCTCTCTTGGCGGGCTGATTATTAGCTAAAGAAAATGTGTGTGTGTGTATGTGCTCACCTATTTGTACTCACCTATATGTGTCTGCCGGATCGATTATTGACTCTTGGATCCCGTCTATCGAGCCACCGGATATTTACAGAAATGACTCCGGTCCTATTTCCCTATCATACCTAGTTTTAAAATTATGAATAGAGTTTGCTTCCACAACCTGCTCCTTAAGTGCATTCTATTTTTCCTCATCTGAGTTGACTGCCCAGGCAGGTACAAGAAGAGTGTTGTCAACGCTTATGTTGACAGTCGACTGAGCTCTCACAGCTCTGGTTGGAAGCAGGTCGACGAAGAACTCTGAAGAGTAAGGCAGGTCCTAGTCAACAATGGCTTCTCTAACGGTTATTTTGAAGACGTCATCAAAAGAAAGGTGAAACGCCATGCAATCTCTGAAGAGTCAACTAACACAACACTTGTACCCCCTATTAGACTGTTTTAAAGGAACTTTTCTTCGACAGCTCATAAAACGGAGGAAAGGGTCCTGAAAGACAAAATTAATAGAAACGTTATCCCCACGGACACAAATCAGAAGATACTATTAACAATTTACTACAAAAACAAGAAAACGGCCAACCTATTCATGAAGAACTCTCCGGACACCAAACAGAATGCCTTGAAAGAAACCAACGTCGTCTATGCTTCACATGCCCACTTGGCACTTTATATAGTAAAAGAACTTAGCATATAGGCAAGAAAACAACGTCTCTTTCTAGGTGATAAACAATGCACAAACAACAGGGCTCCATCAAGGAACATATAATCTCTTCTCACAACCAGACCATCACCTGAGAAATCTTAACAAACAACACAGAAATCATCGATACAGCAATAGCAGGCGGCTCTACATCAGCGAGGCACTACACATCAAAAAGTCAACACAAGCAATCAACAGCCAATTAATGCACAACTATATTCTTCCCACTTCAAGACGCTGAACCAATATAGAAGCAGCAAGAGGAGGTATGGACCAATAGGCCTTCTGCAGTTACTTCCATTCTTATGTTTTCATACCCATTGTTTCGTGTTCTGTTTTGTGTTTGTCACCTCACCCAAAACTTTTGTGCCATATCACCTCACCCAAAGCGAGTATATGTATGATGAATTTTTATGTGTAAATTAAGTTATTGAAAATGTAATATGAATTATTAGTATATTTTGGTAGCAGTCTTTCTAGTAAACATATGTTGTTAAATATGACCGAAAAAGTAAGATTAATATTCTAACACGAATTTTCTCAATATTTCTTATGATTCTTTTTACTGTCGATGGTAATTGAAAAATCAATTCGTTAAAATTCATTTTTATTTCTAGTCTGACGCGACGCTTGAACGCGTTTCTTAATAACTTATTACATTTTCAATGACTTTAGTTTTACACACACACAAC
>NC_091196.1:32236865-32423028 GCF_040958095.1 Procambarus clarkii
GCTCAATACGGGCGTCACTATCAGGAAAATTAGAGCAGTGGTACATTGAATGTTTCTCATTGCAGAACAAACATGTTCCATAGCTTCCAGTACCCTTTGGTGTCACGTTCTTGGGTGACACAGTAACTATAGGCTTGGAGGGTCCCACTGCATATACGCCCACACTGCTACTGTTCCACTTTGGTGTTGAATTATATTGTCTAGATTGATTTGGAGTACCTTTGGTACTCTGTGGTTTACTATTATTGGTTTCTGAGGGTTTACTTGGTGGTTTTAATTTGTCATGTGTTCGTAATTGATGAACTACTGACTTTAAACCTTCAGATATTTCATTCATGGATAAGATGCTTTTATTGTAATGAGCACTCATTTGTCTCAATATGTCCCTAGGTATTTTCTCCTGGACAATTATTTTCAAGACCCACTCAGCCCCGTTTGTATCTGCTGTCAGGCTGAGGGCATTGATCAATGATTCTACCTCCAGCTTGAAGACTTGGAGTGAATCAGCTGAAGCCTCCGGTGGGGGTAAATGCAACAGCTCATGAACTAAATGTGATGTTCTTACTTCTGGATCAGCATAATTATCCTTGAGGAGTTTTACTGCCAGATCATAGCCGTCATTAGTTAATCTCAGATGGGATACTACTGTTTTAGCCTCACCTGATAATTGGCCTTGCAAATAAGAGAATTTACTACTCTTTGGTAAAGATTGTTTTGAGTCTACAAGGTCAACGAATTTGTTCCAAAATTCGTCCCAATCTTCCTCATCTTTTCCTGAGAAAGTGGGTAAATTAATTGGAGGGAGTCGAGCTTCTGCTTGACTCGTATTAGATGCAACTGTTGTTGTTGTTGCTGTTGCCTTGTTCTGGGCAATTAATTTGACATAAGGCTGTAACGTGGCCTGAGTGTGATCTTCATAATTCGCAAGATCAACCATAATGTCGTCTATTTCTGTTTCTGATAAATTAGTGTTGGCAAGTTCAGCCACATATGTTGCTATTTGACATTTGATTTGCTCAAATTTACCTGTAGCTGCTTGATAATAGCTTTCCAGGTCAGCATAATCAACTGTTGATTGTTGTGACAAATCTTCACATTTCTTGATCTGTCTTGTTAAGTGGCCTTTAAGACCTGCAAGGGTTCTTTTCATTCTCCCTGCATTATCCATACTGGCTAGTTGGTAAAGCCTTGTGGGACTTGTACTTGGGCTGCTCATAATACTGAACAAACACTAATGGTAGCCTAGGGTAAAATGCACTCACTAGGCAATAATCCTACCTCTACTAGAGGTTAGCACTTAAAATTAATACACATTATATATATACAATCATACACACTAATGATTTGAGTGATAAACCAGTGTCACTGGAAGTACCTTTAGGTTAGCTCCTCTATATCACCCTAGGATGGTAGAGACACTAATTAATCACTCAAAGGTGTAATGATCATAAGTAAATTATTATATATACACAACTCAACTTGAGTTCATAAAAATTACACCCAAAATAGGGTCTGCACCATTCATTAATGGTGTTAGGTTGATCAATATAGTACAACTGACTATGGTAATAATGGGACTAGGATGAACAATAATAGTTCAACTAGTCATATCCTACCCTGTTGTGGGTTGGCAATTAGTAAATATTATACTGTGATCACTAGTGCAATATATATTAAATAATTCTCTATTTTGGAGAAATAATATACACAATTATTGATAATAGCCTCTTAATTAGCCTCTATGAAACTTTTAATATTATCTTATCTACCAGAATATTGGCTTCTGCAAAAATTCCCCTACAATTAAACACTGTTTTGTGCGAGATGGTAAAATTATAGCTAGGAGGACTGACACTGGAAAAACCTATTCAATAACCACAGAAGCTCACCTTAATTCTTTCCTCAGTGACTGTGGGTTAGCTGCTGTATAGCCTGAATTCAGATTATAATCTCATATAACTACCTTTGTGTACTCTAGCTCTGCCTTTCCCTTCAAAAGGTTTTAACTTTAGTTTAAAAAAGAAAAAAAAATAATAAAAAGAATAATATTGTCATCTTTATTATTGTCTTTTTTTTTCTTTTTACTCCCATGTTCCATAGTACACTGGCTTTGCCTGTGTCCTCTAGTATTAACTTCATTATCCAATGTTCCTGAGTGTATCTCTATTTAAACTACCTCAGTTTGTTTTAGTGTAACTTTAGTATTCAATTATAGTGTACTTATAATAGTATAGTAAGCAAGCTTATTATCTTATAGATTTCATAATTGTTTTTTTTTTTTTTTTTTACTTTTTTGGTCATCTATTGTTATTAATTATTCTAGTTAATTTTTTACATTCCTAGTTCCCATTAAGTTTTTTTTTTCTTTTTACTTAAAATTACCATTAAGTTTATTTTACTTTAGAATTTTTAATCTGCTTTTTTCTTTGTTTTCTATTTTGTAATTTGCCATTCTTACCTTGTTTTCCTGCAATCAGCCTTTTTATGCAGACAAGTATAGACCCAGAACTAAACCTCTTATCCACTATCTATGACAATCATCACTTCAATGATCAAAATTGCAGATATTTTACAGCACATGATGTAAACAATGTATTAACAGATAATCTCAATATCTCTGTAATCAACTTGAACGTTAGATCCCTAGGTAAACACTTCGATGATGTTAGTGCCTTGATTGAAACTATTGACAACAAATTCTCTTTTATTATACTTACTGAAACGTGGTTGAAAGAGGATAATACTCAACTCTTTAACATGCCTAACTACTCGGCAATTCACAACTGTCGTCAAATGCAGAGAGGTGGTGGTACTGCTCTTTACTACCACCAAGAACTAACATGCTTAAAAATAATTAGAACTAGAGACTGCTGTGGGGAGTATATCTTCGCCAGTTTCAGAGTCAAGGGTGCCGAGTCTGTCCTGTCTGTGGGTGCAGTCTATAGAATTCCTAACACTGATGTGTCTGAATTCAACTCAAACCTTAGAAATCTAATACTAGATAACAGATTGAACAAAAACCATCTAATTATCGCAGGGGACTTTAATATTGACCTCTGCGAGCCTGAACACCCTACTGCTGTTAGCTTCCTCAACTGTATGAATTCCTGCTTCCTCATACCCTTAATCACTAGACCAACTAGAATCACTGATAGTACTGCTACGACTCTAGATCACATCTGGACCAACATAACCTCTCCGCTTACTTCAGGTATAATCACTGATAGCACTACAGACCATTACCCCACATTTCTCTTAACTAACATTAGCAAACCACCTCTAGAGACAAGGGAGTTAAGCTTTAGGCTGCACAATGAAACTGCTATAAACAATTTTATAACTGCTGCTGATAATGTCAACTGGGAGTCCGAGTTAGGTAACATAGGGGACATCAACCTAGCAGTGAAATCTTTTCTACAAACAACTCTTAGCCTTTATAACACCCACTGTCCTATGCTTACAAAACAAGTCACAAGCAAAAGACTTAACAATCCTTGGCTTACAAAGGGAATACTTAAATCCATTAACAAAAAACACGACCTTGAGAAGAAGTATAGGCTAGGAACAGTCTCCAAAGAATTCTCAAAGAATTACTCGTTATTGCTATCTAAAATAATTAGACGAGCCAAAACTAAATACTATGAAGATAAATTTACCCAAATAAAGAGCAACATTAAAAAAACTTGGAGCACAATTTCACAAATATTGGGATCAAAGAAGATTTTAAATAACAAACCAGCACTCCTTTCCAATAACGTTGGTCAGCTTTCAGCCTCTGATTCTGCTATTGAGTTCAATAGGTTCTTCTCTTCCATTGGGTCATCCCTTGCAAATGATATTCCATCTTCCTGTACTGATGTTAAGGACTATCTTACAGGTAACTATCCACAGTCTCTGTACCTAAAGCCTACTAGTTCCACTGATGTCAATGAAATAATCCTTTCCCTTAAAACCAAGTCTAGTGCCCTCGAGGAGATACCAACTTTAATTTACAAAAAAGCCTCCAGATCTCTAGCCCCTGCTATTGCATTGCTCTTCAACAAGTCACTTGAACTCCAAACCTTTCCTGACATTCTAAAAAAAGCAAGAGTAACCCCTGTCTACAAATGTGGTGATCTCACTGATGTTAACAACTATAGACCTATATCAATCCTGCCTAACTTGTCAAAAATATTCGAAAAGCTAATCTACAAGCAGCTTTACTCTTTTCTAGCCAAACACAATATACTTAGCTCTTGTCAATATGGCTTCAGACCCAAAAAAAGCACTAACGATGCACTTATTAGTATGATTAACGTAATTCACGCAGCTCTTGATAAAAAGGAGTTTCCTGTTGGGTTATTTGTGGACCTGCGTAAGGCTTTTGACACTGTCAACCATCAAAACCTTCTTCTTAAACTACATCATTATGGAGTCAGAGGACACTCCCTGCAATACCTCAAATCTTATCTTACTGACAGGCTCCAGTATGTTTCTGTGAATAATACAATTTCTCCCACCCTACCCATCAACATTGGTGTTCCTCAGGGCAGCATACTTGGCCCTCTCCTCTTTCTCATCTACATTAATGACCTTCCAAATGCCTCCCAACACCTCAAACCAATTCTATTTGCTGACGACACAACCTTCATTTACTCCAGTCCTGACCCCCTTGCTCTAAATGCCACAGTAAATACTGAGCTAGAGAAAGTCCATCTTTGGCTAACTGCCAACAAACTCACCCTTAACATTGACAAAACGTTTTATATTCTGTTTGGCAATAAATCCTCTAATCAGATAAATCTCAAAATAAACAATACCCAAATTTGTAACAAATTAGATGGCAAATTCCTTGGCGTTCTCATCGACCACAAGCTGAATTTCCAGGGTCACATTCTAAATATATCAAAAAAAGTTTCAAAAACTGTTGGCATTCTTTCTAAGATCAGATATTATGTACCCCGCCCTGCCCTGGTTACTCTCTATTACTCCCTCATCTATCCATACCTCAACTATGGTATTTGTGCTTGGGGTTCTACTACCCAAAATCATTTACGTCCTCTCATTACCCAACACAAAGCTGCTATTAGGACAATAACCAACTCTGGCCCCAGACATCACTCGGTACCCTTACTCAAATCTCTGAATATGTTAGATATTAAGTCACTGCACATTCTCTCTTGTGTATTATACATATATAAAACGCTGAACTGTAATGCCAATCCTGACCTCAAAAGCTTCATTGAAGGTTGTAACAGAACCCATGAGCACCACACCAGGAATAAATACAGTTTTGATATTCCTAGAGTACGACTTAATCAAACTAGAAATGCTCTACAAATCAAGGGACCCAGAATGTGGAATGACCTTCCCAACCATGTTAAAGACTGTACCTCTCTCAACCAGTTTAAGATAAAAACTAAACACTACCTAATAAATTCCCTGTAACCCACCTCACTCCTTTATTGTCAACCCATGTCTGTTATTTTATTTTATTATTATTATTTTTTTTTTTTTTTTTTTTTTTTTTAATCAACACTGTTTGTCAACCTATTGTATTTGTGCTGCTTTTTCAGTCATGTTCCCCCTTTTTTTTTATCTTTATTTGTATCTGTTTTCAACACTTTTTATTCTTTATGCTCAATTAGTATTAAGTTCTAGATATTAATGTTTTTCTTGCCCGAAACGCATTGCGTAATAGTGGCTTTAGGCATTGTATGTACTAGCTCTATCTATATATCAATCCATTAATGTAACATCACTTGTATGTATGTACCTTACCTGAATAAACATATTTATTTTATTTTATTTATTTTATCTAGAAGTATTAAATATTATTAGTGACCTCGCGAAATAAAGTCCACAAAATTCGTAGATAATCTCTCGCGAAATGTAACACCACGAAATCCGTGAACAATATCGCGAAGACACAGTCACTAATTTGGCTGGCTTCTATATTAGCGCTGTCATTTCACAGAATAACACGCCACCAAATCTGTGGGTGTACATGAAACCGCTGACGAAGCTGATCTGGGCTGAGGGAGGCTCCTGAGCTCCCACGAGGCTACGCTGCCGTCTTTGACTGCTGGCTTTTGTTTAAATCACACTGCACTAGTTTATTTAATGAATCCACTGGTTAACTGGTTCATCCGGTACTAAGATGACCAAATGTGGGTTCAAAGGATCAAATAATCCGTCATCCGGTTCGAAGATGACCAAATAATGTGGGAACCGACCTGTGAGATTTATATTTATTTAATTTATATGAATTTATATTTACGTTAATTTATATACTTCGATAGCAATTTGTATAATGATAAGTGGACTGTATTTCTGCAATAATCTCATAATCTCACAAATCGATCCTCTACACATTAGGGGGGTTTATATTAATTAAATTTGTATATATGCAGCCAATCAAACTACAGGAATAGACTACATACATTGAAAAGGTTCCTTATCTTATAGTACAGCAGGTTAGTCCACCAGGTATAACTAGGGTGTAGACACCAAATTATCCTCTTTGAGGTAGCTTCCATCACCCAGTAACTGGTGCACAAAGTCTTGCTTCCTCGTCTTGACCTTTAGTTTGAGGCGATTTCGTGATCTAACCGGGTCACCCTACACAATGACATTAATGGCCACTAATGATAGATAATGGGTTTCGGAAAGAACACTTAACTTGATTTGTAGACAGCGTGTTGAAAATGGTACACCTTTAGTTTCCATAACACTACGTCCAAGTAAATTAACAGGAGCCGAATTTGCTCCCGTGTGAGCCTCTGGTCTAGTCTCAACAATGGCTGCGTCTAACACTCCATACTATTGACGCCTGGCCGACATTGTCCAGATATGATAGGAGCCGAATTTGCTCCACGCGTCTCGGATGTGACACAACAATGGCTCCCCTTCCTCACCCTCCACTGACGCCTGGCTTACATTGTCCAGATTTCAGAAAGTGATAGAAGGGTCACATTTACTCTACTTTAATATTGATAATTAAGTTAATTTATATAAGATGTTTTTATGATGGTAAAGTCCAAAGACTAATGTATTTAAGAATAATTCCCAGCAGAATAGCTGGTGAATTATAATAGTATGTGGTGATGATATCCCGTTTTCTTTAGACGGTAATTCCACTACAAGTTACGTTTTCTATAGGTTACTTGTTGGTAATACAGCAGCACTTATTATCTGTCTGTATATTATTAAATGGTGTCGGATTTTCCGACATAATTCCCCAGGGGCTGCTCACGGGTCGAAGTCCTATTTAGAACAGACGAACACCGATACTCCTCCTTCGAATTATTTGATTAATTTGATGTTAGTAGTTAGTAATCACACATTTGTGTGTCTGTTCGTACAGGACGGATGTCCCGTACTAGAGTTGCAGGGGTTAGAAGTCTAATGCGATTTCATTTCCCTGTTAACTCTTGAAAGGCTAATATTCAAGCCTTATTAAATATTATTTAACCCAGAAGACTGGATGTGATCAAGTACTACAGTCAAGTATGATTCAGGGACTGCAGTGAGATCAGTGACATTAGATATAACTTGAAGTTTCTTCAGGTAACTGGTCACTGATATATAAACACTGAGGCCCATGGAATACATCTTGATTAAATAATAAATGTATCAAATCAGTCATCAGATTTATTGGGGTTTAATTTAGTTAATTGATTCAGAAGATTGAATAGCTCATCATTAAAGTAAAGTATGGTTCTGAGACTGCAGTGGGTTCAGTGACATTGGTCGCAGTGACTTGTAGCTGTTTTAGGCTACTGTTCACTGATTTGCCACTGAGGCCTCATGAACTCATCTTCAGCTTCAAATGATGATACTAACATCAACCTCTGTTGGTATAGTCAGCTGTAATCTCCTTAGTATAATGCTACTGGAGAAATATAATCAGCTGACAAATTTAGATTTCTACTGGTATTGTTTATCTGCAGGCATAGGTCTCCTCAGGCTTGATACTGGGCCTGAGAGTAATTTACCTCCTGCAGAGTTTAACGTGGTTATACCCTGATATTTAGTAGGGTTACCGATGAATCGATGACAATAGTCTGTCCCAATAAGGAGACCGAAGTCGGTGAGGTGATCAGACTTAATATTATCTGCCAATTTTATTCCTCTATTTCTCAGGAATTTGGCTGTTGCTCTCAGACCTTGAACTTGTAGGTCTACTGGTATTTTGTCCACCACAATGGCTTGTACTCGACAGACGTACCTGCCTAAACGTACTGATGGTTGTACCACCTGGTAGACTTGAGGTCCTGCATCTGTTACAAACCCTGAGATATTGAATGACATCTGGGCTACAGGCCTTAATTGTAGTTCATCTGCCAACTTTTTAGTGACAAATGTTCTCTGGGATCCTTGGTCAAACAACCCACGGGTATGGACCTTGGCCCTCTTATTCAGGATGGTAATTTGGGCAGTAGGCAAAGTCGTATTACCTTTAGACTTTGCCGATTGGACACTCTTTGTTTGTTGCACCTTGCAGTACTGTACTGAGGTGGGAATGCTATCTTCCACCTTGGGGTTTGGAGACGTTGTTTTGGTGTCTCTGCACAATGCTGCATGGTGCTGACCTTTGTTACACCTATTACAGATGTGTAATTGGGTATCACAGTCGTTGATGTTATGTTTCCTGAGGCACCTCGTGCAATGTTGCAAATCTTTGAGTCGCTCAATACGGGCGTCACTATCAGGAAAATTAGAGCAGTGGTACATTGAATGTTTCTCATTGCAGAACAAACATGTTCCATAGCTTCCAGTACCCTTTGGTGTCACGTTCTTGGGTGACACAGTAACTATAGGCTTGGAGGGTCCCACTGCATATACGCCCACACTGCTACTGTTCCACTTTGGTGTTGAATTATATTGTCTAGATTGATTTGGAGTACCTTTGGTACTCTGTGGTTTACTATTATTGGTTTCTGAGGGTTTACTTGGTGGTTTTAATTTGTCATGTGTTCGTAATTGATGAACTACTGACTTTAAACCTTCAGATATTTCATTCATGGATAAGATGCTTTTATTGTAATGAGCACTCATTTGTCTCAATATGTCCCTAGGTATTTTCTCCTGGACAATTATTTTCAAGACCCACTCAGCCCCGTTTGTATCTGCTGTCAGGCTGAGGGCATTGATCAATGATTCTACCTCCAGCTTGAAGACTTGGAGTGAATCAGCTGAAGCCTCCGGTGGGGGTAAATGCAACAGCTCATGAACTAAATGTGATGTTCTTACTTCTGGATCAGCATAATTATCCTTGAGGAGTTTTACTGCCAGATCATAGCCGTCATTAGTTAATCTCAGATGGGATACTACTGTTTTAGCCTCACCTGATAATTGGCCTTGCAAATAAGAGAATTTACTACTCTTTGGTAAAGATTGTTTTGAGTCTACAAGGTCAACGAATTTGTTCCAAAATTCGTCCCAATCTTCCTCATCTTTTCCTGAGAAAGTGGGTAAATTAATTGGAGGGAGTCGAGCTTCTGCTTGACTCGTATTAGATGCAACTGTTGTTGTTGTTGCTGTTGCCTTGTTCTGGGCAATTAATTTGACATAAGGCTGTAACGTGGCCTGAGTGTGATCTTCATAATTCGCAAGATCAACCATAATGTCGTCTATTTCTGTTTCTGATAAATTAGTGTTGGCAAGTTCAGCCACATATGTTGCTATTTGACATTTGATTTGCTCAAATTTACCTGTAGCTGCTTGATAATAGCTTTCCAGGTCAGCATAATCAACTGTTGATTGTTGTGACAAATCTTCACATTTCTTGATCTGTCTTGTTAAGTGGCCTTTAAGACCTGCAAGGGTTCTTTTCATTCTCCCTGCATTATCCATACTGGCTAGTTGGTAAAGCCTTGTGGGACTTGTACTTGGGCTGCTCATAATACTGAACAAACACTAATGGTAGCCTAGGGTAAAATGCACTCACTAGGCAATAATCCTACCTCTACTAGAGGTTAGCACTTAAAATTAATACACATTATATATATACAATCATACACACTAATGATTTGAGTGATAAACCAGTGTCACTGGAAGTACCTTTAGGTTAGCTCCTCTATATCACCCTAGGATGGTAGAGACACTAATTAATCACTCAAAGGTGTAATGATCATAAGTAAATTATTATATATACACAACTCAACTTGAGTTGATAAAAATTACACCCAAAATAGGGTCTGCACCATTCATTAATGGTGTTAGGTTAATCAATATAGTACAACTGACTATGGTAATAATGGGACTAGGATGAACAATAATAGTTCAACTAGTCATATCCTACCCTGTTGTGGGTTGGCAATTAGTAAATATTATACTGTGATCACTAGTGCAATATATATTAAATAATTCTCTATTTTGAAGAAATAATATACACAATTATTGATAATAGCCTCTTAATTAGCCTCTATGAAACTTCTAATATTATCTAGAAGTATTAAATATTATTAGTGACCTCGCGAAATAAAGTCCACAAAATTCGTAGATAATCTCTCGCGAAATGTAACACCACGAAATCCGTGAACAATATCGCGAAGACACAGTCACTAATTTGGCTGGCTTCTATATTAGCGCTGTCATTTCACAGAATAACACGCCACCAAATCTGTGGGTGTACATGAAACCGCTGACGAAGCTGATCTGGGCTGAGGGAGGCTCCTGAGCTCCCACGAGGCTACGCTGCCGTCTTTGACTGCTGGCTTTTGTTTAAATCACACTGCACTAGTTTATTTAATGAATCCACTGGTTAACTGGTTCATCCGGTACTAAGATGACCAAATGTGGGTTCAAAGGATCAAATAATCCGTCATCCGGTTCGAAGATGACCAAATAATGTGGGAACCGACCTGTGAGATTTATATTTATTTAATTTATATGAATTTATATTTACGTTAATTTATATACTTCGATAGCAATTTGTATAATGATAAGTGGACTGTATTTCTGCAATAATCTCATAATCTCACAAATCGATCCTCTACACATTAGGGGGGTTTATATTAATTAAATTTGTATATATGCAGCCAATCAAACTACAGGAATAGACTACATACATTGAAAAGGTTCCTTATCTTATAGTACAGCAGGTTAGTCCACCAGGTATAACTAGGGTGTAGACACCAAATTATCCTCTTTGAGGTAGCTTCCATCACCCAGTAACTGGTGCACAAAGTCTTGCTTCCTCGTCTTGACCTTTAGTTTGAGGCGATTTCGTGATCTAACCGGGTCACCCTACCCAATGACATTAATGGCCACTAATGATAGATAATGGGTTTCGGAAAGAACACTTAACTTGATTTGTAGACAGCGTGTTGAAAATGGTACACCTTTAGTTTCCATAACACTACGTCCAAGTAAATTAACAGGAGCCGAATTTGCTCCCGTGTGAGCCTCTGGTCTAGTCTCAACAATGGCTGCGTCTAACACTCCATACTATTGACGCCTGGCCGACATTGTCCAGATATGATAGGAGCCGAATTTGCTCCACGCGTCTCGGATGTGACACAACAATGGCTCCCCTTCCTCACCCTCCACTGACGCCTGGCTTACATTGTCCAGATTTCAGAAAGTGATAGAAGGGTCACATTTACTCTACTTTAATATTGATAATTAAGTTAATTTATATAAGATGTTTTTATGATGGTAAAGTCCAAAGACTAATGTATTTAAGAATAATTCCCAGCAGAATAGCTGGTGAATTATAATAGTATGTGGTGATGATATCCCGTTTTCTTTAGACGGTAATTCCACTACAAGTTACGTTTTCTATAGGTTACTTGTTGGTAATACAGCAGCACTTATTATCTGTCTGTATATTATTAAATGGTGTCGGATTTTCCGACATAATTCCCCAGGGGCTGCTCACGGGTCGAAGTCCTATTTAGAACAGACGAACACCGATACTCCTCCTTCGAATTATTTGATTAATTTGATGTTAGTAGTTAGTAATCACACATTTGTGTGTCTGTTCGTACAGGACGGATGTCCCGTACTAGAGTTGCAGGGGTTAGAAGTCTAATGCGATTTCATTTCCCTGTTAACTCTTGAAAGGCTAATATTCAAGCCTTATTAAATATTATTTAACCCAGAAGACTGGATGTGATCAAGTACTACAGTCAAGTATGATTCAGGGACTGCAGTGAGATCAGTGACATTAGATATAACTTGAAGTTTCTTCAGGTAACTGGTCACTGATATATAAACACTGAGGCCCATGGAATACATCTTGATTAAATAATAAATGTATCAAATCAGTCATCAGATTTATTGGGGTTTAATTTAGTTAATTGATTCAGAAGATTGAATAGCTCATCATTAAAGTAAAGTATGGTTCTGAGACTGCAGTGGGTTCAGTGACATTGGTCGCAGTGACTTGTAGCTGTTTTAGGCTACTGTTCACTGATTTGCCACTGAGGCCTCAGGAACTCATCTTCAGCTTCAAATGATGATACTAACATCAACCTCTGTTGGTATAGTCAGCTGTAATCTCCTTAGTATAATGCTACTGGAGAAATATAATCAGCTGACAAATTTAGATTTCTACTGGTATTGTTTATCTGCAGGCATAGGTCTCCTCAGGCTTGATACTGGGCCTGAGAGTAATTTACCTCCTGCAGAGTTTAACGTGGTTATACCCTGATATTTAGTAGGGTTACCGATGAATCGATGACAATAGTCTGTCCCAATAAGGAGACCGAAGTCGGTGAGGTGATCAGACTTAATATTATCTGCCAATTTTATTCCTCTATTTCTCAGGAATTTGGCTGTTGCTCTCAGACCTTGAACTTGTAGGTCTACTGGTATTTTGTCCACCACAATGGCTTGTACTCGACAGACGTACCTGCCTAAACGTACTGATGGTTGTACCACCTGGTAGACTTGAGGTCCTGCATCTGTTACAAACCCTGAGATATTGAATGACATCTGGGCTACAGGCCTTAATTGTAGTTCATCTGCCAACTTTTTAGTGACAAATGTTCTCTGGGATCCTTGGTCAAACAACCCACGGGTATGGACCTTGGCCCTCTTATTCAGGATGGTAATTTGGGCAGTAGGCAAAGTCGTATTACCTTTAGACTTTGCCGATTGGACACTCTTTGTTTGTTGCACCTTGCAGTACTGTACTGAGGTGGGAATGCTATCTTCCACCTTGGGGTTTGGAGACGTTGTTTTGGTGTCTCTGCACAATGCTGCATGGTGCTGACCTTTGTTACACCTATTACAGATGTGTAATTGGGTATCACAGTCGTTGATGTTATGTTTCCTGAGGCACCTCGTGCAATGTTGCAAATCTTTGAGTCGCTCAATACGGGCGTCACTATCAGGAAAATTAGAGCAGTGGTACATTGAATGTTTCTCATTGCAGAACAAACATGTTCCATAGCTTCCAGTACCCTTTGGTGTCACGTTCTTGGGTGACACAGTAACTATAGGCTTGGAGGGTCCCACTGCATATACGCCCACACTGCTACTGTTCCACTTTGGTGTTGAATTATATTGTCTAGATTGATTTGGAGTACCTTTGGTACTCTGTGGTTTACTATTATTGGTTTCTGAGGGTTTACTTGGTGGTTTTAATTTGTCATGTGTTCGTAATTGATGAACTACTGACTTTAAACCTTCAGATATTTCATTCATGGATAAGATGCTTTTATTGTAATGAGCACTCATTTGTCTCAATATGTCCCTAGGTATTTTCTCCTGGACAATTATTTTCAAGACCCACTCAGCCCCGTTTGTATCTGCTGTCAGGCTGAGGGCATTGATCAATGATTCTACCTCCAGCTTGAAGACTTGGAGTGAATCAGCTGAAGCCTCCGGTGGGGGTAAATGCAACAGCTCATGAACTAAATGTGATGTTCTTACTTCTGGATCAGCATAATTATCCTTGAGGAGTTTTACTGCCAGATCATAGCCGTCATTAGTTAATCTCAGATGGGATACTACTGTTTTAGCCTCACCTGATAATTGGCCTTGCAAATAAGAGAATTTACTACTCTTTGGTAAAGATTGTTTTGAGTCTACAAGGTCAACGAATTTGTTCCAAAATTCGTCCCAATCTTCCTCATCTTTTCCTGAGAAAGTGGGTAAATTAATTGGAGGGAGTCGAGCTTCTGCTTGACTCGTATTAGATGCAACTGTTGTTGTTGTTGCTGTTGCCTTGTTCTGGGCAATTAATTTGACATAAGGCTGTAACGTGGCCTGAGTGTGATCTTCATAATTCGCAAGATCAACCATAATGTCGTCTATTTCTGTTTCTGATAAATTAGTGTTGGCAAGTTCAGCCACATATGTTGCTATTTGACATTTGATTTGCTCAAATTTACCTGTAGCTGCTTGATAATAGCTTTCCAGGTCAGCATAATCAACTGTTGATTGTTGTGACAAATCTTCACATTTCTTGATCTGTCTTGTTAAGTGGCCTTTAAGACCTGCAAGGGTTCTTTTCTTTCTCCCTGCATTATCCATACTGGCTAGTTGGTAAAGCCTTGTGGGACTTGTACTTGGGCTGCTCATAATACTGAACAAACACTAATGGTAGCCTAGGGTAAAATGCACTCACTAGGCAATAATCCTACCTCTACTAGAGGTTAGCACTTAAAATTAATACACATTATATATATACAATCATACACACTAATGATTTGAGTGATAAACCAGTGTCACTGGAAGTACCTTTAGGTTAGCTTCTCTATATCACCCTAGGATGGTAGAGACACTAATTAATCACTCAAAGGTGTAATGATCATAAGTAAATTATTATATATACACAACTCAACTTGAGTTGATAAAAATTACACCCAAAATAGGGTCTGCACCATTCATTAATGGTGTTAGGTTGATCAATATAGTACAACTGACTATGGTAATAATGGGACTAGGATGAACAATAATAGTTCAACTAGTCATATCCTACCCTGTTGTGGGTTGGCAATTAGTAAATATTATACTGTGATCACTAGTGCAATATATATTAAATAATTCTCTATTTTGGAGAAATAATATACACAATTATTGATAATAGCCTCTTAATTAGCCTCTATGAAACTTCTAATATTATCTAGAAGTATTAAATATTATTAGTGACCTCGCGAAATAAAGTCCACAAAATTCGTAGATAATCTCTCGCGAAATGTAACACCACGAAATCCGTGAACAATATCGCGAAGACACAGTCACTAATTTGGCTGGCTTCTATATTAGCGCTGTCATTTCACAGAATAACACGCCACCAAATCTGTGGGTGTACATGAAACCGCTGACGAAGCTGATCTGGGCTGAGGGAGGCTCCTGAGCTCCCACGAGGCTACGCTGCCGTCTTTGACTGCTGGCTTTTGTTTAAATCACACTGCACTAGTTTATTTAATGAATCCACTGGTTAACTGGTTCATCCGGTACTAAGATGACCAAATGTGGGTTCAAAGGATCAAATAATCCGTCATCCGGTTCGAAGATGACCAAATAATGTGGGAACCGACCTGTGAGATTTATATTTATTTAATTTATATGAATTTATATTTACGTTAATTTATATACTTCGATAGCAATTTGTATAATGATAAGTGGACTGTATTTCTGCAATAATCTCATAATCTCACAAATCGATCCTCTACACATTAGGGGGGTTTATATTAATTAAATTTGTATATATGCAGCCAATCAAACTACAGGAATAGACTACATACATTGAAAAGGTTCCTTATCTTATAGTACAGCAGGTTAGTCCACCAGGTATAACTAGGGTGTAGACACCAAATTATCCTCTTTGAGGTAGCTTCCATCACCCAGTAACTGGTGCACAAAGTCTTGCTTCCTCGTCTTGACCTTTAGTTTGAGGCGATTTCGTGATCTAACCGGGCCACCCTACCCAATGACATTAATGGCCACTAATGATAGATAATGGGTTTCGGAAAGAACACTTAACTTGATTTGTAGACAGCGTGTTGAAAATGGTACACCTTTAGTTTCCATAACACTACGTCCAAGTAAATTAACAGGAGCCGAATTTGCTCCCGTGTGAGCCTCTGGTCTAGTCTCAACAATGGCTGCGTCTAACACTCCATACTATTGACGCCTGGCCGACATTGTCCAGATATGATAGGAGCCGAATTTGCTCCACGCGTCTCGGATGTGACACAACAATGGCTCCCCTTCCTCACCCTCCACTGACGCCTGGCTTACATTGTCCAGATTTCAGAAAGTGATGGAAGGGTCACATTTACTCTACTTTAATATTGATAATTAAGTTAATTTATATAAGATGTTTTTATGATGGTAAAGTCCAAAGAATAATGTATTTAAGAATAATTCCCAGCAGAATAGCTGGTGAATTATAATAGTATGTGGTGATGATATCCCGTTTTCTTTAGACGGTAATTCCACTACAAGTTACGTTTTCTATAGGTTACTTGTTGGTAATACAGCAGCACTTATTATCTGTCTGTATATTATTAAATGGTGTCGGATTTTCCGACATAATTCCCCAGGGGCTGCTCACGGGTCGAAGTCCTATTTAGAACAGACGAACACCGATACTCCTCCTTCGAATTATTTGATTAATTTGATGTTAGTAGTTAGTAATCACACATTTGTGTGTCTGTTCGTACAGGACGGATGTCCCGTACTAGAGTTGCAGGGGTTAGAAGTCTAATGCGATTTCATTTCCCTGTTAACTCTTGAAAGGCTAATATTCAAGCCTTATTAAATATTATTTAACCCAGAAGACTGGATGTGATCAAGTACTACAGTCAAGTATGATTCAGGGACTGCAGTGAGATCAGTGACATTAGATATAACTTGAAGTTTCTTCAGGTAACTGGTCACTGATATATAAACACTGAGGCCCATGGAATACATCTTGATTAAATAATAAATGTATCAAATCAGTCATCAGATTTATTGGGGTTTAATTTAGTTAATTGATTCAGAAGATTGAATAGCTCATCATTAAAGTAAAGTATGGTTCTGAGACTGCAGTGGGTTCAGTGACATTGGTCGCAGTGACTTGTAGCTGTTTTAGGCTACTGTTCACTGATTTGCCACTGAGGCCTCATGAACTCATCTTCAGCTTCAAATGATGATACTAACATCAACCTCTGTTGGTATAGTCAGCTGTAATCTCCTTAGTATAATGCTACTGGAGAAATATAATCAGCTGACAAATTTAGATTTCTACTGGTATTGTTTATCTGCAGGCATAGGTCTCCTCAGGCTTGATACTGGGCCTGAGAGTAATTTACCTCCTGCAGAGTTTAACGTGGTTATACCCTGATATTTAGTAGGGTTACCGATGAATCGATGACAATAGTCTGTCCCAATAAGGAGACCGAAGTCGGTGAGGTGATCAGACTTAATATTATCTGCCAATTTTATTCCTCTATTTCTCAGGAATTTGGCTGTTGCTCTCAGACCTTGAACTTGTAGGTCTACTGGTATTTTGTCCACCACAATGGCTTGTACTCGACAGACGTACCTGCCTAAACGTACTGATGGTTGTACCACCTGGTAGACTTGAGGTCCTGCATCTGTTACAAACCCTGAGATATTGAATGACATCTGGGCTACAGGCCTTAATTGTAGTTCATCTGCCAACTTTTTAGTGACAAATGTTCTCTGGGATCCTTGGTCAAACAACCCACGGGTATGGACCTTGGCCCTCTTATTCAGGATGGTAATTTGGGCAGTAGGCAAAGTCGTATTACCTTTAGACTTTGCCGATTGGACACTCTTTGTTTGTTGCACCTTGCAGTACTGTACTGAGGTGGGAATGCTATCTTCCACCTTGGGGTTTGGAGACGTTGTTTTGGTGTCTCTGCACAATGCTGCATGGTGCTGACCTTTGTTACACCTATTACAGATGTGTAATTGGGTATCACAGTCGTTGATGTTATGTTTCCTGAGGCACCTCGTGCAATGTTGCAAATCTTTGAGTCGCTCAATACGGGCGTCACTATCAGGAAAATTAGAGCAGTGGTACATTGAATGTTTCTCATTGCAGAACAAACATGTTCCATAGCTTCCAGTACCCTTTGGTGTCACGTTCTTGGGTGACACAGTAACTATAGGCTTGGAGGGTCCCACTGCATATACGCCCACACTGCTACTGTTCCACTTTGGTGTTGAATTATATTGTCTAGATTGATTTGGAGTACCTTTGGTACTCTGTGGTTTACTATTATTGGTTTCTGAGGGTTTACTTGGTGGTTTTAATTTGTCATGTGTTCGTAATTGATGAACTACTGACTTTAAACCTTCAGATATTTCATTCATGGATAAGATGCTTTTATTGTAATGAGCACTCATTTGTCTCAATATGTCCCTAGGTATTTTCTCCTGGACAATTATTTTCAAGACCCACTCAGCCCCGTTTGTATCTGCTGTCAGGCTGAGGGCATTGATCAATGATTCTACCTCCAGCTTGAAGACTTGGAGTGAATCAGCTGAAGCCTCCGGTGGGGGTAAATGCAACAGCTCATGAACTAAATGTGATGTTCTTACTTCTGGATCAGCATAATTATCCTTGAGGAGTTTTACTGCCAGATCATAGCCGTCATTAGTTAATCTCAGATGGGATACTACTGTTTTAGCCTCACCTGATAATTGGCCTTGCAAATAAGAAAATTTACTACTCTTTGGTAAAGATTGTTTTGAGTCTACAAGGTCAACGAATTTGTTCCAAAATTCGTCCCAATCTTCCTCATCTTTTCCTGAGAAAGTGGGTAAATTAATTGGAGGGAGTCGAGCTTCTGCTTAACTCGTATTAGATGCAACTGTTGTTGTTGTTGCTGTTGCCTTGTTCTGGGCAATTAATTTGACATAAGGCTGTAACGTGGCCTGAGTGTGATCTTCATAATTCGCAAGATCAATCATAATGTCGTCTATTTCTGTTTCTGATAAATTAGTGTTGGCAAGTTCAGCCACATATGTTGCTATTTGACATTTGATTTGCTCAAATTTACCTGTAGCTGCTTGATAATAGCTTTCCAGGTCAGCATAATCAACTGTTGATTGTTGTGACAAATCTTCACATTTCTTGATCTGTCTTGTTAAGTGGCCTTTAAGACCTGCAAGGGTTCTTTTCATTCTCCCTGCATTATCCATACTGGCTAGTTGGTAAAGCCTTGTGGGACTTGTACTTGGGCTGCTCATAATACTGAACAAACACTAATGGTAGCCTAGGGTAAAATGCACTCACTAGGCAATAATCCTACCTCTACTAGAGGTTAGCACTTAAAATTAATACACATTATATATATACAATCATACACACTAATGATTTGAGTGATAAACCAGTGTCACTGGAAGTACCTTTAGGTTAGCTTCTCTATATCACCCTAGGATGGTAGAGACACTAATTAATCACTCAAAGGTGTAATGATCATAAGTAAATTATTATATATACACAACTCAACTTGAGTTGATAAAAATTACACCCAAAATAGGGTCTGCACCATTCATTAATGGTGTTAGGTTGATCAATATAGTACAACTGACTATAGTAATAATGGGACTAGGATGAACAATAATAGTTCAACTAGTCATATCCTACCCTGTTGTGGGTTGGCAATTAGTAAATATTATACTGTGATCACTAGTGCAATATATATTAAATAATTCTCTATTTTGGAGAAATAATATACACAATTATTGATAATAGCCTCTTAATTAGCCTCTATGAAACTTCTAATATTATCTAGAAGTATTAAATATTATTAGTGACCTCGCGAAATAAAGTCCACAAAATTCGTAGATAATCTCTCGCGAAATGTAACACCACGAAATCCGTGAACAATATCGCGAAGACACAGTCACTATTTTGGCTGGCTTCTATATTAGCGCTGTCATTTCACAGAATAACACGCCACCAAATCTGTGGGTGTACATGAAACCGCTGACGAAGCTGATCTGGGCTGAGGGAGGCTCCTGAGCTCCCACGAGGCTACGCTGCCGTCTTTGACTGCTGGCTTTTGTTTAAATCACACTGCACTAGTTTATTTAATGAATCCACTGGTTAACTGGTTCATCCGGTACTAAGATGACCAAATGTGGGTTCAAAGGATCAAATAATCCGTCATCCGGTTCGAAGATGACCAAATAATGTGGGAACCGACCTGTGAGATTTATATTTATTTAATTTATATGAATTTATATTTACGTTAATTTATATACTTCGATAGCAATTTGTATAATGATAAGTGGACTGTATTTCTGCAATAATCTCATAATCTCACAAATCGATCCTCTACACATTAGGGGGGTTTATATTAATTAAATTTGTATATATGCAGCCAATCAAACTACAGGAATAGACTACATACATTGAAAAGGTTCCTTATCTTATAGTACAGCAGGTTAGTCCACCAGGTATAACTAGGGTGTAGACACCAAATTATCCTCTTTGAGGTAGCTTCCATCACCCAGTAACTGGTGCACAAAGTCTTGCTTCCTCGTCTTGACCTTTAGTTTGAGGCGATTTCGTGATCTAACCGGGTCACCCTACCCAATGACATTAATGGCCACTAATGATAGATAATGGGTTTCGGAAAGAACACTTAACTTGATTTGTAGACAGCGTGTTGAAAATGGTACACCTTTAGTTTCCATAACACTACGTCCAAGTAAATTAACAGGAGCCGAATTTGCTCCCGTGTGAGCCTCTGGTCTAGTCTCAACAATGGCTGCGTCTAACACTCCATACTATTGACGCCTGGCCGACATTGTAAAGATATGATAGGAGCCGAATTTGCTCCACGCGTCTCGGATGTGACACAACAATGGCTCCCCTTCCTCACCCTCCACTGACGCCTGGCTTACATTGTCCAGATTTCAGAAAGTGATAGAAGGGTCACATTTACTCTACTTTAATATTGATAATTAAGTTAATTTATATAAGATGTTTTTATGATGGTAAAGTCCAAAGACTAATGTATTTAAGAATAATTCCCAGCAGAATAGCTGGTGAATTATAATAGTATGTGGTGATGATATCCCGTTTTCTTTAGACGGTAATTCCACTACAAGTTACGTTTTCTATAGGTTACTTGTTGGTAATACAGCAGCACTTATTATCTGTCTGTATATTATTAAATGGTGTCGGATTTTCCGACATAATTCCCCAGGGGCTGCTCACGGGTCGAAGTCCTATTTAGAACAGACGAACACCGATACTCCTCCTTCGAATTATTTGATTAATTTGATGTTAGTAGTTAGTAATCACACATTTGTGTGTCTGTTCGTACAGGACGGATGTCCCGTACTAGAGTTGCAGGGGTTAGAAGTCTAATGCGATTTCATTTCCCTGTTAACTCTTGAAAGGCTAATATTCAAGCCTTATTACATATTATTTAACCCAGAAGACTGGATGTGATCAAGTACTACAGTCAAGTATGATTCAGGGACTGCAGTGAGATCAGTGACATTAGATATAACTTGAAGTTTCTTCAGGTAACTGGTCACTGATATATAAACACTGAGGCCCATGGAATACATCTTGATTAAATAATAAATGTATCAAATCAGTCATCAGATTTATTGGGGTTTAATTTAGTTAATTGATTCAGAAGATTGAATAGCTCATCATTAAAGTAAAGTATGGTTCTGAGACTGCAGTGGGTTCAGTGACATTGGTCGCAGTGACTTGTAGCTGTTTTAGGCTACTGTTCACTGATTTGCCACTGAGGCCTCATGAACTCATCTTCAGCTTCAAATGATGATACTAACATCAACCTCTGTTGGTATAGTCAGCTGTAATCTCCTTAGTATAATGCTACTGGAGAAATATAATCAGCTGACAAATTTAGATTTCTACTGGTATTGTTTATCTGCAGGCATAGGTCTCCTCAGGCTTGATACTGGGCCTGAGAGTAATTTACCTCCTGCAGAGTTTAACGTGGTTATACCCTGATATTTAGTAGGGTTACCGATGAATCGATGACAATAGTCTGTCCCAATAAGGAGACCGAAGTCGGTGAGGTGATCAGACTTAATATTATCTGCCAATTTTATTCCTCTATTTCTCAGGAATTTGGCTGTTGCTCTCAGACCTTGAACTTGTAGGTCTACTGGTATTTTGTCCACCACAATGGCTTGTACTCGACAGACGTACCTGCCTAAACGTACTGATGGTTGTACCACCTGGTAGACTTGAGGTCCTGCATCTGTTACAAACCCTGAGATATTGAATGACATCTGGGCTACAGGCCTTAATTGTAGTTCATCTGCCAACTTTTTAGTGACAAATGTTCTCTGGGATCCTTGGTCAAACAACCCACGGGTATGGACCTTGGCCCTCTTATTCAGGATGGTAATTTGGGCAGTAGGCAAAGTCGTATTACCTTTAGACTTTGCCGATTGGACACTCTTTGTTTGTTGCACCTTGCAGTACTGTACTGAGGTGGGAATGCTATCTTCCACCTTGGGGTTTGGAGACGTTGTTTTGGTGTCTCTGCACAATGCTGCATGGTGCTGACCTTTGTTACACCTATTACAGATGTGTAATTGGGTATCACAGTCGTTGATGTTATGTTTCCTGAGGCACCTCGTGCAATGTTGCAAATCTTTGAGTCGCTCAATACGGGCGTCACTATCAGGAAAATTAGAGCAGTGGTACATTGAATGTTTCTCATTGCAGAACAAACATGTTCCATAGCTTCCAGTACCCTTTGGTGTCACGTTCTTGGGTGACACAGTAACTATAGGCTTGGAGGGTCCCACTGCATATACGCCCACACTGCTACTGTTCCACTTTGGTGTTGAATTATATTGTCTAGATTGATTTGGAGTACCTTTGGTACTCTGTGGTTTACTATTATTGGTTTCTGAGGGTTTACTTGGTGGTTTTAATATGTCATGTGTTCGTAATTGATGAACTACTGACTTTAAACCTTCAGATATTTCATTCATGGATAAGATGCTTTTATTGTAATGAGCACTCATTTGTCTCAATATGTCCCTAGGTATTTTCTCCTGGACAATTATTTTCAAGACCCACTCAGCCCCGTTTGTATCTGCTGTCAGGCTGAGGGCATTGATCAATGATTCTACCTCCAGCTTGAAGACTTGGAGTGAATCAGCTGAAGCCTCCGGTGGGGGTAAATGCAACAGCTCATGAACTAAATGTGATGTTCTTACTTCTGGATCAGCATAATTATCCTTGAGGAGTTTTACTGCCAGATCATAGCCGTCATTAGTTAATCTCAGATGGGATACTACTGTTTTAGCCTCACCTGATAATTGGCCTTGCAAATAAGAAAATTTACTACTCTTTGGTAAAGATTGTTTTGAGTCTACAAGGTCAACGAATTTGTTCCAAAATTCGTCCCAATCTTCCTCATCTTTTCCTGAGAAAGTGGGTAAATTAATTGGAGGGAGTCGAGCTTCTGCTTGACTCGTATTAGATGCAACTGTTGTTGTTGTTGCTGTTGCCTTGTTCTGGGCAATTAATTTGACATAAGGCTGTAACGTGGCCTGAGTGTGATCTTCATAATTCGCAAGATCAACCATAATGTCGTCTATTTCTGTTTCTGATAAATTAGTGTTGGCAAGTTCAGCCACATATGTTGCTATTTGACATTTGATTTGCTCAAATTTACCTGTAGCTGCTTGATAATAGCTTTCCAGGTCAGCATAATCAACTGTTGATTGTTGTGACAAATCTTCACATTTCTTGATCTGTCTTGTTAAGTGGCCTTTAAGACCTGCAAGGGTTCTTTTCATTCTCCCTGCATTATCCATACTGGCTAGTTGGTAAAGCCTTGTGGGACTTGTACTTGGGCTGCTCATAATACTGAACAAACACTAATGGTAGCCTAGGGTAAAATGCACTCACTAGGCAATAATCCTACCTCTACTAGAGGTTAGCACTTAAAATTAATACACATTATATATATACAATCATACACACTAATGATTTGAGTGATAAACCAGTGTCACTGGAAGTACCTTTAGGTTAGCTCCTCTATATCACCCTAGGATGGTAGAGACACTAATTAATCACTCAAAGGTGTAATGATCATAAGTAAATTATTATATATACACAACTCAACTTGAGTTCATAAAAATTACACCCAAAATAGGGTCTGCACCATTCATTAATGGTGTTAGGTTGATCAATATAGTACAACTGACTATGGTAATAATGGGACTAGGATGAACAATAATAGTTCAACTAGTCATATCCTACCCTGTTGTGGGTTGGCAATTAGTAAATATTATACTGTGATCACTAGTGCAATATATATTAAATAATTCTCTATTTTGGAGAAATAATATACACAATTATTGATAATAGCCTCTTAATTAGCCTCTATGAAACTTCTAATATTATCTAGAAGTATTAAATATTATTAGTGACCTCGCGAAATAAAGTCCACAAAATTCGTAGATAATCTCTCGCGAAATGTAACACCACGAAATCCGTGAACAATATTGCGAAGTCACAGTCACTAATTTGGCTGGCTTCTATATTAGCGCTGTCATTTCACAGAATAACACGCCACCAAATCTGTGGGTGTACATGAAACCGCTGACGAAGCTGATCTGGGCTGAGGGAGGCTCCTGAGCTCCCACGAGGCTACGCTGCCGTCTTTGACTGCTGGCTTTTGTTTAAATCACACTGCACTAGTTTATTTAATGAATCCACTGGTTAACTGGTTCATCCGGTACTAAGATGACCAAATGTGGGTTCAAAGGATCAAATAATCCGTCATCCGGTTCGAAGATGACCAAATAATGTGGGAACCGACCTGTGAGATTTATATTTATTTAATTTATATGAATTTATATTTACGTTAATTTATATACTTCGATAGCAATTTGTATAATGATAAGTGGACTGTATTTCTGCAATAATCTCATAATCTCTCAAATCGATCCTCTACACATTAGGGGGGTTTATATTAATTAAATTTGTATATATGCAGCCAATCAAACTACAGGAATAGACTACATACATTGAAAAGGTTCCTTATCTTATAGTACAGCAGGTTAGTCCACCAGGTATAACTAGGGTGTAGACACCAAATTATCCTCTTTGAGGTAGCTTCCATCACCCAGTAACTGGTGCACAAAGTCTTGCTTCCTCGTCTTGACCTTTAGTTTGAGGCGATTTCGTGATCTAACCGGGTCACCCTACCCAATGACATTAATGGCCACTAATGATAGATAATGGGTTTCGGAAAGAACACTTAACTTGATTTGTAGACAGCGTGTTGAAAATGGTACACCTTTAGTTTCCATAACACTACGTCCAAGTAAATTAACAGGAGCCGAATTTGCTCCCGTGTGAGCCTCTGGTCTAGTCTCAACAATGGCTGCGTCTAACACTCCATACTATTGACGCCTGGCCGACATTGTCCAGATATGATAGGAGCCGAATTTGCTCCACGCGTCTCGGATGTGACACAACAATGGCTCCCCTTCCTCACCCTCCACTGACGCCTGGCTTACATTGTCCAGATTTCAGAAAGTGATAGAAGGGTCACATTTACTCTACTTTAATATTGATAATTAAGTTAATTTATATAAGATGTTTTTATGATGGTAAAGTCCAAAGACTAATGTATTTAAGAATAATTCCCAGCAGAATAGCTGGTGAATTATAATAGTATGTGGTGATGATATCCCGTTTTCTTTAGACGGTAATTCCACTACAAGTTACGTTTTCTATAGGTTACTTGTTGGTAATACAGCAGCACTTATTATCTGTCTGTATATTATTAAATGGTGTCGGATTTTCCGACATAATTCCCCAGGGGCTGCTCACGGGTCGAAGTCCTATTTAGAACAGACGAACACCGATACTCCTCCTTCGAATTATTTGATTAATTTGATGTTAGTAGTTAGTAATCACACATTTGTGTGTCTGTTCGTACAGGACGGATGTCCCGTACTAGAGTTGCAGGGGTTAGAAGTCTAATGCGATTTCATTTCCCTGTTAACTCTTGAAAGGCTAATATTCAAGCCTTATTACATATTATTTAACCCAGAAGACTGGATGTGATCAAGTACTACAGTCAAGTATGATTCAGGGACTGCAGTGAGATCAGTGACATTAGATATAACTTGAAGTTTCTTCAGGTAACTGGTCACTGATATATAAACACTGAGGCCCATGGAATACATCTTGATTAAATAATAAATGTATCAAATCAGTCATCAGATTTATTGGGGTTTAATTTAGTTAATTGATTCAGAAGATTGAATAGCTCATCATTAAAGTAAAGTATGGTTCTGAGACTGCAGTGGGTTCAGTGACATTGGTCGCAGTGACTTGTAGCTGTTTTAGGCTACTGTTCACTGATTTGCCACTGAGGCCTCATGAACTCATCTTCAGCTTCAAATGATGATACTAACATCAACCTCTGTTGGTATAGTCAGCTGTAATCTCCTTAGTATAATGCTACTGGAGAAATATAATCAGCTGACAAATTTAGATTTCTACTGGTATTGTTTATCTGCAGGCATAGGTCTCCTCAGGCTTGATACTGGGCCTGAGAGTAATTTACCTCCTGCAGAGTTTAACGTGGTTATACCCTGATATTTAGTAGGGTTACCGATGAATCGATGACAATAGTCTGTCCCAATAAGGAGACCGAAGTCGGTGAGGTGATCAGACTTAATATTATCTGCCAATTTTATTCCTCTATTTCTCAGGAATTTGGCTGTTGCTCTCAGACCTTGAACTTGTAGGTCTACTGGTATTTTGTCCACCACAATGGCTTATACTCGACAGACGTACCTGCCTAAACGTACTGATGGTTGTACCACCTGGTAGACTTGAGGTCCTGCATCTGTTACAAACCCTGAGATATTGAATGACATCTGGGCTACAGGCCTTAATTGTAGTTCATCTGCCAACTTTTTAGTGACAAATGTTCTCTGGGATCCTTGGTCAAACAACCCACGGGTATGGACCTTGGCCCTCTTATTCAGGATGGTAATTTGGGCAGTAGGCAAAGTCGTATTACCTTTAGACTTTGCCGATTGGACACTCTTTGTTTGTTGCACCTTGCAGTACTGTACTGAGGTGGGAATGCTATCTTCCACCTTGGGGTTTGGAGACGTTGTTTTGGTGTCTCTGCACAATGCTGCATGGTGCTGACCTTTGTTACACCTATTACAGATGTGTAATTGGGTATCACAGTCGTTGATGTTATGTTTCCTGAGGCACCTCGTGCAATGTTGCAAATCTTTGAGTCGCTCAATACGGGCGTCACTATCAGGAAAATTAGAGCAGTGGTACATTGAATGTTTCTCATTGCAGAACAAACATGTTCCATAGCTTCCAGTACCCTTTGGTGTCACGTTCTTGGGTGACACAGTAACTATAGGCTTGGAGGGTCCCACTGCATATACGCCCACACTGCTACTGTTCCACTTTGGTGTTGAATTATATTGTCTAGATTGATTTGGAGTACCTTTGGTACTCTGTGGTTTACTATTATTGGTTTCTGAGGGTTTACTTGGTGGTTTTAATATGTCATGTGTTCGTAATTGATGAACTACTGACTTTAAACCTTCAGATATTTCATTCATGGATAAGATGCTTTTATTGTAATGAGCACTCATTTGTCTCAATATGTCCCTAGGTATTTTCTCCTGGACAATTATTTTCAAGACCCACTCAGCCCCGTTTGTATCTGCTGTCAGGCTGAGGGCATTGATCAATGATTCTACCTCCAGCTTGAAGACTTGGAGTGAATCAGCTGAAGCCTCCGGTGGGGGTAAATGCAACAGCTCATGAACTAAATGTGATGTTCTTACTTCTGGATCAGCATAATTATCCTTGAGGAGTTTTACTGCCAGATCATAGCCGTCATTAGTTAATCTCAGATGGGATACTACTGTTTTAGCCTCACCTGATAATTGGCCTTGCAAATAAGAAAATTTACTACTCTTTGGTAAAGATTGTTTTGAGTCTACAAGGTCAACGAATTTGTTCCAAAATTCGTCCCAATCTTCCTCATCTTTTCCTGAGAAAGTGGGTAAATTAATTGGAGGGAGTCGAGCTTCTGCTTGACTCGTATTAGATGCAACTGTTGTTGTTGTTGCTGTTGCCTTGTTCTGGGCAATTAATTTGACATAAGGCTGTAACGTGGCCTGAGTGTGATCTTCATAATTCGCAAGATCAACCATAATGTCGTCTATTTCTGTTTCTGATAAATTCGTGTTGGCAAGTTCAGCCACATATGTTGCTATTTGACATTTGATTTGCTCAAATTTACCTGTAGCTGCTTGATAATAGCTTTCCAGGTCAGCATAATCAACTGTTGATTGTTGTGACAAATCTTCACATTTCTTGATCTGTCTTGTTAAGTGGCCTTTAAGACCTGCAAGGGTTCTTTTCATTCTCCCTGCATTATCCATACTGGCTAGTTGGTAAAGCCTTGTGGGACTTGTACTTGGGCTGCTCATAATACTGAACAAACACTAATGGTAGCCTAGGGTAAAATGCACTCACTAGGCAATAATCCTACCTCTACTAGAGGTTAGCACTTAAAATTAATACACATTATATATATACAATCATACACACTAATGATTTGAGTGATAAACCAGTGTCACTGGAAGTACCTTTAGGTTAGCTCCTCTATATCACCCTAGGATGGTAGAGACACTAATTAATCACTCAAAGGTGTAATGATCATAAGTAAATTATTATATATACACAACTCAACTTGAGTTCATAAAAATTACACCCAAAATAGGGTCTGCACCATTTATTAATGGTGTTAGGTTGATCAATATAGTACAACTGACTATGGTAATAATGGGACTAGGATGAACAATAATAGTTCAACTAGTCATATCCTACCCTGTTGTGGGTTGGCAATTAGTAAATATTATACTGTGATCACTAGTGCAATATATATTAAATAATTCTCTATTTTGGAGAAATAATATACACAATTATTGATAATAGCCTCGTAATTAGCCTCTATGAAACTTCTAATATTATCTAGAAGTATTAAATATTATTAGTGACCTCGCGAAATAAAGTCCACAAAATTCGTAGATAATCTCTCGCGAAATGTAACACCACGAAATCCGTGAACAATATCGCGAAGACACAGTCACTAATTTGGCTGGCTTCTATATTAGCGCTGTCATTTCACAGAATAACACGCCACCAAATCTGTGGGTGTACATGAAACCGCTGACGAAGCTGATCTGGGCTGAGGGAGGCTCCTGAGCTCCCACGAGGCTACGCTGCCGTCTTTGACTGCTGGCTTTTGTTTAAATCACACTGCACTAGTTTATTTAATGAATCCACTGGTTAACTGGTTCATCCGGTACTAAGATGACCAAATGTGGGTTCAAAGGATCAAATAATCCGTCATCCGGTTCGAAGATGACCAAATAATGTGGGAACCGACCTGTGAGATTTATATTTATTTAATTTATATGAATTTATATTTACGTTAATTTATATACTTCGATAGCAATTTGTATAATGATAAGTGGACTGTATTTCTGCAATAATCTCATAATCTCACAAATCGATCCTCTACACATTAGGGGGGTTTATATTAATTAAATTTGTATATATGCAGCCAATCAAACTACAGGAATAGACTACATACATTGAAAAGGTTCCTTATCTTATAGTACAGCAGGTTAGTCCACCAGGTATAACTAGGGTGTAGACACCAAATTATCCTCTTTGAGGTAGCTTCCATCACCCAGTAACTGGTGCACAAAGTCTTGCTTCCTCGTCTTGACCTTTAGTTTGAGGCGATTTCGTGATCTAACCGGGTCACCCTACCCAATGACATTAATGGCCACTAATGATAGATAATGGGTTTCGGAAAGAACACTTAACTTGATTTGTAGACAGCGTGTTGAAAATGGTACACCTTTAGTTTCCATAACACTACGTCCAAGTAAATTAACAGGAGCCGAATTTGCTCCCGTGTGAGCCTCTGGTCTAGTCTCAACAATGGCTGCGTCTAACACTCCATACTATTGACGCCTGGCCGACATTGTCCAGATATGATAGGAGCCGAATTTGCTCCACGCGTCTCGGATGTGACACAACAATGGCTCCCCTTCCTCACCCTCCACTGACGCCTGGCTTACATTGTCCAGATTTCAGAAAGTGATAGAAGGGTCACATTTACTCTACTTTAATATTGATAATTAAGTTAATTTGTATAAGATGTTTTTATGATGGTAAAGTCCAAAGACTAATGTATTTAAGAATAATTCCCAGCAGAATAGCTAGTGAATTATAATAGTATGTGGTGATGATATCCCGTTTTCTTTAGACGGTAATTCCACTACAAGTTACGTTTTCTATAGGTTACTTGTTGGTAATACAGCAGCACTTATTATCTGTCTGTATATTATTAAATGGTGTCGGATTTTCCGACATAATTCCCCAGGGGCTGCTCACGGGTCGAAGTCCTATTTAGAACAGACGAACACCGATACTCCTCCTTCGAATTATTTGATTAATTTGATGTTAGTAGTTAGTAATCACACATTTGTGTGTCTGTTCGTACAGGACGGATGTCCCGTACTAGAGTTGCAGGGGTTAGAAGTCTAATGCGATTTCATTTCCCTGTTAACTCTTGAAAGGCTAATATTCAAGCCTTATTACATATTATTTAACCCAGAAGACTGGATGTGATCAAGTACTACAGTCAAGTATGATTCAGGGACTGCAGTGAGATCAGTGACATTAGATATAACTTGAAGTTTCTTCAGGTAACTGGTCACTGATATATAAACACTGAGGCCCATGGAATACATCTTGATTAAATAATAAATGTATCAAATCAGTCATCAGATTTATTGGGGTTTAATTTAGTTAATTGATTCAGAAGATTGAATAGCTCATCATTAAAGTAAAGTATGGTTCTGAGACTGCAGTGGGTTCAGTGACATTGGTCGCAGTGACTTGTAGCTGTTTTAGGCTACTGTTCACTGATTTGCCACTGAGGCCTCATGAACTCATCTTCAGCTTCAAATGATGATACTAACATCAACCTCTGTTGGTATAGTCAGCTGTAATCTCCTTAGTATAATGCTACTGGAGAAATATAATCAGCTGACAAATTTAGATTTCTACTGGTATTGTTTATCTGCAGGCATAGGTCTCCTCAGGCTTGATACTGGGCCTGAGAGTAATTTACCTCCTGCAGAGTTTAACGTGGTTATACCCTGATATTTAGTAGGGTTACCGATGAATCGATGACAATAGTCTGTCCCAATAAGGAGACCGAAGTCGGTGAGGTGATCAGACTTAATATTATCTGCCAATTTTATTCCTCTATTTCTCAGGAATTTGGCTGTTGCTCTCAGACCTTGAACTTGTAGGTCTACTGGTATTTTGTCCACCACAATGGCTTGTACTCGACAGACGTACCTGCCTAAACGTACTGATGGTTGTACCACCTGGTAGACTTGAGGTCCTGCATCTGTTACAAACCCTGAGATATTGAATGACATCTGGGCTACAGGCCTTAATTGTAGTTCATCTGCCAACTTTTTAGTGACAAATGTTCTCTGGGATCCTTGGTCAAACAACCCACGGGTATGGACCTTGGCCCTCTTATTCAGGATGGTAATTTGGGCAGTAGGCAAAGTCGTATTACCTTTAGACTTTGCCGATTGGACACTCTTTGTTTGTTGCACCTTGCAGTACTGTACTGAGGTGGGAATGCTATCTTCCACCTTGGGGTTTGGAGACGTTGTTTTGGTGTCTCTGCACAATGCTGCATGGTGCTGACCTTTGTTACACCTATTACAGATGTGTAATTGGGTATCACAGTCGTTGATGTTATGTTTCCTGAGGCACCTCGTGCAATGTTGCAAATCTTTGAGTCGCTCAATACGGGCGTCACTATCAGGAAAATTAGAGCAGTGGTACATTGAATGTTTCTCATTGCAGAACAAACATGTTCCATAGCTTCCAGTACCCTTTGGTGTCACGTTCTTGGGTGACACAGTAACTATAGGCTTGGAGGGTCCCACTGCATATACGCCCACACTGCTACTGTTCCACTTTGGTGTTGAATTATATTGTCTAGATTGATTTGGAGTACCTTTGGTACTCTGTGGTTTACTATTATTGGTTTCTGAGGGTTTACTTGGTGGTTTTAATATGTCATGTGTTCGTAATTGATGAACTACTGACTTTAAACCTTCAGATATTTCATTCATGGATAAGATGCTTTTATTGTAATGAGCACTCATTTGTCTCAATATGTCCCTAGGTATTTTCTCCTGGACAATTATTTTCAAGACCCACTCAGCCCCGTTTGTATCTGCTGTCAGGCTGAGGGCATTGATCAATGATTCTACCTCCAGCTTGAAGACTTGGAGTGAATCAGCTGAAGCCTCCGGTGGGGGTAAATGCAACAGCTCATGAACTAAATGTGATGTTCTTACTTCTGGATCAGCATAATTATCCTTGAGGAGTTTTACTGCCAGATCATAGCCGTCATTAGTTAATCTCAGATGGGATACTACTGTTTTAGCCTCACCTGATAATTGGCCTTGCAAATAAGAAAATTTACTACTCTTTGGTAAAGATTGTTTTGAGTCTACAAGGTCAACGAATTTGTTCCAAAATTCGTCCCAATCTTCCTCATCTTTTCCTGAGAAAGTGGGTAAATTAATTGGAGGGAGTCGAGCTTCTGCTTGACTCGTATTAGATGCAACTGTTGTTGTTGTTGCTGTTGCCTTGTTCTGGGCAATTAATTTGACATAAGGCTGTAACGTGGCCTGAGTGTGATCTTCATAATTCGCAAGATCAACCATAATGTCGTCTATTTCTGTTTCTGATAAATTAGTGTTGGCAAGTTCAGCCACATATGTTGCTATTTGACATTTGATTTGCTCAAATTTACCTGTAGCTGCTTGATAATAGCTTTCCAGGTCAGCATAATCAACTGTTGATTGTTGTGACAAATCTTCACATTTCTTGATCTGTCTTGTTAAGTGGCCTTTAAGACCTGCAAGGGTTCTTTTCATTCTCCCTGCATTATCCATACTGGCTAGTTGGTAAAGCCTTGTGGGACTTGTACTTGGGCTGCTCATAATACTGAACAAACACTAATGGTAGCCTAGGGTAAAATGCACTCACTAGGCAATAATCCTACCTCTACTAGAGGTTAGCACTTAAAATTAATACACATTATATATATACAATCATACACACTAATGATTTGAGTGATAAACCAGTGTCACTGGAAGTACCTTTAGGTTAGCTCCTCTATATCACCCTAGGATGGTAGAGACACTAATTAATCACTCAAAGGTGTAATGATCATAAGTAAATTATTATATATACACAACTCAACTTGAGTTCATAAAAATTACACCCAAAATAGGGTCTGCACCATTCATTAATGGTGTTAGGTTGATCAATATAGTACAACTGACTATGGTAATAATGGGACTAGGATGAACAATAATAGTTCAACTAGTCATATCCTACCCTGTTGTGGGTTGGCAATTAGTAAATATTATACTGTGATCACTAGTGCAATATATATTAAATAATTCTCTATTTTGGAGAAATAATATACACAATTATTGATAATAGCCTCTTAATTAGCCTCTATGAAACTTCTAATATTATCTAGAAGTATTAAATATTATTAGTGACCTCGCGAAATAAAGTCCACAAAATTCGTAGATAATCTCTCGCGAAATGTAACACCACGAAATCCGTGAACAATATCGCGAAGACACAGTCACTAATTTGGCTGGATTCTATATTAGCGCTGTCATTTCACAGAATAACACACCACCAAATCTGTGGGTGTACATGAAACCGCTGACGAAGCTGATCTGGGCTGAGGGAGGCTCCTGAGCTCCCACGAGGCTACGCTGCCGTCTTTGACTGCTGGCTTTTGTTTAAATCACACTGCACTAGTTTATTTAATGAATCCACTGGTTAACTGGTTCATCCGGTACTAAGATGACCAAATGTGGGTTCAAAGGATCAAATAATCCGTCATCCGGTTCGAAGATGACCAAATAATGTGGGAACCGACCTGTGAGATTTATATTTATTTAATTTATATGAATTTATATTTACGTTAATTTATATACTTCGATAGCAATTTGTATAATGATAAGTGGACTGTATTTCTGCAATAATCTCATAATCTCACAAATCGATCCTCTACACATTAGGGGGGTTTATATTAATTAAATTTGTATATATGCAGCCAATCAAACTACAGGAATAGACTACATACATTGAAAAGGTTCCTTATCTTATAGTACAGCAGGTTAGTCCACCAGGTATAACTAGGGTGTAGACACCAAATTATCCTCTTTGAGGTAGCTTCCATCACCCAGTAACTGGTGCACAAAGTCTTGCTTCCTCGTCTTGACCTTTAGTTTGAGGCGATTTCGTGATCTAACCGGGTCACCCTACCCAATGACATTAATGGCCACTAATGATAGATAATGGGTTTCGGAAAGAACACTTAACTTGATTTGTAGACAGCGTGTTGAAAATGGTACACCTTTAGTTTCCATAACACTACGTCCAAGTAAATTAACAGGAGCCGAATTTGCTCCCGTGTGAGCCTCTGGTCTAGTCTCAACAATGGCTGCGTCTAACACTCCATACTATTGACGCCTGGCCGACATTGTCCAGATATGATAGGAGCCGAATTTGCTCCACGCGTCTCGGATGTGACACAACAGTGGCTCCCCTTCCTCACCCTCCACTGACGCCTGGCTTACATTGTCCAGATTTCAGAAAGTGATAGAAGGGTCACATTTACTCTACTTTAATATTGATAATTAAGTTAATTTATATAAGATGTTTTTATGATGGTAAAGTCCAAAGACTAATGTATTTAAGAATAATTCCCAGCAGAATAGCTGGTGAATTATAATAGTATGTGGTGATGATATCCCGTTTTCTTTAGACGGTAATTCCACTACAAGTTACGTTTTCTATAGGTTACTTGTTGGTAATACAGCAGCACTTATTATCTGTCTGTATATTATTAAATGGTGTCGGATTTTCCGACACGTTCGGCTTCTCCTGTTGAGACACTGGAATCCGTTGCCCGGTACGTAGTTGCTGGGACACCGGTCTCTTTAAGTCAGAAGCGAAAGCCTGGCTCCTCTCCTTCCTCTTCCCCGGCGGGTAAGAAGGCTTCGCTTTCTTCCTCAGCTCCTACTTCTGGCTCTGTTGCTCCTTCCCCTCCCGTTTCAGTGATTGCGCCCCCTGTTCCTGCTATGGAGGTTTCTTTGGTCCCTGCTTCCCTTTCGGTTGCTGCTCTTGCTGAGGTGCGCTCCCCTTTTTCTACTCCCCCTGCTTCCTGCTGCTCCTCTCCGTTGTCTCCTCCTCTTCCTCCTCCTCCGGACCCCGCCCGCCCACCTCTTATCTGTTCTCCCGTTTCCTTCCCGCCGTCTTTGCTCAGTTTACCCATGCCCCCTAACCCTGACTTTGCTGACCCTGATCCCGACCCTGATATTCTTTAACGTGCTCTGTTGCTCTTTCGCCTTTGTTTCTTCCTTGTTCTCTGTTTTTGTCCTTTCTCTTCTCGTCGTTGTCCATTCTTCAATGGAACGTTCGAGGTTATTACGCCAATTTCCTCGAACTCCAACTTCTGATTTCGCGGTTTTCGCCCCTTTGTGTCTGTCTCCAGGAGCCAATGCTTGGTGCTCGTCCTGGTCGTTTTCGTGGCTATTCCTTTCTCTCCCCCCCCAGCCATTGCTGGGGCTTCTAATTCTTCTGCTCTCTTGATTCGTGCTGATGTTCCCTTTGTTCCTTTGCTTTTTCCTTCGCCTCTCCATTGTTCTGCTGCTCGTATCTTTGTGGGGAAATGGTACACAGTTTGTTCCATTTATCTCCCCCCGAGTGTCCCGCTCTCTCTTCCTGATTTGAAACACCTCCTAGACTCCTTGCCGGAGCCTGTGCTCCTGCTGGGTGACTTCAATTGTCGTCATTCTCTTTGGGGTGACGTTCTGACGAATACCCGGGGTCGCCTCCTTGAGCCGTTTCTCCTCTCTTCTTCCCTGTCTCTTCTGAATTCTGGTGAGCCCACTCATTTGGACTCTCGGACTCGCACCCTTTCTTGTCTTGATCTTTCTCTCTGCTCTTCTTCTCTTTACTTAGATTTCACGTGGCAGGTTCTTGATGACCTCCATGGAAGTGATCATTTCCCCATCCTTGTTTCCTTTTTCTCTTTTCGCCTTTCCCTCTCTTTCCCTAGGTGGCAGTTTGCTAAGGCAGACTGGACCCTATTTACCCTCAGTGCTGCTCTCTCTGACCTCTCCCTTCTGCCTCTCTCTCGCGCTCTCCTCCTTTTTCATGACACTGTCTTCAACGCTGCCCTCCGCTCTATTCCTCGCTCTTCCTCTCGGGGTCTACGGAAGTGCGTTCCCTGGTGGAATGCGGACTGTGCTCGGGCTGTCCGCTGTAAGCGTGCAGCCTGGAAGAGGCACCGCCGTAGGCAGACGACCGATTCTTTTCTTTTCTTTCGGAAAGCGAGTGCGGTGGCCCGTAGGGCCATCCGTACGGCTAAACGTGAATGTTGGGCATCTTATGTCTCAACAATTACGTCCGAAACCCCTCTGGCCCAGATCTGGAAGCGTATCCGCAAGATAGCGGGTAAGTTCGTTCCCGATGTTTCACCGGTCCTTCACCTCCATGATACTCTTGTGGCGGACCCGTTGCAGGTCGCTTCCGAACTGGGTTCCCACTTTTCTTCTGTTAGCTCCGGTCTTCATCTTCCCCAATCTTTCCTTCTTCGTAAACCTGTCCTTGAGTCTCGTCCTTTAGATTTCTGCACTCATCTTCAGCTTCCATATAACGATCCCTTCTCTCTCTCTGAACTTCGCTCTGCCCTGGCCCTCTGCGGTTCTACGACGGCGGGCTCCGATGGTATTCATTATGAGATGCTTCGCCATCTCCCTCCAAGCACGTCTCAGTATTTACTGAGTCTGTATAATCGGATCTGGGAGTCGTCGTCAGTCCCTGAGGACTGGCTCGATGCCGTTGTCCTCCCTGTTCGCAAACCGGGGTCTCTGGTTTCCCGGTTTCCCCTAAGGACTTTCGCCCTATTGCTCTCACAAGTTGTGTCTGCAAACTCTTTGAACGTATGGTTAACGTTCGTCTGATGTGGTTCCTGGAACACCATCACCTCCTCTCCCCTTCTCAATTTGGTTTCCGCAAGTGCCACAGCACGACAGATGTCCTGGTGAACTTGGAGGTCTATATTCGTACTGCTTTTGCTGCGAAGACCTCCGTTGTTGCCGTCCTTTTTGACCTGGAAAAGGCTTACGACACCACTTGGCGTTATTATATCCTATCTCAACTTCATTCTTTTGGCCTTCGTGGTCATCTCCCTCTCTTTCTCCGCGGCTTCCTCTCTCGTCGTTCCTTTCGGGTGCGCCTTGGTACCGCTCTCTCTCCCTCTTTTCAGCAATACGAAGGTGTGCCCCAGGGTAGTGTTCTGAGCACTACTCTTTTTCTGGTTGCCCTCAATGGTCTTCTTTCCTCTCTTCCTTCTGGTGTCTTCTCCGCTCTCTATGTCGATGATGTTACCCTTTGTTGTCAGGGTGATGATTCGCCTCTCCTTCAACGCCGGCTTCAACTTGCAATTGATGCCGTGTCGTCTTGGGCCACTGATCATGGCTTCAAGTTCTCTACTTCTAAGACTTGTGCCATGACTTTTACGCGGAAACGGGTTGTTCTTCGTCCCTCTTTGTCACTTTATGGTCATCCCCTTGAATACAAAGATTCCGCGAAGCTTTTGGGGTTATTCCTTGACACTCGTTTGTCTTGGTCTCCCCATATCTCTTACCTCCGTGTTGAGTGCTCTAAGGCCCTTACCCTCCTTCGGGTCTTGTCCCATACTTCTTGGGGGGGCAGATAGGCGCACTCTCCTTGCTTTACATTCCTCTCTCGTCCTGTCTAAGCTCGATTATGGTTGCCCTGCTTACTCGTCTGCTTCTCCTTCTACTCTTCGTCGTCTTGATGCTTTGCACCATACTGGGTTGCGCCTCAGTTCTGGTGCCTTTCGTTCGACTCCCGTCCTTAGCTTGTATGTTGACACTGGCTTCCTGTCTCTCCAGGACCGCCGTGATCGCTACTGTCTTCGCTATCTTGCGCGGTCCTTGCAACATCCTTCCTCTCGCCTCTGTCGTGCTTTAACTTTTACCCCTCCTGCGGTTCCTGTTCCTCTTCACCACCTCCCTCTTTCTGTCCGGTTATCTCGCCTGCAGGATTCTCTTTCCGTTCGTATTTCTGATGTTTCTCCTCGTGTTGTTCCTTCTTTGCCCCCGTGGAGGGTCCCTCTTCCGCGGTTTTGTACATCCTTGACCCGTATCACTAAAGCTTTTACCTCTCCTACGGTTCTAAAACGCCTTTTCCTCGAGCACTTTTCTTCTCACTCCCGCTCCGTTTCTGTCTTCACCAATGGGTCTAAGTCAGCGGACGGTGTTGGCTACTCTGTTGTTTTTCCTGATCGCACTTATATGTGTCGCTTGCCTCCGGAGACTAGCATCTTTACAGCGGAACTTTATGCTATTCTCTATGCTCTTCGTCTCCTGCTTTCTCGTTGTCAGTCTTCCTTTGTAGTTGTTGTTGACTCTCGTAGTGCCCTCATGGCTCTCGGGTCCTTTAATCCGGTTCATCCAGTGGTTGTCGAGATCCAGCATTGGCTGTTTCTCGTTCACAGTAAATTTAAGTCGGTTGAGTTTTGTTGGGTTCCCAGCCATATTGGTGTGTCTTTAAATGAGCGTGCGGATGCTGCCGCCAAGGAAGCTGTCCGCTCTTGTCCCATCTCTCGTAAGGGCATTCCGTATTCCGACTTTTACCCGGTTATCCATTCCTCAGTCCTTACCCGTTGGCAGGCTTCTTGGTTGTCTGTTACTGGTAACAAGCTACGTACTCTTAAATGTTGTGTTTCCTCGTGGCAGTCCTCCTTCCACCGTAACCGGCGGTGGGAAACAGCTCTGGCGAGGTTGCATATTGGCCATACTCGCTTAACCCATGGTCACTTGATGGAGCGCCGCCCTGCTCCTTATTGTCCTAGTTGCATTGTCCCTCTTACGGTCGTGCATGTCCTTCTTGAATGTCCTGACTTCCAGGACGAGCGTGTGTCTTGCTTTCCGACTGCCCCTCGCGGTCACCTGTCCCTCGATAGAATTCTTGGTGACTCTGATACTTTTGATATCGTTCGCCTTATGCGTTTTTGTTCTCGTATTGGCATCCTTGGTGATATTTAGTGCCCTCTGATTATTTTGCGTATTTGATGGTGCTACATAGCCTTCCCGGTTTGGTGCCTTCTTTTGATAATTACTTACTTACTTCAAGCCCTCCAAGTTTTCTTTCAGGCATCAAAACAAGCAGAGGTGCAGCATAATCTACTAAAGATCTGATGTATACAAGGTACATCATTTTGACAATTCTGACATTGGCACCATAGCCTGAGTGATAACCTGCAACAGCCTTGAGAGCTCGGAGCCTCTCATTATACTGACGACAGAGTCTGAATACAACAGGACCATACAGTGACACCTCAAGGCCAAGGTATTTGAATCTGTTTTCATAGTCAAGCTGGGAACCATCAGACAGTTGCATCTTGCGAACAGCTCCTCCCTGCCTGGGTGGGCGCCGATTTAGTATCTTTGTTTTCTCTGCTGAGATAATTAAACCTAGGTCCTAACATGAGTCTAATACAGAGTTAATAGTGTTCTGCGTGTTAGCATACCCAGTGGTGTGTATCATTATATCATCAGCATAGCTAATGATGTGGACGTTGGGTTTGCTCGGTATAGAGTTTAACAGCGTGTTTATTAAGATATTAAATAAGGTAGGACTGAGGACACCACCCTGCGGCTAGATAGGCCACGATATTTACTTACGTATGTGGCAGTATGACAATAATACTTTAGTAGTAGAATAGGCTGCAGGGCAGCTTGTGTCCAGGACTGTTGTCGTACACACACAGTGTGTGTGTACGACAGGACAGTTGAAGAAGAGGTGCCGACGTGGTGAAGAGGGCCTTCTGTGAGAGAGTTTGTGACTCCTGTCTAATCTGCCCAGTTGTAGGAGTGATTGGAGGTCGTGAAAGAAGAGTTGCTAAAGATCTCCATATTTATTATCTTTATTTTCATTTTCATGTATTGCTTGTGATTGTATGTGTGATCATGTAATTGTGTCAGTAAATTCACACATTTTACCATTGTGTTTAAGTGTGCCTCCATTATAATATTTCTCTACGAGCATACACGAGGGTTATCATAGTACCACCTACGGAACGTCGCGTTCTCTATAGAAGTTCTTATCGCCTGGAGAGTGGTAAAGCAGCACAGACTCATATAAAAGTGTACCCTTAGCCATTCGGCTATTATCACAGCCTGACTGGTGGCAACAGGTAACGTAGTGGCTGGAGAGAGGTAAAGCCACACAGACTTTTATGGGAGAGTACCCTGGGCCGACAGTCCAATAGCAGATGGGAGTAGCAACACTCTGACAACAAACAGTTGTCAACAACAACAAATCAGTTGTCAACAACAACAAACAACAACAAATCAATCAGAGCTTTAATATAACAATGTACTTTAATATACCTACTTATCTCTCTCATCTCATTTTTCTCTTGTAATGTATCTTTCTCATTTATCAATTCTGATTGAAATTACCTACTTAAAATTATCTGCTAGATTAAGGACCTGCCCGAAACGCTGTGCGTACTAGTGGCTTTACAAGAATGTAAATACTGTACTATCCAATGTATTCTCACAAACCCAATGTACCTTCTTGTATATATATAAATAAATAAATAAATAAAGTATAGAATACACCCACTGAACTGCATCGCTGGGGTGCAGATATACTAACCCAGCTGGCCACCTTGTTAAGAAGAAGATAGAGAAGGCAGGCGGGAAAGGAGTTCCTGCAACCTTTTTGTCTGGCAGGCAAGACTCAGGGGAATTTATTGTTATAAGGTAAGCCTGAGTCTTCCTTCACTCCTCCACAGGTCTAGGCCAGAACTGCTGATAGCAGTTTCCCTGTGGTTGACTGAAGGGCTTCCAGGGTGAATCAGTGGCACCCCCTTTAGTGGTGGAAGCAAAGACCTGCGGTGGTGAGCATTGCTGGTCCTCTCCTGTGGGACCAAGGAGACTTCTGTGAATCCCGGGAGTCGGAGGGGCTGTGTATTTTGCCTTCTGAGCCCCTAGCAGCCGAGTGCTAGCGGAGCCCCGGCCCACCCCCCGTGACAATATCTATATTTATTCATTATTTCCTATACTAATTTATAGTATTGCTATTCATTTTATTATTCCCTTCTCGTTCAGTATTAATTTATTATGGGTCTGGGAGTTAGTTTACTATTTTCGAACACTTCTACGTGGCACTTTCGACATTATCTGTTAATTTTATTATATTATTATATTAATTACATAATTATTTTACATATACGGATCCCTAGCCTTACTGGTGTCCATTTAACTTTGCCTCATATCTCCAGTTCTTGTTGAAGTAAGTAAGTAATTATCAATAAAAGGCACCATACCAGGAAGGTTATGTAGCACCATCAAATGTGCGGGATAATCAGAGGGCGCTAAATATCACCAAGGATGCCAATACGAGAACAAAAACGCATAAGGCGAACGATATCAAAAGTATCCAAGTCGCCAAGAATTCTATTGAGGGACAAGCGACTGCGGGGGACAGTCGGAAAACAACACACACGCTCGTCCTGGAAGTCAGGACATTCAACAAGGATATGTACGACCGTAAAAGGGACAATGCAATGCGGAAAATAAGGAGCAGGGCAGCGCTCCATTAAGTGACCCTGAGTTAAACGGGTATGGCCAATACGTAACCTAGCCAGAGCCGTTTCCCACCGCCGGTTATGGTGGCATGAGGAAGGCCACTGGGACACACAACTCTTAAGAGTACGCAGTTTACCAAGAACAGAAGACCAACAACTCTGCCATCGGGCAAGGATGGAGGCATGAATAACAAGGTAAAAGTCAGAATAAGGAACACCTTTATGGGAGATGGAACAAGTGCGGATAGCGTCCTTAGCGGCAGTATTCGCACACTCATTTAAAGAGACACCAACATGGCTGGGAACCCAGCAAAATGCAACCGACTTAAATTTACTTGGAGATAAACAGCCAATGTTGAATCTCGATGACCACAGGGTGGACTGGATTAAAGGACCCTAAAGCCATGAGGGCACTACGAGAGTCAACTACAGTACTACTACGAAGGAGGATTGCCCCCGGAAAAGCAGGAGACGAAGAGCATAGAGAATAGCATAGAGTTCTGCTGTGAAGATGCTAGCCTCCGGAGGAAGGCGACACATATAAGTGTGGTCAGGAAAAACAACAGAGTAGCCCACACCGTCAGCAGACTTTGACCTGTCGGTGAAGATGGGAACGGAGTGGGAGTGAGAAGAAAAGTGCTCAAGGAAGAGGCGTTTCAGAACTGTAGGAGGGGTAAAAGCTTTAATGATGAAGGTCAGAGAAGTACAAAATTTGGGAAGGGGGACCCTCCACGGGGGCAAGGAGGGAACAATACGAGGAGAAACATTAGTAAGACGAACCGAAAGAGAATCTTGTAAGCGAGACAAACGGATAGAAAGAGGAAGGTGGTGAAGAGGACCAGGAACTACAGGAGGGGTAAAAGTCAAAGCACGATAGAGGCGAGAGTGAGGATGCTGTAAGGGTCGCGCAAGATAGCGAAGACTGTAGCGATCACGGCGATCCTGGAGAGACAGAAAGCCAGTGTCAGCTTACAAGCTGAGGGTAGGAGTTGAACGAAAAGCACCAGAGCCGAGGCGTAACCCAGTATGGTGCAAAGGATCAAGACGGCGAAGAGTAGAAGGAGAAGCAGAAGAGTATGCAGGGCAACCATAATCGAGCTTAGACAGGACGAGAGATGAATGCAAATAGAGGAGCGTGCGCCTATCCGCTCCCCAAAAAGTATGGGACAAAACCTTAAGTAGGTTAAGGGCCTTAGAGCATTCAACGCGGAGGTAAGAGACATGGGGCGACCAAGACAAACGAGTGTCAAAGAATAACCCCAAAAGCTTCTTGGAATCTTTGTACTCAAGGGGATGACCATAAAGTGACAAAGAGGGACGAAGAATGACCCGCTTCCGAGTAAAAGTCATGGCACAAGTCGTAGTAGTAGAGAGCTTGAAGCCATGATTGGTGGCCCAAGATGACACGGCATCAATCGCAAGTTGAAGCCGCCGTTGAAGGAGAGGCGAATCATCACCTCGACAGCAAAGAGTAAGATCATCAACATAAAGAGCGGAGAAGATGCCAGAAGGAAGGGAGGAAAGGAGACCATTGAGGGCACCCAGAAAAAGAGTAGTATTCAGAACACTACCTTGGGGCACACCTTCATACTGCCGAAAAGAGACAGAGAGAGTGGTACCAAGCCTGACTCGAAAGGTACGACGAGAGAGAAAGCTTTGAAGGAAGAGAGGGAGATTACCACGAAGGCCAAAAGAACGAAGTTGGGACAGAATATGGTATCTCCAAGTTGTGTCATAAGCCTTTTCCAGGTCAAAGAGGACAGCAACAACGGAGGTCTTCGCAGCAAAAGCAGTACGAATATAGACCTCCAAGTTCACCAGGACATCAGTCGTGCTGCGGCACTTGCGAAAACCAAATTGAGAAGGAGAGAGGTGGTGATGGTGTTCCAAGAACCACATCAGACGGACATTTACCATACGCTCAAACAGCTTGCAAACACAACTCGTGAGAGCAATAGGGCGGAAGTCCTTAGGGGACGTACCGAAAGACCCTGGTTTCCGAATAGGGAGTACAACGGCATCAAGCCAGTCCTCAGGGACGGACGACGACTCCCAGACCTGGTTATACAGATTCAGTAAATACTGAAACGTGCACGGAGGGAGATGGCGAAGCATCTCATAATGAACGTCATCCGAGGGAGATGGCGAAGCATCTCATAATGAACGTCATCCGAGCCTGCTGCTGTAGATCCGCAGAGGGCCAGGGCAGACTGAAGTTCAGAAAGAGAGAAAGGATCGTTATAGGGAAGGCGGAGAAGAGTGTGGAAATCTAAAGGAAAAGATTCAAGAACAGGCTTACGAAGAAGGAAGGATTGAGGAAGATGAGAACCAGAGCTAACAGAAGAAAAGTGGGAACCTAGTTTGGCCGCGACCTTCACTGGATCCGCCACAAGAGTTCCACGGAGATGGAGAACCGGCGAGACATCTGGAACGAACTTGCCCGCAATCTTGCGGATCTTCTTCCAGATCTGCGGTAGAGGAGTATCGGACGTAATGGTGGAAACATAAGATTTCCAACTCTCACGTTTAGCAGTACGGATGGTCCTACGGGCCACCGCACTTGCCTTCCGAAACAGAATAAAAGAATTGGTCGTCTGCCGGCGGCGGTGTTTTTTCCAGGCTGCATGCTTACAGCGGACAGCCCGAGCACAGTCCGCATTCCACCAGGGAACACACTTCCGTGTGCCCCGGGAGGAAGAGCGAGGGATAGAGCTGAGGGCAGCGTTGAAGACAGTGTCATAAAAAAGGAGGGCGTGAGGAAGAGGCAGAGAGGAGAGGTCAGAGAGAGTAGCGCGGAGGGTGAATCGGCACCAGTCAGCCTTGGCAAACTGCCACCTAGGGAAGGAAAGGGGAGGGTGGAAAGAGAAAAAGGAAACGAGGATGGGGAATGATCACTGTTATGGAGGTCATCAAGAACCTGCCATGTGAAATCTAAGTAGAGGGACAATGAGCAGAGAGAAAGATCAAGACAGGAAAGGGTGCGAGTTCGAGAGTCCACATGAGTGGGCTCACCAGAATTCAGAAGAGATAGAGATGAAGCGAAGACGAACGGTTCGAGAAGACGGCCTCGGGTGTTTGTCAGAACATCACCCCAGAGGGAATGTCGACAGTTGAAATCACCCAAAAGGAGCACCGGCTCTGGCAAGGAGTCCAGGAGGTGCTTAAGATCAGGAAGGGAAAGAGGGACATTTGGAGGGAGGTAAACGGAACAGACTGTATACCATTTACCCACGAAAACACGGGCAGCAGAACAATGGATAGGGGACGGAAGAAGTAGGGGGACGAAGGGAATATCAGAACGAATTAAGAGAGCAGTAGAGTTATGGGCCCCAGCAAGAGCTGGGGAGAAGGGGAGAAAGAAAGGAATAACCACGAAAGTGACCAGGACGAGCACCAAGCATTGGTTCCTGGAGACAAACACAAAGTGGTGTAAACTGTGTAATTAGAAGTTGGAGTTCATGGAAGTTAGCATAAAATCCACGAATATTTCACTGAAGAATAGACATTATCAAAGAGAAAGGACAGTAACAGAGAACAAGAAAAAAATTAAGGGAAAGAGGAACACAGTTTATTAAGGGGTCTCAGGATCAGGGTCTGGATCAGGAGCAGGGTCGGCAAAATCAGGGTTAGGGGGCATGGGTAAACTTAGTAAGGAGAGAGGGAAGGGAGCAAGAGAACAGACCAGAGGCGGACTGACGGGGTCCGGAGGAGGAGGGGACAACTGAGAGGGGCAGGCAAGGACAGTTGGAGGAGGGGGTCAGAAATCAGGGAGTGCACCTCAGGAAGGGCAGCAACAGAGAGGGAATCGGGGGCGGAAGAAACCTCCATATCAGAGACAGGGGGTTCGACTACTGAAATGGGAAGGGATGTAGTGACAGAGTCAGAGGAAGGGACCTCGAGAGAGATCGGTTATGGTCGGAGATCGGTTATAGAGATCGGGGCCTCGTAGCCTGGTGGATAGCGCGCAGGACTCGTAATTCTGTGGCGCGGGTTCGATTCCCGCACGAGGCAGAAACAAATGGGCAAAGTTTCTTTCACCCTGAATGCCCCTGTTACCTAGCAGTAAATAGGTACCTGGGAGTTAGTCAGCTGTCACGGGCAGCTTCCTGGGGGTGGAGGCCTGGTCGAGGACCGGGCCGCGGGGACACTAAAGCCCCGAAATCATCTCAAGATAACTCAAGATAAGGGGGCGAGGAAGAAAGCGAAACCTTCTTACCCGCTGGAGAGGAAGAAGGAGAGGAGCCAGGCTTACGTTTCTGGCTCAAAGAGACAGGCGTTCCAGTAACAACGTACCGGACGACAGACTCAATGGTCTCAGCAGGAGAAGAGGAACGAGAGCGAACAACACGAAAATTGCTGGGAGGATGATGGATATCAGCCTGGACAGACAGGTGGCGTGGAGGGTCAAGAGACTGGGGGGAGGGTCGGGAAGAGAGAGTGGGAGAGATGGGGAAGAAGACAAAGGAGATATGGCGGACTGGGTAGGAAGGGGGAAAATCCCAGATGGAGAACCGGGAGAGAGACCATCTGGGACAGGAGGCAAAGGAATAGGGGAGGAGGTGGTGGGTGTGGTCGGGTTTAAGGCCTGGAAACGGTTGTGAGACTGAGGAAGACGGGAAGGACGAGGAGAGGTAGAATGCAACACGCAAGCGTAGGAGACGCCCGCGAAAGGGGTGAGACGACGAACTTGGCGTCTCGCTCCAGGAAAAGACAGACAATCATGGTGCTTCAAGTTGAAGATGGCTTCCTCGAGTTTGAAGTGCATACACGAGCATGAGAAGGTAGGGTGGGCTTCACCACAATTGAGGCAGCGAGCCTGGGGAGAAGTGCACTCGGACTTAGAATGACTATCGTCCCCACACAAGGGCTTCGAGGATATGTTTAATATCCTCATGGCAATCGCTGAGGTCCCGAACACCAGTTGCAACATGGTGCGGGAGGAGAACAGTGCCAACACTGGCATTTAACCGAGCGTTCTTGGAGACCTGAACAGGGATCTCTCCAATGCAGGACAAAGCGGCTAAGCGAGTAGCTGCATCTTGAGAAGGAGCAGCGACGACACGCGTACCGTAACTAGTGGAGTTAAAAGTAACAGAGGCATTTACTGAAGCAACAAGGTGTTTATGGAGGGAGAAATCGTCAGGAGGAGTAGAATCCAGATGGTGGAGATCAAAGTATTTAGCCCACGTAGCGGGACCAAACAAGGCGTTGTAAGTAGTATTACGGAAAGGGATCGTGCGAGTGCGTCCGTGGCGGGAACAGCGTTGAGAACCCCCGGAGTTCATGGGGGTAAAAGGCGCAGTACTCACAATGAGAGACGGAGCCGTGCCAGGGGACGTGGTGGTTACCACTGGGGGCTGGGGACTCGACCCTACCGCGGAGGAAGGAGGGGAGCTGAGGGGAGTAGTTAGGTCGTCGGGGCCCAATGCAGCAGGGGTTACAGGGCCTGGTCTTCCAACACAGTCCGACTCGGGGGTTTGGTCGCCCACCCCACAAGCCTGAGAAAATACAAGGGAAACATTATCAGCCATGAAAACGAGGAAAAACTTTCATTCACGAATGTGCCCCCACACCCACCATGGATATTGCCACAATTAGAGGCAGGACACCCAACAAGAAGCTATCGCCGATCTTGCCGGGGCGCGCCCCAGGGGTGCGTCGTGAGTATACGCCCCACAAACGCCACCTTAAGAACCGTGAGCCCATCGAGAGCGGGTTCAGTGACGAAAGGAGGATTGACAATAAAAGGGTCCCCTCGCTCGAGACGTTGGGTACTACAGTTCTACGTCTGGGTGTGGGGGCAAAAGGTCGGCAGGAAATGAAAATTTGATAGGAGAAGAGGGGAGAGAAAAATGAAACACGAGTAAAAGGAAAAAGGGCCTGGCAAAATTGGTAAAGGCAGCAGCAGGAGCATAAGGCTGCAAAAGGACAGAGGACTGACCCACGGAGCATCACACCCCGGCAGCTGCCCACCAAGGCCCCTCACGGCGACAACGAGCCAGACAGTGAGGGGGAGTTCTTGTTGAAGTTCTTGGGGTACTGCTGCTCGCAGAATGCTTATTGACACTCCAAGACTGAACTCATCAGCGCCTCTTAAGGCAGTTTCTTAGGCTAACTATTCAGCTCTAGCATGCATTCGGAGGCCAACATACGATGGAGATCACTGTAACGGACTCGGTTACCATCCTTATAATTTGTTGTGTTCGTGTCGCTCTGGACACAAGCATGTTGCAGTTACGCCTTAAAGAACTGTTTCTTATATTTGATTTATTGTTTTATTTATATATTGATTTGATATATATATATATATATATATATATATATATATATATATATATATATATATATATATATATATATATATATGGCACAACTCTCCTAAACACGAGAGTTAAGTATACAACTTTAGAACACTTTCCCACCAGGAGACTCGAACCCTAGCCAGCACAGAAGCCTTCCAGCAACTGGCATAACAGGTACGCCTTAACCCTCTGCACCACCGCTCAGACCCTTAAAAGAGATGGTAATTTCGGAGTATTTAAATCCCCCAAAGATCAACACCTCCCAAGAGCACCAGAGCAAGTGAGGGGTCATTTAGACGTTAATTTCATCAAGTCCCTGTTAATATGGGAAGACACAGTGTCTCTGCTTAAGGCACAACTCTCCTAAACACGAGAGTTAAGTATACAACTTTAGAACACTTTCCCACCAGGAGACTCGAACCCTAGCCAGCACAGAAGCCTTCCAGCAACTGGCATAACAGGTACGCCTTAACCCTCTGCACCACCGCTCAGACCCTTAAAAGAGATGGTAATTTCGGAGTATTTAAATCCCCCAAAGATCAACACCTCCCAAGAGCACCAGAGCAAGTGAGGGGTCATTTAGACGTTAATTTCATCAAGTCCCTGTTAATATGGGAAGACACAGTGTCTCTGCTTAAGGCACAACTCTCCTAAACACGAGAGTTAAGTATACAACTTTAGAACACTTTCCCACCAGGAGACTCGAACCCTAGCCAGCACAGAAGCCTTCCAGCAACTGGCATAACAGGTACGCCTTAACCCTCTGCACCACCGCTCAGACCCTTAAAAGAGATGGTAATTTCGGAGTATTTAAATCCCCCAAAGATCAACACCTCCCAAGAGCACCAGAGCAAGTGAGGGGTCATTTAGACGTTAATTTCATCAAGTCCCTGTTAATATGGGAAGACACAGTGTCTCTGCTTAAGGCACAACTCTCCTAAACACGAGAGTTAAGTATACAACTTTAGAACACTTTCCCACCAGGAGACTCGAACCCTAGCCAGCACAGAAGCCTTCCAGCAACTGGCATAACAGGTACGCCTTAACCCTCTGCACCACCGCTCAGACCCTTAAAAGAGATGGTAATTTCGGAGTATTTAAATCCCCCAAAGATCAACACCTCCCAAGAGCACCAGAGCAAGTGAGAACTTTAGTGGGAAAAAAACCGGATATGTGGGGAAAAAGGGGGGGGGGGGGGGGGGGACGGGTAACCTAGTCCCCCCCCCCCTGGATTAACTTTTGCCCTTGCCCCAGATACGGTAACTGGTTACCCGTCCCCCCCCCCCCCCCACACCTTTTTCACCACATATCCGGTTTTTTTCCCACTAAAGTTCTCACTTGCTCTGGTGCTCTTGGGAGGTGTTGATCTTTGGGGGATTTAAATACTCCGAAATTACCATCTCTTTTAAGGGTCTGAGCGGTGGTGCAGAGGGTTAAGGCGTACCTGTTATGCCAGTTGCTGGAAGGCTTCTGTGCTGGCTAGGGTTCGAGTCTCCTGGTGGGAAAGTGTTCTAAAGTTGTATACTTAACTCTCGTGTTTAGGAGAGTTGTGCCTTAAGCAGAGACACTGTGTCTTCCCATATTAACAGGGACTTGATGAAATTAACGTCTAAATGACCCCTCACTTGCTCTGGTGCTCTTGGGAGGTGTTGATCTTTGGGGGATTTAAATACTCCGAAATTACCATCTCTTTTAAGGGTCTGAGCGGTGGTGCAGAGGGTTAAGGCGTACCTGTTATGCCAGTTGCTGGAAGGCTTCTGTGCTGGCTAGGGTTCGAGTCTCCTGGTGGGAAAGTGTTCTAAAGTTGTATACTTAACTCTCGTGTTTAGGAGAGTTGTGCCTTAAGCAGAGACACTGTGTCTTCCCATATTAACAGGGACTTGATGAAATTAACGTCTAAATGACCCCTCACTTGCTCTGGTGCTCTTGGGAGGTGTTGATCTTTGGGGGATTTAAATACTCCGAAATTACCATCTCTTTTAAGGGTCTGAGCGGTGGTGCAGAGGGTTAAGGCGTACCTGTTATGCCAGTTGCTGGAAGGCTTCTGTGCTGGCTAGGGTTCGAGTCTCCTGGTGGGAAAGTGTTCTAAAGTTGTATACTTAACTCTCGTGTTTAGGAGAGTTGTGCCTTAAGCAGAGACACTGTGTCTTCCCATATTAACAGGGACTTGATGAAATTAACGTCTAAATGACCCCTCACTTGCTCTGGTGCTCTTGGGAGGTGTTGATCTTTGGGGGATTTAAATACTCCGAAATTACCATCTCTTTTAAGGGTCTGAGCGGTGGTGCAGAGGGTTAAGGCGTACCTGTTATGCCAGTTGCTGGAAGGCTTCTGTGCTGGCTAGGGTTCGAGTCTCCTGGTGGGAAAGTGTTCTAAAGTTGTATACTTAACTCTCGTGTTTAGGAGAGTTGTGCCTTAAGCAGAGACACTGTGTCTTCCCATATTAACAGGGACTTGATGAAATTAACGTCTAAATGACCCCTCACTTGCTCTGGTGCTCTTGGGAGGTGTTGATCTTTGGGGGATTTAAATACTCCGAAATTACCATCTCTTTTAAGGGTCTGAGCGGTGGTGCAGAGGGTTAAGGCGTACCTGTTATGCCAGTTGCTGGAAGGCTTCTGTGCTGGCTAGGGTTCGAGTCTCCTGGTGGGAAAGTGTTCTAAAGTTGTATACTTAACTCTCGTGTTTAGGAGAGTTGTGCCTTAAGCAGAGACACTGTGTCTTCCCATATTAACAGGGACTTGATGAAATTAACGTCTAAATGACCCCTCACTTGCTCTGGTGCTCTTGGGAGGTGTTGATCTTTGGGGGATTTAAATACTCCGAAATTACCATCTCTTTTAAGGGTCTGAGCGGTGGTGCAGAGGGTTAAGGCGTACCTGTTATGCCAGTTGCTGGAAGGCTTCTGTGCTGGCTAGGGTTCGAGTCTCCTGGTGGGAAAGTGTTCTAAAGTTGTATACTTAACTCTCGTGTTTAGGAGAGTTGTGCCTTAAGCAGAGACACTGTGTCTTCCCATATTAACAGGGACTTGATGAAATTAACGTCTAAATGACCCCTCACTTGGTCTGGTGCTCTTGGGAGGTGTTGATCTTTGGGGGATTTAAATACTCCGAAATTACCATCTCTTTTAAGGGTCTGAGCGGTGGTGCAGAGGGTTAAGGCGTACCTGTTATGCCAGTTGCTGGAAGGCTTCTGTGCTGGCTAGGGTTCGAGTCTCCTGGTGGGAAAGTGTTCTAAAGTTGTATACTTAACTCTCGTGTTTAGGAGAGTTGTGCCTTAAGCAGAGACACTGTGTCTTCCCATATTAACAGGGACTTGATGAAATTAACGTCTAAATGACCCCTCACTTGCTCTGGTGCTCTTGGGAGGTGTTGATCTTTGGGGGATTTAAATACTCCGAAATTACCATCTCTTTTAAGGGTCTGAGCGGTGGTGCAGAGGGTTAAGGCGTACCTGTTATGCCAGTTGCTGGAAGGCTTCTGTGCTGGCTAGGGTTCGAGTCTCCTGGTGGGAAAGTGTTCTAAAGTTGTATATATATATATATATATATATATATATATATATATATATATATATATATACATATATATATATATTGGTCATATAAATATTGATTATGTTGGGCTGTTCTATTGTTTTATATTATTCTATTGGATTATTTTGAAATGAGTTATTACTTGCTAGTTCCCCCCCCCCCTGGATTAACTTTTGCCCTTGCCCCAGATACGGTAACTGGTTACCCGTCCCCCCCCCCCCACACCTTTTTCACCACATATCCGGTTTTTTTCCCACTAAAGTTCTGCTCGGTTTGGTGGTTACCTTACTTTGCTACAGTCTAGTTTCCTGGAAGATCTTATTCTCTTCCTTTCCCCTTAGTTTGCTCTAGACACTCCTATCCCCTGTGTCAGTGTTCCTTTTCAGAGTTTTCCGCAGGGTATCATCCTGGCTTTATCAATTAATGGCAGTTGCCCAGTTCGCTTCCGGAAAATGTCCCCCTCCCCCTCTTACAAACTAATTCCAGCAGTACCCTTAAGGGGTAGGTTCCTTGCCCGTCACGTTCCTACTGCATGCCCGCTTCTACCCACCCTTACTGCCTTAATACTTCCAGAACCGACTACGGAAGGCGCACAAGGTACACCATTGATGAACGAGGAAAAGGGATGGAGCCCGAGGCAGTCTACTGCACCCACGAAGTCGACACCACCCTCACCGCTGTGGGGCGGGCTGCAGCAACAACGACAGATGCGGGGTCGACCCTGGGAAGTCGGTCTCGGTGAAGACGGCTTCCCAGTTCCCACACCCGCCCTGGGGCCAGGCTTACAGGATTGGTCCCTGTGAGGGCGGGCTCCAGCGATGACCAGTCTTACGACATCATGCACAGCGTCCCTACTTGGGTGTACAATCCCTGCTGTACGATCACCTCACAAGGACATTGCATGAGGGGTACATCTTGCCCTCTACGCTCTGGATCGTCGCGACGATGTTTAACTTGCAGCATCTTAACTGCCTAGTAGAACGGCTAGTTTAACTTTAATTGTAAATAGTTAGTTTAACTGCCTAGTAGAACGGGTTTGGTAACTTTCAGTCAGGAGGAACCCGGCTGTTTTTAATGCCCTCTCCTGGGATGCGGGCAAGGTTGCTGTCACAGAAACGAGTGGCCATATTCCTAGTTAAAGGTTGGCGAGGAACACTCGCCTCGCAAGGTCTAGTTGGTGGGCTCTTGCCTCTCTATGCTCATGGCACGTCACGATGGCGCTCCATTGGCCTCGGCAAGGAAGCTGTTTCACTTAATTGTAGCATCTGTCTAGTAGACCCGGTTTGGTAACTTTTTCAGTCAGGGAAACCTGTCACAGGCACGGTTACAGCCACAATGCGAGTAGTCACATTCCTAGTTGCAGCGGGCAGCAGCCGCTCGCCCTTCGGGGTTGGGGGTTCCGTGCCGCTGGCCCTCACGGGATGGGGGGAGCTCCGCCGGAACCCCCAAAGTGCTAAGCCTGCAGATAGCTAAGAAATATTACCATGAATTGTAATTAGTGTAAATTCAAATAATGCAACTTTCAATTACTAACTATAGATGTAACTATTAATTGTAATTGATTTAATACTTTATCATTATAATGATTATTCATTATAATTATTCTCTAATACTTTATTGTTATGCATTAGTCACTAATTATTTATCATTCACCCTAATTAGCTATTTGATTCATCGAAAATAATTGCTTATCATTATGCTATTTGTTATTATTATATTATATAATAATAATAATTTATTATTTATTATTAATTTATTATTTATTATTAATTTATTATTTATTATTAATTTATTATTAATTTATTATTTATTATTAATTTATTATTAATTTATTATTTACTATTATAAAATAAACAAGTACCCAATCTGAGCGCGTTTTCTTCCAACCTCAGAAAAAGTCAACACCAGCAATCAACAGCCAATTAATGCACAACTATATCTTATTATTTTTTTTTTTTTTTTATTTATTTTATTTATATATATACAAGAAGGTACATTGGGTTTGTGAGAATACATTGGATAGTACAGTAATTACATTCTTGTAAAGCCACTAGTACGCGCAGCGTTTCGGGCAGGTCCTTAATCTAGCAGATAATTTTAAGTAGGTAAGTTCAATCAGAATTGATAAATGAAAGATACATTACAAGAGAAAAATGAGATGAGAGAGATAAGTAAGTATATTAAAGCACATTGTTATATTAAAGCTCTGATTGATTACATTGACAGCTTGATTAGTAATTTAAACAAGATTAATAGACACCATACAGCAGATTGACAGCACATATAAGACAGCAATGATCACAATGGTAAAGATGTTCAGATTGGGTACATAAAGATTGGGAGACTGGGTAGCAAAAGATACAGATAAACAAGATTTATAAACACCATACAACAGATTGACAGCACATATAAGAAAACAGCAATGATCACAATGGTAAAGATGTTCAAATTGGGAACAAAAAGGTTGGGAGATTGGGTAGCAATAGATACAGTGCAATTTTAAGGTAAAAAGAGAGAAACTATGAAGATGAAATTAAGTACTTTTTAGTATTGATTTTGAATGATGTAAAAGTTGGACAGCTTTTCAATTCAGTAGGGAGTGAATTCCATAAACTGGGTCCCTTTATTTGCATAGAGTGTTTACACAAATTAAGTTTAACTCTGGGGATATCGAAGAGATATTTATTTCTGGTGTGGTGATAATGGGTCCTATTACATCTGTCCAGGAAGAGTTTCAGACAAGGATTTGCATTTAAGAATAGGGTTTTGTAAATGTAGTTGACACAAGAGAATTTGTGGAGTGAGATTATGTTTAGCATGTTTAGGGAGTTAAACAAGGGGGCTGTGTGTTGTCTGAAAGCAGAATTTGATATTATTCTGATAGCAGATTTTTGCTGGGGGATGATGGACTTGAGGTGGTTTGCAGTGGTTGAACCCCATGCACAGATACCATAGTTGAGATAGGGATAGATTAGTGCATAATATAGAGAGAGATGAGAGCAGAGTTAGGAACATAATATCTGATCTTTAGCCCCTGCTATTGCTTTGCTCTTCAACAAGTCACTTGAACTCCAAACCCGAGAGTAACGCCTGTCCACAAATGTGGTGACCCCACAGTTGTTAACAACTACAGACCTATATCAATCCTGCCAAACTTGTCAAAAATTTTTAAAAAACTTATATATAAGCAGCTTTACTCATATCTAGCCAAACTCAATATACTTAGCCCTTGCCAATATGGCTTCAGACCCAAAAAAAGCTCTAACGATGCACTTATTAGTATGCTTAACTCGATTCATACAGCTCTTGATAAAAAGGAGTTCCCTGTTGGGTTATTTGTGGACCTGCGTAAAGCTTTTGATACTGTCAACCACCATAACCTTCTTCTTAAATTACATCATTATGGAGTCAGAGGACACTCCCTACAATACCTCGAGTCCTACCTTACTGACAGGCTCCAATATGTTTCTGTGAATAATACAATTTCTCCCACCCTACCCATCAACATTGGTGTTCCTCAGGACAGCATACTTGGCCCTCTCCTCTTTCTCATCTACATTAATGACCTTCCAAATGCCTCCCAACACCTCAAACCAATTCTATTTGCTGACGACACAAGCTTCATTTACTCCAGTCCTGACCCTCTTGCTCTAAATGCCACAGTAAATACTGAGCTAAATAAAGTCCATCTTTGGCTAACTGCCAACAAACTCACCCTTAACATTGACAAAACTTTCTATATTCTGTTTGGCAATAAATCCTCTAGTCTTATAAATCTCAAAATAAACAATACCCAAATTTGTAACAAATTAGATGGCAAATTCCTTGGCATTCTCATTGACCACAAGCTGAATTTCCAGGGACACATTCTAAATATATCAAAAAAAGTTTCAAAAACTGTGGGCATTCTTTCTAAGATCAGATACTATGTACCACGCCCTGTCCTGGTGACTCTCTATTACTCCCTTATCTATCCTTATCTCAACTATGGTATTTGTGCTTGGGGTTCTACTACCCAAAATCACTTACGTCCTCTAATTACCCAACACAAAGCTGCTATTAGAACAATATCCAACTCATCTCATCTATGGTATCCTTATCTCAACTATGGTATTTGTGCTTGGGGTTCTACTACCCAAAATCACTTACGTCCTCTAATTACCCAACACAAAGCTGCTATTAGAACAATATCCAACTCTGGCCCCAGACATCACTCGGTACCCCTACTCAAATCTCTGAATATGTTAGATATTAAGTCGCTGCACATTCTCTCATGTGTATTATACATATATAAAACGCTAAACTATAATGCCACTCCTGATCTTAAAAGCTTCATAGAAGGTTGTAACAGAACCCATGAGCACCACACCAGAAATAAATACAGTTTTGATATTCCTAGAGTACGTCTTAATCAAACTAGAAATGCTCTGCAAATCAAGGGGCCCAGAATGTGGAATGACCTTCCCAACCATGTTAAAGACTGTACCTCTCTCAACCAGTTTAAGATAAAAACTAAACACTACCTAATAAATTCCCTGTAATCTACCTCACTCCCCTATTGTCAACCCTTGTCTGTTATTTTCTTTTTTTTTTAATCAACACTGTTTGTCAACCTATTGTATTTGTGCTGCTTTTTCAGTCATGTTCCCCCCTTTTTTTTTATCTTTATTTGTATTTGTTCTCAACACTTTTTATTCTTTATGCTCAATTAGTATTAAGTTCTAGATATTAATGTTTTTCTTGCCCGAAACGCATTGCGTAATAGTGGCTTTAGGCATTGTATGTACTAGCTCTATCTATATATCAATCCATTAATGTAACATCACTTGTATGTATATACCTTACCTGAATAAACATCTGAATCTGAATCTGAATCTGAATCTGATTTTGGAGAGTATACCAACTGTTTTAGAGACTTTCTTAGTTATGTGTTGTATGTGGGTACTGAAGTTGAGTCTCTTGTCTAGGAATATGCCAAGAAACTTTCCATCATTTTTATTGCTAATGTTTACATTGTCAATCTGAAGCTGAATTGCATTTGTAGATTTGCTTCCAAATAGGATGTAGTAGGTCTTTTCTATGTTAAGTGTTAGTTTGTTGGTTGACATCCATAAGTGGACTTTTTTTAGTTCATTATTAACAACATCATTTAGTGTATGTGGGTTGGGGTTGGAGTAAATGAGGGTAGTATCATCAGCAAACAAAATAGGTTTCAGAATGTTAGAGACATTAGGCAGATCATTAATGTATATAAGAAATAGTAGGGGTCCCAAGATGCTGCCCTGAGGCACTCCAACGGTTATTGGTAGAATGGGAGAGATTATATTATTGATGGCTACACATTGGTGTCTATCACTAAGATAGGATTGGATATAGTCCAGTGCATGGCCTCGGATTCCATAATGATGGAGTTTACATAAGAGGTAATCGTGATTAACAGTATCAAAGGCCTTTCTCAGGTCAATGAAGAGTCCAATTGGAAACTCATTTTTGTCAAGGGCAGAGTAAATTATATCAAGGAGACTAATAATTGCATCGTTGGTACTCTTTTGAGAGCGGAAGCCAAACTGACAGGGGCTAAGAATGTCGAATTTTACGAGATAGGAGTAGAGCTGTTTGTAGATAATTTTTTCAAATATTTTTGATAGTATGGGTAGGTTCGATATTGGTCTGTAGTTGTTTATGTCTGACGGATTACCTCCTTTATGAACTGGCGTTACTCTTGCGTTTTTAAGGATATCAGGGAAGGTATGACACTCAAGGGATTTGTTGAACAGCAGAGCTATAGGTGGTGCAAGGGCATGGGAGGCGCTCTTGTATACAATGGATGGGATTTCACTGATGTTCCCAGCTTTGGTTTTTAGTGAGTGTATGATGGACACAACATCTGACGGGCTGACTGGTGAGAGGAGAAGAGAGTTTGGATAGCTGCCTGAGAGATATGTGTTGATATGTGTCTGAGTCTGTGGGATTTTACTTGCAAGGTTAGCACCAATCGATGAAAAGAAGCTATTAAATTCATTCGCCATTTCTAAGTCAGATGACAGTGTAAGGCCATCCTTAGAGAGTGTTATCTGGTTGTGGGAGTGTTGTTTAGTTCCCAGGATGTTAGAGATGGTATTCCATGTGCTTTTCATGTTGCCTTTTGCTTCTTTGAATCTAGTCTCATAATATGAAAGTTTTGCTTTTCTTATGATACTGGTAAGCACTGATGAGTACCTTTTAACTACTGCCATTGAAATTAGGCCACTCCTAAATTTCTTTTCGTATTCATGTTTTTTGTTGATTGATTTAATTATGCCACTTGTGAGCCACGGGTTATTTTTTCTTTTATCAGTTACTTGTTTGGTAAGGAGGGGACAGTGAGTGTTGTAGAGGCTTAGAGTTTTGGAGAGAAAGAGGTTAGTTGATGAGTTTATATCCTGTGAATTATTAAATTCAGATTCCCAGTTAATATTGTGAAGTGCATTAGAGAGATTGCCTAAAGCTGATTCACTATGTAGCCTGAATGAAAGTTTTTTGGTTTCTGGTGGTGATGTGTCAATGTTTGCTATGAGGAAAGTAGGATAGTGGTCAGTTGTTCTGTCATAAATTACCCCAGATGTAAGGGGAGCTGTTATATTAGTCCATAGGTGATCCAGGGTAGTGGCAGATGTTTGAGTGACTCGGGTGGGCTTGGTGATTGTGGGGATTAGCATACAGGAGTGCATGCTGTTACGGAAATAGTCAACTTGAGGGTTGTTTTGAAGACTCAGGTCAATATTGAAATCACCTCCCAGAATAATGTGATTTGTGTTGAGATTGTTATTTATGATAAGATTCCTTACATTGTCAGAGAATGAAGCTATGTTGGTATTAGGAAATCTATAGATGGCACCGATTATCAGGGAGGATTTAAGGGATTTACTGGAGAACTTGGCAAAGGTATATTCACAATAGTCGTCTCTATCACTAATGACACTATTGCAAATGAAGGTATCTTTGTAATATATTGCTGTACCGCCACCTTTTTTGTTAGGCCTGCAGTTATGAATGGCTTTATAACCAGCTAAATTGTAGAGTTGGGTATAGTCATTACTTAGCCAAGTTTCTGTTAAAATGATGAAAGATAATTTAGTACCTAGTGCTGTAAGTAGTGCATTTATATCATCAAAATGTTTGCCAAGTGACCTAACATTTTGATTGTAAACTGATAAGCAGGTGCTATTTAGGAGTTTGTTTTTTGCAAGATTTGCTGTGTAATACCTGCAATAATGATGATCAATGTGCTGATGAGTGTGGATATGGGACAGAAGATTTCGATCAGGATCAATATCAGTAAGCATATAGATAAGAATGTCACGATACAATAAGATAAGCAATTACAGGAACAGATGAAAACAAATCTGCTGTAAAATAGAAAGTAATTATAGCAAAACACAACAATATAATAATATAACAATACAATAAGAGCTTACAAAGTATTGAGTCTGCTAAATTAGAGAATAATTATGGCAAAACACAACAATAAATGCAAGTAAACAAAAGAATTGAAACAATTAGAGGTAGAATTAAGGTCACTAGATAGCCATGGAGGATACACAAGTTTGGTGGAGAGAACAAAAAATCAGTAGAGACTGTCAAGATGAATATATAAAAAAATTGACAAATGATAATTGTAAAGTAAAATAATCTTAAAGATAATAAATTTTATTTAGCTTAGTTTTAACCTATAATTAGTATGAACTTAATTAAAAGAACAAAAATGAGATCAATAATTGATTTCAATAAATGACATAGATCAATACAAATTAATTTAAAATATAAATGGAATAGGGTAAGATTAGATTTAAGAGTAAAATTTTACAATGAAACTGAGGTAGATGCTTGCATAAGTGCATGGAGACTTGATGGATTATTTAGGAAATTATATGAATGAGAGAACATTAGGTAAATGGTAAGGCAGAGACAGCACCTTAGACAAAGTTAGATTAAGTTAGGTTAGGCTCAGGCACTGAAAGAGTTATTTTAAGTACTGGCATTGGTCGGGTTCAGGTTTTCAGATATACCACAATCACTTAAGAAGGCCAGGAGTTGTTGGTCACATTTTATTTCATATCTTTTTCCTGTACTTTCCTTCTTCGCAAAAATCGTACCATTCCTAGTGTAGCACTGCTTGATAAGACCAGGGTTTTGTTTGCGAATTTGACGCAGCCTGTAGAGGAGGGATGTATCCTACCTACTTACCTGGTTGATACCTGGTTGATGGGGTTCTGGGAGTTCTTCTACTCCCCGAGCCCGGCCTCAGGCCAGACTCGTCTTGTGAGAGCTTAGTCCACCAGGCTGTTGCTTGGAGCGGCCCGCAGGCCCACATACCCACCACAGCCCGGTTGGTCCGGCACTCCTTATCAGCTATGCAGATGACATCCTTGTGCATACTAAAACCCACCGCGAAATGCAAACAGTCTTAAATTGTATACATACAGCTTGTGAGAGCCTTGGTCTTGTAATCAACGCTGCTAAAACTAAGGTATTTAACAGACAAATTGGCAACCGCAAAAGTGGACCACGAAAACTTAAGATAGACAACATACCAATAGACTATGTCTCTTCTTTCAAATACCTTGGAGTCTCTGTCCCTTGTACCTCAACTGCAGTCAATAAGTAACATCAACAATGTAGAGACAGACTCAAGGCTCTCAGAACTGTAGTGGGGTACAACCCGAAATATGGTGTTAATATTAGAATAGCAAGAATGATGTATTTAGCGTATATAAGGTCTCTGATAGACTACCATGCACCAGCTTTGGTCCTGCAGAATGGCAAAAGTATTGATAGACTGAAAAAATGCAAAATGAAGCACTCAGAATTATACTTGGCTGTCCTATAACTACCAAAGTTCTCAACATGCGGAAAGAATTAAATATACTTAGCATTCGAGATAGAATATTTGAAATTAATCTTATGATGGGACTAAAGCTGCTGCGTGATAACAAAAACAACATTGTGTCAGTTGCACTGTTAGAACACATACGAAATGGAACTAGCGAGTCTAAATGGATTCAAAGAACTGCCACTCATATTAAAATGATGGGACTGCACGATGTATATACAGATGAAAGAGTACAGCACTTCCTTCCACCCCGGCAGATAGTACCTTTTGACATCCTGACCCCTGCATACCCTCACCAAGAAACTAATCACAAGCAACCCTCATGCTCAGCTTGCTGCTAAATTAAGCACCATAGAACACATTCACAATATACAAGCTGAAAACAACATTGCACAGACCATATACACTGACGGATCACTCAATACAGCTACAGGGAGGGCAGAAAGTGCTGTTATTGCTCATCAGCCCGATGACAGCAAAATTCAAAGAAATATCCGAATTAGTAACTGGGCGTCCACAATGCAAGCCGAGTTGGTAGTGATACTGGTAGCACTCGAAATTATTGACAACACTGAAGTAGACAGCTTAATTATTTCTGACTCCCTATCCTCACTACGAGCAATAAACAGTTTGCAATCAAGTAATAACGTGCTTGTCTTGGAAGCTAGACGTAGATATGTAAGAATACTTAGCAAGAGGGTAAATATAAAAATGTTGTGGATTCCTTCTCACATTGGCATGCAGGAACATGACAAAGTTGACGCCCTTGCTAAGGCTGCAGTAAATAAAGACAGTATTGAATGGAATCTTGAGTTATCAAATAGGTCCCTTAAAAGTGTCATTAGACGAGAACTCCTAGATGGATTTGAAGAAAGTAGAACAGTGCAAACTGGAACTAGCAGGTCCATTGTTCATCACAATGAATTGTGTGAAGTAAAACATGTGTATGGGGCAAGTAACAAAGTCAGTAGAGTAACAGATGTTGTCACAGCTCGTATAAGACTTGGCTACAAGCATCTCTGGCAGTTCGGCCTGTATAGGGATCTAGATGAAGTAAAGTGTAAAGTGTGTGGACATAGACAGGGACACACACTCGAACACTATATCTTGGATTGTTGTAAAATTGAGCCTTTTAGAGATGAATCTAAGCTCACTCTGTATGATATGGCAACCTATCTTATTACCATGGATAAATTACCTGAAATCCTTGCACTGTACCCACATTTTGCTTCCAGTAGATGAACGACATATGAGATTCAGAAACAAGTAGTGTATTGTGAGGACTAATAATAAACAGAAGCTCCCCTATGACTCTGTAATATCCCCATTGGCCAAACTATTATGTATTAACGACAAGACCTACCATTAATGTATGATGACTTACTGTAAATATGTAGCTCTTGTAATAGCACTTTCTCTGTAACTAGCTGACATTGTATCTATAAGGTGTGAAGGATTGAAGAAATTGTTTATGTAATAATCTAAGATGAGGTCTGATAAAGACCTTTTGTGCCCTCTGTAATGCTTTTGCTCTACCGCTCACAGGATGAGTATGGGGTGCTCAATAAACTAGCTGCCTTCGGCGGCAACAATCAAAGGAGGAGAACGGAGCCCACGAGGGAGAGTGTGAACACCACAACAGCCAGGCTCAGAGAGGGGGAGCACAGATCAAGATAAAAAATACAGAAGATGCCCATGGGGCGAGCACAGCCTGTTGTTGTTGTTTTAGATTCAGCTACTTGGAACAAAAGTTCCAAAGTAGCACGGGCTATGGTGAGCCCGTAGTGGACTTACCTTGCACAGGAGCGGGGCTGTAACTGCGGAGCACAGCGATTGATTGATTGATGAAGATTAAGCCTCCTAAAAGGTGGCAGGGCACGAATAGCCAGTAAGTGGTGGCTCATTTGAGCCATTAATTGTATCAATAGATGATACTGGAGATCTATGGAGGTGCGGCTGCACCCTGCGTGACGGGAGATGTCTCCCGTGAAGCACAGCCTCCTCTGCTCTCTTAAATATGCTGCCGGGAAGCGAGCTTAGCTGATCGTACAGCCATAAACATACAAGTCTTCACCGACATTCATTATTAGTTACTTTAACGGTTCTAAAAATACCTGATAACTAGTTCAATATTATATTTAATAATCAATAAGCTCAGAGTCTGAATGCTCTGTGAGAAACAAGATTCATCTTACATCTGGCAAGGAAGACGGGGACAAATGCATATCCAGGTTTTAAGAAGCCATGAATATATTTATTTATTTACTTATTTATATATATACAAGAAGGTACATTGGGTTTGTGAGAATATATTGGATAGTACAGTATTTACACTCTTGTAAAGCCACTAGTACGCGCAGCGTTTCGGGCAGGTCCTTAATCTAGCAGATAATTTTAAGTAGGTAAGTTCAATCAGAATTGATAAATGATAAAGATACATTACAAGAGAAAAATGAGATGAGAGAGATAAGTAAGTATATTAAAGCACATTGTTATATTAAAGCTCTGATTGATTACATTGACAGCTTGATTAGTAATTTAAATAAGGTTAATAGACACCATACAGCAGATTGACAGCACATATAAGACAGCAATGATCACAATGGTAAAGATGTTCAGATTGGGTACATAAAGATTGGGAGACTGGGTAGAAAAAGATACAGATAAACAAGATATATAAACACCAAACAACAGATTGGCAGCACATATAAAAAACAGCAATGATCACAATGGTAAAGATGTTCAGATTGGGAACATAAAGGTTGGGAGACTGGGTAGCAATTGATACAGTGCAATTTTAAGGCAAAAAGGGAAAAACTATGAAGATGAAATTAGGTATTTTTTAGTATTGATTTTGAATGATGTAAAAGTTGGACAGCTTTTCAATTCAGTAGGGAGTGAGTTCCATAAACTGGGTCCCTTTATTTGCATAGAGTGTTTACACAGATTAAGTTTAACTCTGGGGATATCAAAGAGATATTTATTTCTGGTGTGGTGATAATGGGTCCTATTACATCTGTCCAGGAAGAGTTTCAGACAAGGATTTGCATTTAAGAACAGGGTTTTGTAAATGTAGTTGACACAAGAGAATTTGTGGAGTGAGATTATGTTTAGCATGTTTAGGGAGTTAAACAAGGGGGCTGTGTGTTGTCTGAAAGCAGAATTTGATATTATTCTGATAGCAGATTTTTGCTGGGTGATGATGGACTTGAGGTGGTTTGCAGTGGTTGAACCCCATGCACAGATACCATAGTTGAGATAGGGATAGATTAGTGCATAATATAGAGAGATGAGAGCAGAGTTAGGAACATAATGTCTGATTTTGGAGAGTATACCAACTGTTTTAGAGACTTTCTTAGTTATGTGTTGTATGTGGGTACTGGAGTTGAGTCTCTTGTCTAGGAATATGCCAAGAAACTTTCCATCATTTTTATTGCTAATGTTTACATTGTCAATCTGAAGCTGAATTGCATTTGTAGATTTGCTTCCGAATAGGATGTAGTAGGTCTTTTCTATGTTAAGTGTTAGTTTGTTGGTTGACATCCATAAGTGGACTTTTTTTAGTTCATTATTAACAACATCATTTAGTGTATGTGGGTTGGGGTTGGAGTAGATGAGGGTTGTATCATCAGCAAACAAAATAGGTTTCAGAATGTTAGAGACATTAGGCAGATCATTAATGTATATAAGAAAAAGAAGAGGTCCCAAGATGCTGCCCTGAGGCACTCCAACAGTTATTGGTAGAATGGGAGAGATTATATTATTGATGGCTACACATTGGTGTCTATCACTAAGATAGGATTGGATATAGTCCAGTGCATGGCCTCGGATTCCATAATGATGGAGTTTACTTAAGAGGTAATCGTGATTAACAGTATCAAAGGCCTTTCTCAGGTCAATGAAGAGTCCAATTGGAAACTCATTTTTGTCAAGGGCTGAGTAAATTATATCAAGGAGACTAATAATTGCATCGTTGGTACTCTTTTGAGAGCGGAAGCCAAACTGACAGGGCTAAGAATGTCGAATTTTACGAGATAGGAGTAGAGCTGTTTGTAGATAATTTTTTCAAATATTTTTGATAGTATGGGTAGGTTCGATATTGGCCTATAGTTGTTATAAATGTTATTGTTAATTAAATATCCTTCTCACAAGAGTATTTGGAACTCAATTTGACCTCTGGTTTCCAACTAAGAACCCAGGGTCGTAACAAGAGGTTTTAGGCCTGCCTGAGTATTTTGTGCGTCAGCCTTTATTCAATTCAATGAAAGATACCGAGCATAAAGTCAGTGTCAACAGACAGTTCAAGGGGTTTTGTTACAGCGGGGAGTATTGTGATTAATAAACTAGTAAGTATACATATGTTTCCTTTTGCCCAGTGTGGGGATTCTCACTTCATATCTTTGGATATATTAAATTTGGGAGCAACTTTCCTGGAGGCCGGGCCGGGATTCACCCTGCCTAGAGGGTTTACTAGATTCTAAAGCAACCTTGGAGAACAGAAGAGTGGTAAGTTCAGTCTGAGTAAGTTTCAAAACATTATCACTGTCCCGTAACAACCTTTAGCCCCGGATCCTGAGGGGCTTTGCTCTCCAAATATGGCTCTTCCTTGTGGCTACCTACAGGGGGTTTCTCAGGCAGCAATACTCTCTGTCGTAGGTTTTCTAGACTGCAGTAGTCTGCAGCTTAGAAAACCCAAGAAAAAACTCTTGTGTTTCCTTCCCAGTTTCTAACCTGGGGATTTCCGAGGGTTTCCGGGTCGAGGCGGGGTTTACCTCGAGATGTGGCTCGGGCAGCTTCATGGGTTGTCCCTTCTGATTATGGCGCAGAGGCATTTGAGCCGGCTTGTCCCACCAGGGCTTATCAGTATTCCTTACAGCCAGACCCTTCTTGCTTGGAAGTATCAGGGGGTGGAGAGGCTTGGAAGAGGTTTCTTTATACCTACAATGAAACTTTGTTATTAGAACCAACCTGATATTAGCTTACCGTCGAACAGAGGTCCCACCATTCCCTGACAGAACAACCTGGGGGTTTGGATATGAATATGGCCGAGCTCGGCAGCCACACTCCTGCTACCGTCAGTCGACCAGCAATGAAAACTGGAGTGCTTGCAATTATTTAGGAGATCACCCTGGTAAGCGTCTGGTTCTGGGAGAGGGGTTCAGCATCATCTTTATTCAGGGGTTCGACTCACACTGCCTAGTTGTCATGAGTACACACCCGCTCTTGAGCCGCCGTGACTCTTACTTTGGGATGATTTCTCAATTCCCCTTAGTTATAGTCCACTATCCCCCAAGTTATAGCCGTGTCTTTCTCTCTCTCTCTCTAGCCAGGAAGCTTCATTAGGACAAGAGCAAAAGCCAGCTAACAAAAATAACATTTAATACGATATCATATCCACAATATACATACAGGAAAAGTTATAAAAAATACAACCCCTTAGGCTAGTATTAACTGATAACACTCCGATATCCCCTTATGTCTCTAACCTATAATTGTATCAGGCTTCTACATAAACTTCGGCTTACAACCATCTGCTCCCTTCACCGCTTTAGGCTGCAATACATGGTACAATAAAATTTTTCACATATTTCTTCTTTACAAAAAAGCCTCAACCTCTCACCTTGCACTGCGCCTTTCATGCCAAAACGCAATCAAGCACTCCCTTAAACCTCAAGGCCCATATAATCCTTTGTTCCATTACTGGAAGTCCCCTACTACAATCATCATCTGGGTCCTCAAAATATTCTGTAAGGTACTCCTGCAGTTCCTCCAATCAGCTGCAATGAAGTCCTCCTTAAAGGTCAGTGAGGCTCTCTCCAAACGCTTCACACAAACGACGTGTAGCTCCCTACACTACTCGAGGATTCACTATGTTTCTGGAGTTCAACTCCTCAACTTCAAGTCCTGCACCACCTTGCAGTTCAGCTCCCACTATGAGTTTCAGCTCACACTTGGAGTTCAGCATACACTCCTCCTCTGGTATGAAGTTCTCTCACTAACTTCTCCCAAACAAACCGTTGTAGTTCTCCAACCCAAACGTGTCAGTTCTCCCACACAAACCTGCAAATCCGTCGTCATGCCATAATAAACGTTTTCCTAATAATATTTAATAATGCATAAACCAATACCAAGGGATCTATAGGGTACAGCTAAATCCTAACAAATTTTGATGACACTTGATTTCCAATCGTCACAACCGTACATTAAGTTGCTCCCCACCAGACGTCAACGAGTTTTAATCTAAGGTTCGGTTAGACTAATGCCTAGGGTCAGGTGAAATGGTCAAGACAAAAATAACAAGGAAACGTTTTCCTAACAAAACATATTTAAATATATTCACAGAAAATAAAACTCCTCCATCCGACATCTCTTAAAAAAGCACTATTGCATCGCCTCGACGGTTTTCCCCCATCCTGGGCGGGTCCACTTGGGAACATGTCCAAACACGTCGCTGGCCGCCTCCCAGGACCTAGATTCAGGAAGCTCTGTGTATTTCTTCGTAAGTGGGTTTGCTACGAAGGTTCCTAAGTGCGCCCTAAGAAGATGCTTAGGTGCGATTCAATAAGGTATACTTAGGAAGAAAATTGTTGGTTCACCTGCGTGCCGATAGAGGTCACTACTGTGTTTCGTTTGGCCAATCAGAGAGCAGCAACATTCTTCATATTGAAGATTTAGCGCTGGCTTATCGGAGCTCTACTGCCTCCTATTTACGTCTAATTTTCTTATAAAATTAGTATATTTCGAAGTAAAACAATGTTTTTTCAACTTCTACAGCCAGCACCGACATTGTAGTAAACAAAAATGTTACATTTGTTGTTTACCTACGTAATTCTAAGAGATACTGTGTAGCTGTCCTTGTTGCTCGGAAGATGCGCTGACAATTATTGTATATATTTACTGAATTTACCCAAGGGCCACTAACTATCTAGTGACCTCGAAGAGGACAACAAGCCGGCGGCTTGTTAAAGGGCCCGCCAATTGTCTTAATGATATTTTTTAGCTGGAATTTGGCATTTACGGCTTCAGCGAGTAGGCGGTTCCATGGGTTTATAGCCCTCTTGGTGGAAAAAAAACATCTGTTTTCAGTCTTACTTGAGAGAACATACTCTCCAACACTATATCTGTGATTGTCCTGTTATCAGTGACTTCATACCAAATGGTATGAGGTATTTTGAGCTCTGTAATTACGTCATACACTCAGGAATATTGGAAGATATTCTTGTGCTGCACCCAGATTTTGCCAGTGGAGGCTAATAGATCAGCATTAAGTATTTTGTTCTCTCCTAATTCCATGTATGACTGGCCATCCTGTGAGGTGAGGATGTTGGGTGAGCTTGTAGCTGGTTTTTGATGTACACTGTGTGGTCCTTTATACAGAATAGGGAAGCAGCACATTGCTGTGTATGCCTAAACATGTTTAAAAATACATTGTTTGAGAGGAGTTTTGTAGAAACTGGTAAGAGTAATTATAATATAATGTTTCCATGATTCAGTGCTTACCTCTTGTGAAAATTGCTTAGAGTTGTTTAGTCAGAGTTGATTTGTTTTTTGTATTGAGGCTGGTATTTTCTAAATTGATTCCATGTACAGTATGTCTAACCATCTTGTGAGATGGGAGTATTAGATAAACTTATAGCTAGTTTTTTATCTACACTGTGTAATATTCCATATAGAATAGGGTAGCAGCACATTGCTGTGTATACCTAATCTTCTTAATAAAAAAAATCAGTAATAAAGATTTTAAATTATAGTTTGTATTATTACAAATACAGTACTGTATTATCCTTATTAAATCATGTTGACCATGGATCATTAAGATCTCATGTTGATATGTAATACAAGTCATATGTCTTTTGAACTGCTAATCCATGCTAATCATTCATTAAATTGTGCATTATGTCTCAATTTTTCACTTCCTTGGATATACTGTACAGTACAAAAAGATAGGATAAAAATAAACCAGTAATATTTCTTTCATTATATTGTTCATTTAAATAACTGCATCAATATTTTTACAGCTGACAGGATTTGTTTTCCCATACAGGTGCATTATTTGTTAAAAAAAATTTGGTTTATTGTTGCACACAATGGTGCTACATAGCCTTCCCAGCTTGGTGCCTTCTTTTAATACTTACTGATTAAAAAATAAATAATAAATACATTTTATTCAGGAAAAGTACATACAGTTGATTTACAAACATAATGTTGGATTTATAGACAGAGCTAGTACATACAATACCTAAAGCCACTAATACTCATAGCATTTCGGGCAAGGTGTGGGGGAAAAAACACAGACTAAAACTTAATAGTAATCGGGATTAGGTATAAATTGTGTTGAAAGAAGGAATAAAAAATACAAAAAGGGGGGTTAACATAGCATAAATCAGCAATTGCACATGTTGGTGAACAGCGTTGTTTAAAAAATAGCAAGACATGGGTTGACATTTAGGAGGTAAGTTAGGTTACATGGAGTTAATTAGGCAGTACTTGGTTTAACTCTTAAACTGGTTGACAGAGGTACAGCCTTTGACATGATTCGGGAGGTCATTCCACATTCTGGGTCCCTTGATTTGTAGAGCACTTCTAGTTTGGTTACACACAGCCAAATTGAGTAACAGGAAGAGGTCTTGGACACAAATTTGTTCCATGCTAAATGTAGAGGAATCAGCTGAGTATTCCTCAAATAATATAAGTTGCCTCAGCTTATAAGGTAAATAAAATAAGCATTTCTCAAATAAGTAGCTGCCTCACCTCACTGCTACATAGCCTTCCCGGCATGGTGCCTTCTTTTGATAATTACTTGTTCCACACCCAAATTGTATAACACGAAGAGGTCTTGAACCCCTACTTCCCTCTCTCTTTTTTAATAATCTATATAGTCATAATTATAGCTTTAAGTATTCAATGAATAAAGTTTTTGACATTTTTACCCTTCTCCTTACCTAACATCATTTGTGCAGCATATTTTTATTTTATGTCTCACCCAGATTTAATTTCAAAATAAAACCAAACTAAATAAATTAGAAATGGGTATGTATAGCTAAGGTACACCCTTACTACTAGGTGAACAGGGGCATTTGGTGATAGTAAATGATCCCATCAGGCAGGGCTCATCACCTTCTCTCATATTTCATGTTCACCAGTGTTTATTTACTTAATAACTACTGGTATAATATCTTGCTATTATAAAACTAATTCTACTATCATCAAACACATATTTACTTCAAGTTTCAAGCAGAGAATGCATATATAACTAACACGAAGGACTCCCTCTCACTAGATTCACCAGCTATAATATTTTGGTCATGTTCCAATATCATAAATCGATCCCAGTGTTATGTAGTAGAGAAAAAATGACTTATATCCAGTTTACGTAAAGCTACGAGTGGTCGAAACCACACTTAAATCCCGGAATGAACTTACGAAGGTTTTTCCACTTAGGGTAGTTAATTGAATACGGACGTAGCCGGCACGAAGGCGCTAAGACGGAAAACGCTCTTAGCTAAGAGGAAAAATCTTCGTAAGTACCTTCCTGAATCCGGCCCCTGGTCGCGAGTCTGGGGCCTCCCCCACTCGCTTGACCTTCGACGAGGGCCATATCACTCCTCCCTTCAGCATGTTCTCCTATCTTTACTATCTTATTTTAGCTCATTAGCTTAATAGAATACATATGTACTATATACATAAACACTTGCCATGATCGCTGGGCACACGATCAAGCACAGACAACCACTGTAACAACTGTTATATGAGATTACCACAGAATTTGTATCTCGAGGGAACTCAGCTGCGGCGCTCCCAGATGTCGTCCTCTAAGACATCCAACAAAGTTACCTTATGACGGCCTCACAGCTCTTCTGCTCCTGACTTGAGTACATTAAGTCGTCCAACAGGCTTCACACATAAATGCCTGCTTGATTCCCTCCTCTTGAAGGAGCACACAATTAGGGTTCCTCCTACTGCTAGGAGCTCAACAAAGCACAACCCTCTCTCACGACTTATGTGACTCAAGTCAGGTCATGACATCCTGCTAGCCTCATGTCATGTCACCAAAGCATCGACATCTCATTTCATGTCACTTATTTGCTTGCTCATCCTCTGCTCATATTTGTAAATTATTCACTGACATTTATTATATATATTTAATATATACATCTTTCCTCTGACCTCTCAATTAGGTCCAGAAGGCCGAATAACTCTCACTGGGGTAGACTCGGTCCACCCAGGCTACATGGGGTCAAAACAGAAGCCTTTTCCTTGGACTTCGCTTTTCTATCACGGGTGGTAGGCGCGGATGCAGGCTTCACTCAGGGCTTTGGAAGTTTTGAGTGTTCACCCCTGAGTCTTTTTTGACTCTACTGGGTTCCTTGTTACAGCGAAGGTGGGTTTTCGTAAAGTGTGTGCTACTTTGCAAGTGGCTCAGCCTATGGTTCAAACCCTCGTCCTTTTCGGTTCAATGGGATCGTCCTTTAGATCAACCAGGATCATTTCTGCCTCTCGGGTCTCTCCTCTGGCAGCTAGCGAGGTTTTTTTTTCTATTTCTCCTCTATGATTTGGCTTTCGCTTCATTGTTGAACCTTGCTTCTTTTGCGTTTTTTTATCTCTCTCTACTGATGACAGTTAGAGGTTCCGGTGTTTTCCTGAGGAGGTGATAGGCATTCCTTTCCTTCTTGCTTGGATCTGGCATGGCTGTTGTTGGTCCAACACGATTGAGTGGCATGGTATATCTCACTTTTTACAGGAATTCTTGGGAGGGGGGAAACTCTTCTCTCATGCCTTTCTTAACTGCCTGTTTTATGCTCTTTCTCTGGGGTCTCATTCGGCTCTATGCCCGGGCCCCCTCCTTCTCGGAAGTAGCTGTAGCGGCTGGACTTCAGGTTGTCTGCTTTGGGTTCCATTGTGGGTTCTGATGTCACCTGGGGCCTCTTCTGATTGGCTCCAGGGGATCGTTCAAACACTTGGTGGGAAAGGGGAGGCCACGTCTTGGTCTCTGCAGTGGTGGCATTGGCTGTGCCTCCTGAACGCTCTGTTCCTATCTTTCGGGTTCTGTGGCTACCTTCTTTGCTGTTTGATTTGCTTGTTGATAGGCTGTGCTGGCATGTTCTTTGGTTTCAGTGTGTGCCTTAACTCTTGTATCTACTTCATCTTTATCTCCACGCCTCTTCTTGTGGTTGTGGTGGCTGCATTCTGTTGGCCTCATTTGGACTTTAGTTGACTTCAGTTGACTTTATTTGGACTTTGGACATCTTGGAGCTTTCGTTCACTTTCTTAGAGGCAGCCTAGTGGTGCTGGGGCTTCACCTCCTGTGGGTCGATATAGCTATTTGATTTTTTATTGTTGCCATCAGAGGCGGCTAGTTTATTGTGCACCCCATACTCATCCTGTGAGCGGTAGCACAAGAACATTACTGAGGGCCCAAAAGGTCTTTATCAGACCTCACCTTAGACTATTACATAAATAATTTCATCTGTCCTTCACACCTAATAGTTACATGTCAGCTAGTTACAGAGAATGTTCTATTTTAAGAGCTATATATTTTCAGTAGTCATTATACATTAATGGTAGGCCTTATCGCTAATACATAATTGTTTGATCAATGGAGATATTACAGTCATAGGGGAACTGCTGTTTATTATTAGTCTTTACAATACTGAGTTTCTTAATCTTATGTCACTTATCTTCCGGAAGCGAAATAAGGATACAGCGCAAGAATTTTAGGTAATTTATCCTTGGTAATAAGATAGGTTGCCATATCATACAGCGTGAGCTTAGATTTATCTCTAAATGGCTCAATTTTACTACAATCCAAGATATAGTGTTCGAGTGTGTGTCCCTGTCTTTGTCCACACACTTTACACTTTACTTCATCTAGATCCCTATGCAAGCCGAACTGCCAGAGATACTTGTACCCAAGTCTTATACGAGCTGTGACAACATCTGTTACTCTACTGACTTTGTTACTTGCCCCATACACATGTTTTACTTCACACATTTCATTGTGATAAACAATGGACCTGCTAGTTCCAGTTTGCACTGTTCTACTTTCTTCAAATCCATCCAGGAGTTCTCGTCTAATGACACTTTTAAGGGACCTATTTGACAACTCAAGATTACGTTCAATACTGTCTTTATTTACTGCAGCCTTAGCAAGGGCGTCAACTTTATCATGTTTCTGCAGGCCAGTGTGAGAAGGAACCCACAGCATTTTTATATTTACCCTCTTGCTAAGTATGCTTATATATCTATGTCTGGCTTCTGAGACAAGCACGTTATTACTTGATTGTAAACTGTTTATTGCTCGTAGTGAGGAAAGGGAGTCGGAAATAATTAAGCTGTCTACTTCAGTGTTGTCAATAATTTCGAGTGCTACCAGTATTGCTACCAATTTGCGGGACCAGATCCTGGGTCGCATGCGCTTTCCACTGCCAGTTCGTCTACGGCCGTTCGGCGTCGTGCTCGTCCTGATTCATAGGTTCCGCTGCTCATGGGTTGCTCCACAGCATGTCCTCATAAACAGAGGCCAAAGTTCGTTCCATGCACCCGCCAAAACCCCCCTGTTTATGATTGAAAAATGGTTTACACACGACTCAGAACTGATGACGTCTGAACACTTCGGGAACAAGTGCTTCGCTAACGACTTTTGTTCGAGCCACAACACTGTAAATGCTTCACTCACGTAATACAAATACAAATAATCGCCAACAGAACTTAAGCACCTGGACCTAGATTCAGGAAGCTCTGTGTATTTCTTCGTAAGTGGGTTTGCTACGAAGGTTCCTAAGTGCGCCCTAAGAAGATGCTTAGGTGCAATTCAATAACGTCCGCTTAGGAAGAAATTTGTTGGTTCACTTGCGTGCCGATAGAGGTCACTACTGTGTTTCGTTTGGCCAATCAGAGAGCAGCAACATTCTTTATATTGAAGATTTAGCGCTGGCTTATCGGAGCTCTACTGCCTCCTATTAACGTCGAATTTTCTTATAAAATTAGTATAATTCGAAGTAAAACAATGTTTTTTCAACTTCTACAACCAGCACCGACATTGTAGTAAACAAAAATGTTACATTTGTTGTTTACCTAAGTAATTCTAAGAGATACTGTGTAGCTGTCCTTGTTGCTCGGAAGATGCGCTGACAATTATTGTATATATTTACTGAATTTACCCAAGGGCCACTAACTATCTAGTGGCCTCGAAGAGGACAGAAAGCCGGCGGCTTGTTAAAGGGCCCGCCAATTGTCTTAATGATATTTTTAGCTGGAATTTGGCATTTACGGCTTCAGCGGGTAGGCCGTTCCATGGGTTTATAGCCCTCTTGGTGGAAAAAAACCATCTGTTTTCAGTCCTACTTGAGAGAACATACTCTCCAACACTATATCTGTGATTGCCCTGTTATCAGTGACTTCATACCAAGTGGTATGAGGTATTTTGAGCTCTGTAATTACTTCATACACTCAGGAATATTGGAAGATATTCTTGTGCTGCACCCAGATTTTGCCAGTGGAGGCTAATAGATCAGCATTAAGTATTTTGTTCTCTCCTAATTCCATGTATGACTGGCCATCCTGTGAGGTGAGGATGTTGGATGAGCTTGTAGCTGGTTTTTTATCTACACTGTGTGGTCCTTTATACAGAATAGGGAAGCAGCACATTGCTGTGTATACCTAAACATGTTTAAAAATACATAGTTTGAGAAGAGTCTTGTAGAAACTGGTAAGAGTAATTATAATATAATGTTTCCATGATTCCGTGCTTACCTCTTGTGAAAATCGCGAAGAGTTGTTTAGTCAGAGTTGATTTGTTTTTTGTATTGAGGCTGGTATTTTCTAAATTGATTCCATGTACAGTATGTCTAACCATCCTGTGAGATGGGAGTATTAGATAAACTTATAGCTAGTTTTTTATCTACACTGTGTAATATTCCATATGGAATAGGGTAGCAGCACATTGCTGTGTATACCTAATCCTCTTAATACAAAAAATCAGTAATAAAGATTTTAAATTATAGTTTGTATTATTACAAATACAGTACTGTATTATCCTTATTAAATCATGTTGACCATGGATCATTAAGATCTCATGTTGATATGTAATAGTCATATTTCTTTTGAACTGCTAATCCATGCTAATCATTCATTATATTGTGCATTATGTCTCAATTTTTCACTTCCTTGGATATACTGTACAGTACAAAAAGATAGGATAAAAATAAACCAGTAATATTTCTTTCATTATATTTTTCATTTAAATAACTGCATCAATATTTTTACAGCTGACAGGATTTGTTTTACCATACAGGTGCATTATTTGTTAAAAAAAAAATTGGTTTATTGTTACACACAGTGGTGCTACATAGCCTTCCCAGCTTGGTGCCTTCTTTTAATACTTACTGATTAAAAAATAAATAATAAATACATTTTATTCAGGAAAAGTACATACAGTTGATTTACAAACATAATGTTGGATTTATAGACAGAGCTAGTACATACAATACCTAAAGCCACTAATACTCATAGCATTTCGGGCAAGGTGTGGGGGAAAAAACACAGACTAAAACTTAATAGTAATCGGGATTAGGTATAAATTGTGTTGAAAGAAGGAATAAAAAGTACAAAAAGGGGGGTTAACATAGCATAAATCAGCAATTGCACATGTTGGTGAACAGCGTTGTTTAAAAAATAGCAAGACATGGGTTGACATTTTGGAGGTAAGTTAGGTTACATTGAGTTAATTAGGCAGTACTTGGTTTAACTCTTAAACTGGTTGAGAGAGGTACAGCCTTCGACATGATTCGGGAGGTCATTCCACATTCTGGGTCCCTTGATTTGTAGAGCACTTCTAGTTTGGTTACACACAGCCAAATTGTGTAACAGGAAGAGGTCTTGGACCCAAATTTGTTCCATGCTAAATGTAGCATGGTAAATCAGGCATTTGGCTTTGTAAATCAGCTTTCAAATAATTCCTCAAATAAAATAAGTTGCCTCAGCTTATACGGTAAATAAAATAAGCATTTCTCAAATAAGTAGCTGCCTCACCTCACTGCCTTACTGCTACATAGCCTTCCCGGCATGGTGCCTTCTTTTGATAATTACTTGTTCCACACCCAAATTGTGTAACAGAAAGAGGTCTTGGACCCCTACTTCCCTCTCTCTTTTTTAATAGTCTATATGGTCATAATTATAGCTTTAAGTATTCAATGAATAAAGTTTTTGACATTTTTACCCTTCTCCTTACCTAACATCATTTGTGCAGCATATTTTTATTTTATGTCTCACCCAGATTTAATTTCAAAATAAAACCAAACTAAATAAATTAGAAATGGGTATGTATAGCTAAGGTACACCCTTACTACTAGGTGAACAGGGGCATTTGGTGATAGTAAATGATCTCATCAGGCAGGGCTCATCACCTTCTCTCATATATCATGTTCACCAGTGTTTATTTACTTAATAACTACGGGTATAATATCTTGCTATTATAAAACTAATTCTAATATCATAAAAGACATATTTACTTTAAGTTTCAAGCAGAGAATGCATATATAACTAACACGAAGGACTCCTCTTTGCTAGATTCAATTTTTATAATCTTTTGTTTATGTTCCAAAATCTTAAAATCGATCCCAGTGTTATGTAGTAGAGAAAAATTGAGTTATGTCCAGTTTACGTAAAGCTACGAGTGGTCGCAACCACACTTAGATCCTGGAATGAACTTACGAAGGTTTTTCCACTTAGTGTAGCTACTTGAATACGGACGTAGCCGCCACGAAGGCGCCTTGAAGGAAAACATTCGTAGCTAAGAGGAAAAACCTTCGTAAGTACCTTCCTGAATCCGGCCCCTGATTCATAGGTTCCGCTGCTCATGGATTTAGAAACTTGTGTAAGGAATCATTCAGGACCCTGTGTACCACTTATGTAAGGCCAATCCTGGAGTTCATACCTAGTTAAACACAAAACAAAGTTAGAGAAGATTCAGCGGTATGCCACCAGGCTCGTCTCAGAACTGAGAGGAATGAGCTACGAGGAAAGGCTAAAGGAGCAGAACCTCACATCCCTGGAAAACAGAAGAGTAAGGGGAGACATGATAACCACCTACAAAATTCTCGGGGGAATTGACAGGGTGGACAAAGACAAACTCTTCAGCACGGGTGGGACACGAACAAGGGGACACAGGTGGAAACTTAGTACCCAGATGAGTCACAGAGACGTTAGAATTTTTTTTTTCAGTGTCAGAGTAGTTAATAAATGGAATGCACTAGGAAGTGCTATGGTGGAGGCTGACTCCATACACAGTTTCAAATGTAGATATGATAGAGCCCAGTAGGCTCAGGAATCTGTTCACCAGTTGATTGACAGTTGAGAGGCGGGACCAAAGAGCCAAAGCTCAACCCCCGCAAGCACAATTAAGTGAGTACCTAACCTAACCAATACCTAAATATGCACAAATATATAATAATATTCAGTTATATTTGAGAAAATTCCTGTTTTGAATAAACAGCATGTTAAAATTTATGAATGCGTCTTTGTAGTCGACCGCTGGATTGAATGGACTTGGTCTAAGAACGGGTTGTGCTCCCACCCTTTCATAGTCCCCTTTTTGTCGTGTTTGTGGGGAGTGTGGGAAATTTCTCCTACTAACACTCTTATATATTGTATATATGATTTAAACTATTTAAGCACTATGAAGATTCGTCTTCTGTTGTTGTGTTATCTTTAATTACATTTAATTACAATATATTTATAACCCTAAACCAAAAGAATTTTGCGTAATTATATTGGATATCTTATGCTGATAAATCAAGGGGATTATGAAGTCCCTGTGATGTATTATATGCCACGTCTACAAAGAGAGTTAGGAAATGAATTATTACAACTGATTCTCCTTATAAATTAATTATTAAACATAACCTAAGTACTGTTCATTGATTAAATATTATCCCAAATTATAATTAATAAGACCCTAAAAGGATCTGACTTAATATCCACTCTTCGAATTTAACTAAATATTAAAGCGTGAACGAACGCACTGAGGGAAGGGGGAGGGGCCATTTTGCCCGGTGAACACTACAGACGCGGCGGACAGTAACCGGGAGTTTTATTACCACAAATTGTGTGGTCATCGTGTTGCTGAATCATTACTGTCAGAATTGGTCCCGTCGTCTCCTGGGAAGTAACATTATCAGGTTCACTTGTCTCTGTAGATTTTGGCCAATACTCCATTCAGGCTTTATTGTTTCTGTTATGTTGCAGGATAACATAAATTATCAAGTAAATATTACTATTAATTTATTCTTTAAAATACTTGCTTATGCTAATATTGCTCCTTATACCTTATTACATAGTAACTCGATTGGCAGGCTCAATTGTGCTCCAGACGAGGAGATGTGTCGCCACGAGCGAGGTAGTCATGTGTAAAGGAGGAAATGTATATGTATATCTCTCAGAATGTTCGTTAATACGTTTATTGCTTGTGATGTGTGTCTATGTATGTATTAACACGATGTACTGAACGGAGTGAGAATAGCTTGAGCTACCTCATCCCTTTGTGTGTATTTTACCTCAATAAACTTATTTCAATTTCAATTTCAGGTAGTCATGAGCAGAGTAGCCATTAATTGTTCACGTGTCCACCTCGTTATTCGATGACGTCCCTAGCAACGAGGATTATATCTACTGAATAGCTAGGCTGTCTATGTACTTACTACCCCAACGGTAGAACAGGTCTAATTAAATATTTAAATTAATAAAATAAACATTAATAATAAATCATTAGTTAAATAAACTATTTGCTGTATCCTAATCAACTAACTATACAAACCCCACAAGTTTGTGGAATTATTTGCGAGGAGAATTATAAAATTACAGTCTGCTAATTTACTGAGTCTACGAACCCCAATTAAAGTTAAATTAAATTAATTTATTATTCGTTTATTTTAATTAAATATAATAATAAACAATTCCTTTTGCAAATATTTTTCACAGAGAGAGCTGTTCACCCGGCTTGCCAACTCCTGGTCCCATGTTTTGTGCCCTTATTGGATGGTTTTCCATATCTTATTGGGTAGTTGGTCGATCCTCCCTACATCTCGGGGTTTGGGTCTGGTACAGCCACTTGGGCCAGTAACCGGGTTCTTGCTGTTATAACCTCTTCTTCTATATCCAACCCCAAGTCGGTGGCAAGCTTTCATGAACTGGCTGTGTCAAGTAGTACTGCAATGTATAAAAAAAGTGGGGGGATAAGCAATACACAATTACCTTCACCACTATATTAACACCTTCATCACAATATATATATGTCGTACCTAGTAGCCAGAATGCACTTCTCGGCCTACTACGCAAGGCCCGATTTGCCTAATAGGCCGAGAAAAGGCTTCTCTTTATTTTCAAAAATTAGTTTCCAATTGATGTATTTAAATTATTATTATTATATTATATTACGAACGTAAGTTATTGACTTGGTTAAATTAGTTTAGGTTAGGTTAGGTTAGGTTAGGTTAGGTTGGGTAGGTTAGGTTCGGTCATATATCTACTTTAGTTTTAACGCAAAATAAAAAAGAATTAACTCATACATAATGAAATACATAGCTTTATCATTTCATAAGAAAACAATTTGAAAAATATATAAATACAGGAAAACTTGGCTTATTAGGCAAATCGGGCCTTGCATTGTAGGCCGAGTACTGCATTCTGGCTACTAGGTACAACATACATACATATATATATATATATATATATATATATATATATATATATATATATATATATATATATATATATATATATACAACTTTAGAACACTTTCCCACCAGGAGACTCGAACCCTAGCCAGCACAGAAGCCTTCCAGCAACTGGCATAACAGGTACGCCTTAACCCGCTCCACCACCTGCTCAGACCCTTAAAAGAGATGGTAATTTCGGAGTATTTAAATACCCCAAAGATCATCACCTCCCAAGAGCACCAGAGCAAGTGAGGGGTCATTTATACGTTTATTTCATCAAGTCCCTGTTAATATGGGAGAACACTGTGTCTATGAACTTAAGGCACAACTCTCCTAAACACGAGAGTGAAGTATACAACTTTAGAACACTTTCCCACCAGGAGACTCGAACCCTAGCCAGCACAGAAGCCTTCCAGCTACTGGCATAACAGGTACGCCTTAACCCGCTCCACCACCTGCTCAGACCCTTAAAAGAGATGGAAATTTAGGAGTATTTAAATCCTCCAAAGATCATCACCTCCCAAGAGCACCAGAGCAAGTGAGGGGTCATTTATACGTTAATTTCATGAAGTCCCTGTTAATATGGGAGAACACTGTGTCTATGAACTTAAGGCACAACTCTCCTAAACACGAGAGTGAAGTATACAACTTTAGAACACTTTCCCACCAGGAGACTCGAACCCTAGCCAGCACAGAAGCCTTCCAGCAACTGGCATAACAGGTACGCCTTAACCCGCTCCACCACCTGCTCAGACCCTTAAAAGAGATGGTAATTTCGGAGTATTTAAATACCCCAAAGATCATCACCTCCCAAGAGCACCAGAGCAAGTGAGGGGTCATTTATACGTTTATTTCATCAAGTCCCTGTTAATATGGGAGAACACTGTGTCTATGAACTTAAGGCACAACTCTCCTAAACACGAGAGTGAAGTATACAACTTTAGAACACTTTCCCACCAGGAGACTCGAACCCTAGCCAGCACAGAAGCCTTCCAGCTACTGGCATAACAGGTACGCCTTAACCCGCTCCACCACCTGCTCAGACCCTTAAAAGAGATGGTAACCGCCGCCTTCTGAAGCCCATAAGCAATCCAGCTGGGATCGTCCCATTGCCGACCAAGAAGCGGCAACTTTGCTAGAAGTTGCGACAACACCACATAACACTGCCCGACTTAGAGCTGTAGCAGCTCCCCATGCAGGTGATTTCCTATTAGCAACCCCAATGTCAGCAATCGGCACCCGTCTTACACCGCAGGCCCTCCTAATTGCCGTGGCTCTCCGCCTCGCTGCCCCAATCCACACCGAATACAGGTGTATTTGCAGTAAGGCAGAAGCCGACAGGTACGGACGGCACGGCCTTCTCTGCCAAAGGACAGGAGAATGGCATGCAAGACACGGTGAGGTCAATGACATTATTAAGAAGCCTTACCACAGCCGGTTGTCCAGCAGAGAGAGAGCCCCGTTACCTAATGTCCCGCAACTCTGATGAGCCTGTCGGTTGCCCAGACGGAATCACGGTGAACCCCTGGAAGAATGGTAGACAGTTGGTGTGGGACTACACTTGCGTTTCAACTTTAGCCAATACCTATGTTGACTTCAGTGCTACACAAGCACGAGAAGCTGCCAATCACTGGGAAGCGGCCAAGTCACGTAAATACAGAGATCTTGAGCACCACTACAATTTTGTCCCTATTGCCTCAGAGACACTTGGTGTCTGGGGGTAAAAGTGCTGCGAGCTTTTTGAAGGAGTTGGGGTCTAAGCTAATCAAAACAACTAGAGACCCTAGAGCTGCCAGTTTTCTTTTTCAGCGCCTTAGTGTGGCAATCCAGAGAAGAAATGCTCACTGCATCCATGGTTCTTGCCCACCATCTGAGGAGCTGGAGGAGCTATTCAACTTGTGACAAGCAGCCTTGTACCCTGCATGTAATCAATATTGTAACTTTTTTTGTGTAATAACATTTTCAAATAAAGTTAGATAAATATACACACATACCAAAAGAATAGGGGTGGTAGGAGAAGAAAATATCAAAGTGTTCAGCGAGGATCCACAAGGTCTTCTCTGAGTACTCTTTATTTTCTTCTCCGAGGCTATGGGTCCCTACACTTGCACCAGAGGTGGTACCCCTTCTCTCTCTCTCTCTCTCTCTCTATATATATATATATATATATATATATATATATATATATATATATATATATATATAAATATATATATATATATATATATATATATATATATATATATATATATATATATATATATATATATATATATATATATAAATATTTATATATATATATATATAAATATATATATATATATAAATATATATATATATATATATATATATATATATATATATATATATATATATATATATATATATATATATATATATATATATGTCGTACCTAGTAGCCAGAACTCACTTCTCAGCCTACTATGCAAGGCCCGATTTGCCTAATAAGCCTAGTTTTCATGAATTAATGTTTTTTCGACAACCTAACCTACCTAACCTAACCTAACCTAACGTTTTCGGCTACCTAACCTAACCTAACCTATAAAGATAGGTTAGGTTAGGTTAGGTAGGGTTGGTTAGGTTCGGTCATATATCTACGTTAACTTTAACTCCAATAAACAAAAATTGACCTCATACATAATGAAATGGGTAGCTTTATCATTTCATAAGAAAAAAATTAGAGAAAATATATTAATTCAGTAAAACTTGGCTTATTAGGCAAATCGGGCCTTGCATAGTAGGCTGAGAAGTGAGTTCTGGCTACTAGGTACGACATTATATATATATATATATATATATATATATATATATATATATATATATATATATATATATATATATATATATATATATATATATATATATATATATTGAATTAAAGTATTACTACACCTATTTACAATAGTGTCTCTTTCATGCAGGACACAATACAACGGCAGTGTTCATCAATCCCAGTGAATCCACTTTCCAGATACGCGTCGTCCACTCCTAATGGCAAACACCGGCGAGTTCACCTTCCTCAATATGGACCACTCCACACACACCGTATCGCCACGATGTATCAATACCCCACCTCCACTCTCCAGATACACACTGACAGAGGGTTTCAGCCACATGCTGACAGGGATCTCGAACAATCACAATCCCATACAAGGGTAGTGTGGGAAATTTTTACCCACCACATCTAATAATCATCTAAGAAATGCATAATTCTATATCATATCTATATCATATAAAAATCATGTGCTATAGATTCATTATACAGCTTGATCCTAGATGACAATGCCACTATGATCACGTATGCCATAGGGCCCCTGTAGATGCCTGTGTGACTTTGTGCATGATCTCTCAAGGATCCAGAAGCTTCTAGAAGGATTTCTTAATTAAAAAACTATTGGAACATTAATCGCTTCCGGTAGAGATTAAAAATCGAATCCTTAATAAGAATCAGTGGTACTCTCAAGTACTACTTATAATCTTTAAATCCTATATCTAATTATATTATAATCACATCTTATCTCAATCATAAGTCTAGACTGTAAAAATAATCAATCAATATTCATTGAAAGCTACCTCTCAAGGGAGAGGGAGGAGCATCTTGGGAACAAGAAGCGCCCACGACTATACCTCGAGGGACTTCGCGTTTGTTTACAACACAGTGAACAAGTGTGACGGATCCTTAGCGAACATTATTTGGCTTAGGACACCTTATCTAGTTATCTTTATCACCAGTGAATACTCTCTAGAACTGGGGGAGTACCTGGACAATATATCTACAAAGGAATATCCCTAGAACATTTTTATCTATAAGTGTAGAGTGGAGCACACAGTGACTTGGTTCCACTTTCACCACTATCATTCTTCTGCAACGCAGTTAAAGAAAAATCCACGTAGCAACGCTACAACAACAATCTACAGCAACGCTGTGATATAAAATAACATGCCTAAACTCGCTACAAGAGAGTTATAAGTCTGGCACACTGTCAGACAGGCACACCGGCATTCAGAGAAGTATATTGAGGTTATTTTGGTATATGATTGGCCAATTGTATGCTTGTGTGACTTTAATATTCTATAAGTCTGTCTGTCGGTTATAAAGCGAGGCAAAGCCTCATACCTCAGTAAGTTTATTTATATAGTAGAGCAGCAGTAAAATCTTTATCCTAGCATTAGACCTCATGAGTGTCCATTTGAGTCATAAAAAGATTCAGCTGCAATAAGTAAATAAAACCTCATAAGTGTCCATGGTGTTGGAAGAGATTCAGTCCAGCTGACTTTACCTAATCATATAAATTGAATATAAATACATTGCATATATACTTGAATATATAAATTAAGTTAACAATTGCTTGCTTAGTTATTTTTTAAGTTATCATATAAGTTCATCTAATTGAATATAATTTCTAGTACTTAGACTACATTTAAAGTCATTTATTATACTTTTACAATTTAAATTGTTGTTTATAGTGTAAGAACATATTGGCTGTTAATAGTTATGGTGCTAGGCTAGACTATGTACATGTTTAAATCTCAGATTTAAACAGAGCCAGTGTTCAGTTATATAACTGAATTTATTAAATCTTATCCTTGTATAAAATACAAGCTGATGTGAGAATCCCTGTCTACAGGTGGACTGGAACTTCTATCAACTAATTCATTCACCCCACCTGCTCCTTACAGCCCACAATCTGTCATTAGGAAAAGAGGAGCTAGGATTTACAACCCTAGCTAGAGATTTTAGTTGAATTAATTTGCAGACAGTAATTTTTAATTTAGTTCAGTACAAGTCCCTGGTAGTCTCCTCTAATATCAATCCCAGCAGGTTTTTCCCACAGGTAGCTAACACCCAAGCAGAAGTCTGTAGTAGCTTACTAGAAGCACTTCACAACAGACAGTCGTCTCGTAACTCTTACTGGCCAATCACAAGTACGTCGGCCCATACAACACTGCAAACATCAGCTAACACTCTGTTCTAACCGATGGCAGCCACTTAGTCTTATCACACGACTAAATCAAGAGTTCTTGGACTGCCCAAGGCAAACTACCTTCCTCGGTGGAATTGCCGCCTTATGTACCTCTGTGGACATAAGACGTCATTAGTTAGATGGACAGTACACTGGGTGCCATTAGGATAACACCCATCCACCGGGAAATTGACATTGTAATTTGTAGCCACAACCTAGATGGCGTTGATCTTGATACACCACCCACTAGAGGTCATCCTCATCGACCTCACATTCTGACTGTGGCAGGAAACCGGAACTGTCCACTGCTATCATGCCACCACCAACAGATGGCATTGTCTGCATAGTACCTAATACCAGGGAGTTGGAGTGCAGACCCATAGATGGCATTGAAATCACCACGCCACACTCCGACGATGGTGTCGATACCGTAACATGGTCTTACTGGCTCTTTCTTCGCCTTCATCTGATCTCTCAGCTTGGGTCCTCCAGCCGGGTCGACTTGTTTTTTTCTACAGTCCAGAACCAGACCTTTCAGAGCCTCTGGTTCTTCCTCGACCTTCCTTTCTGGGTCAGATGCATTTTTTGACCCTCGTTCCGGGTGACCTCTCTGTCCTGGGGCTTTGTGGCCAGCACTCCCCAAGCCACCCAGAGTCGTTGGTATCCTCTCCTTCGTGGGGCTCACAGTACAATTAGGGTGTTGGGGGTCCGTACTCACCTAGTTGTACTCACCTAGTTGTGCTTGCGGGGGTTGAGCTCTGGCTCTTTGGTCCTGCCTCTCAACTGTCAATCAACAGGTGTACAGGTTCCTGAGCCTATTGGGCTCTATCATATCTACACTTGAAACTGTGTATGGAGTCAGCCTCCACCACATCACTTCCTAATGCATTCCATTTGTCAACCACTCTGACACTAAAAAAGTTCTTTCTAATATCTCTGTGGCTCATTTGGGCACTCAGTTTCCACCTGTGTCCCCCTAGTGCGTGTGCCCCTTGTGTTAAACAGCCTGTCTTTATCAACCCAATCGATTCCCTTGAGGATCTTGAATGTGGTGATCATGTCCCCCCTAACTCTTCTGTCTTCCAACGAAGTGAGGTTTAATTCCCGTAGTCTCTCCTCGTAGCTCATACCTCTCAGCTCGGGTACTAGTCTGGTTGCAAACCTTTGAACCTTTTCCAGTTTAGTCTTATGCTTGACTAGATATGGACTCCATGCTGGAGCCGCATACTCCAGGATTGGTCTGACATTGGTGGTATATAATGTTCTGAAAGATTCCTTACACAAGTTTCTAAAGGCCGTTCTTATGTTAGCCAACCTGGCATATGCTGCTGATGTTATCCTCTTGATATGAGCTTCAGGGGACAGGTCTGGCGTGATATCAACCCCCAGGTTGATATCTGATATCTCTCTCTGACTCATGAAGTATTTCATCTCCCAAGTGATACCTTGTATCTGGTTTCCTGCTTCCTACTCCTATCTTCATTACATTACATTTGCTTGGGTTAAACTCTAACAGCCATTTGTTCGACCATTCCTGCAGCTTGTCCAGGTCTTCTTGAAGCCTCAAGCTGTCCTCCTCTGTCTTAATCCTTCTCATAATTTTGGCGTCGTCAGCAAACATTGAGAGGAATGAGTCTATACCCTCTGGGAGATCATTTACGTATATCAGAAACAGGATAGGTCCAAGTACAGAGCCCTGTGGGACTCCACTGGTGACTTCACGCCAGTCTGAGGTCTCACCCCCTCACTGTAACTCTCTGCTTCCTATTGTTTAGGTACTCCCTTATCCACTGGAGCGCCCTACCAGTTACTCCTGCCTGTTTCTCCAGCTTATGCATCAACTTTTTATGGGGTACTGTGTCAAAGGCTTTCCGTGTGGGATGTATTGTGATGGTTTCGGATTCCTCTGGGCTCCATTTGGATTGTTCCCCCATGGTTCATTGACTCAACTGGAATGGGGAGAGGGGGGGGGGGTGGCTTCTCTCTTGATATCTTTGGAGCAAGACGCCACTTGTATCTCTTTTGGGTTCTCCATACCGTTCTTGTCCAGGATGTGCCAGTGTCGTCACCGACGGCCTGTCCAGGTTCCATCCCATCTTCATGGAGTGTGTAACAAACTAGGCTGTTGTAAGAATTATCCAGAGTGGTTTATCGACAAAAGAGAATGGGAAGCTGAGCCGCATGGTGACCTGACCCCCAGGGGAATTCGCGGTGGAATTAACCGACGCTTTGTTCATAGCTGCGTATAATGAACCATCCTATAGTATTCAAGTAATTTAGAGAAAATTAGCCTTTATTCATTTTGCATTAAAATTGTATTGTATAATAGTACTGGATACAATATCAAGAGTATTCTAATTATTGAGTTTAAGTCACCATCAGTGACGTCACGAATCAGATCTAACTTTTAAGGCGGAGTGACCGGCGGTCATAGGTCATCAGGGGTTGACAGGTCTACTATTTCTCAAAGTTTTAATAACCATTTTTGTGATCGGGAACAGCTCTGCCGTTAGATGTTTGTAATTTAATTCAGTAAAATAATTCAACCAGTCTGGATCAATTAAGTACAACAGAGTTTAATTGTTATAACTTAACCTTGCTAAAGTAACTGGGTAAGCGATGCGGAACAATACAATGTTCTAGTCTGGGCGAGATCAGACGAGGACAGATCAGTGTGGTCACGGAAGCAGCTGGGATAAGAGGTCAACATCTTACCTCTCCCCAACAAGACCAGCACAACACCCAGAGCTGTGGTCGCCCAAGGTATAGTTGCTATTGTAAATTATAGGGATAGTCTTCTCATTTGCCATTCAGGTCAAGTAGGGAGTGTTAAAGTGATAGGGAGTGAACACATTTAGATTTTGTTTTAGTTTTCTTTTAATAAATTAAATTTGTTATTAATTTGCATTTTATTGTTTCCATGTGTTTTATGTGTATACTTGTCCTGGTCACGTGGTCCACACGAGGCAGAGTTGCATTGGGCGCCGATTCTAACATCGAATCGGAATTATCATTACCGTGTAATTTATTCCACACTCAAGGTCATCGTTTATAGTGGGGATCAAGCCCCTAGGTTGATTAATTAGCGTGATCGATCCAGACCTCGATCATTGCTCTGGTATTACTGGTCTGGTGGTGGCAGCAGAGGTGACTCTAGGGTTTTGTTCAGAGCTTAGGTCACGTCATACTGGGTGTAGAATCCTAAGTCGGTCAATCGTCTTAGGACCACGTGGCGTGGAGTTGGCTTTGTTAAAAGTTTTGGAGTCTCTTGGTTTAGAAATAAAAGTAAGAATACGGGTAGAGGGAGTAGAGCTGTCTCGAGATCACCAATACCCACCTGCTGCGTCATCAAGACTGCAGCCATTCCAGCAGTGTTGGAGGAGAGGTCAAGAAATGGAAAGCACGTAGCAGTACTCAAGAATTTCGCCGGAAGATTAATGATTACGTCATCTGAAGTAACAAGAAAGCAGAAGTAAGGCGGTCACAGGTGGAAGGCACGGTTTCCCTACAGAGTACCGGGACTCGCCAATAGAAGGTCGCAAAATTGTCTCCTTTGGCCTAAAGTCGGCGGTACGAGGGTATACACAGTTGGTGTTTACGGCCTAGTAACCTGGTGACATCAAGAAACGCCTGAGATGACGTGAGCAATGATGGAAGACGAGATTCACCTGTTCTGCAAACAAGCAACCCGCCTCTACGACCTTCTGACACCACTCCTGCTAAGAGACACCGTTGGTACATCCAGTCCTGCTCTGCTGTGGTCATCTGCGACAAGTTTAACATCAAGACTACCGTGTGAACTGTGATTGATATGAAGGCGTGTGGACTGTCGAGAGCAAGATTAATGGCCGAAGTAACAGTATTCTACAGCTGTCACTTGGCACTCCGCTCTACTACACTCTGTCGTCATTCAAGAGTACCGGATGGGAGTACAAGAGGACCAGGTATTGATGTCTACACATGGGGAGAAGCAAGATCGACACCGTCATCGTCAGCGACTACATTCAGCATCCAGCAGCATCGATTTTTTTTTCTCGTTTACTCAATATGAACAATTGATACAAACAACAAAGTGGCTCTGAACATCTGTGTAAAGAACATCTGGACACTTGTTTAAATGTTGAAAATCAGATTTAGAATCACTACTTTATAAATGTTGAAAAACAGATTTAAAATAATAATTCTGTTATAACATATGAATTTTACTCTATAAATTGGTCAGTAATCAAAATCGAAGCCCCTGTGTAATTGTCTCAGCCCAGAACAAACGGTTATGGAAAATTATGTTGTGCTATTTTTTTTTCAGAATGTTTGAACACAGGAGAGGCGGACCAATATAAACATTGACACTTCTAGTGAGTGAGAACACTTGGCTGTACAGTCAGCTGAAACCTGTGATATAGTATAGGATTTTTTTTTATATTTTTTTTAGATAGATGTAATAAACGTTAGGTGTGTTCCTTAGCATGTCAAGGTTGACATTGATGGGGAGTGGTTAGTACACGGATGTGAACTTGATAGTTCCGTAGTACGCTCCCGGATGACAAAGTTCAGTCTGAACTTATAACTTTAATGTTTGTTTGAGCACGGTGTGGCCGGCTCTAGAGGACACATGGACTTGGCTAGTGAAGAGCCAAGAGAGTTTAATAGCTAGTTTTTTATGGTAGAGTAGGGACATGTTATTTAGCTATGTCAGTAAGGATAGGATGTATGTTTCCTGATATTAGAGGATTGCTGTCAGTTGACAGCTGAGAAATTTATGAAATATGAACATGTTTATTATGATGTTGGACTATTATTTGTCAAATTTTATTAGTTAGGTTAGCTTTTGTTTGTGGCATGAGTTGAATTGTGGGTTTGGATACTAAACCTCGTGAATTTTAACTAATTAACAAGGTTTACTAAGTGCTTGTGCGGGGGGGTTGTAACAAACTAGGCTGTTGTAAGAATTATCCAGAGTGGTTTATCGACAAAAGAGAATGGGAAGCTGAGCCGCATGGTGACCTGACCCCCAGGGGAATTCGCGGTGGAATTAACCGACGCTTTGTTCATAGCTGCGTATAATGAACCATCCTATAGTATTCAAGTAATTTAGAGAAAATTAGCCTTTATTCATTTTGCATTAAAATTGTATTGTATAATAGTACTGGATACAATATCAAGAGTATTCTAATTATTGAGTTTAAGTCACCATCAGTGACGTCACGAATCAGATCTAACTTTTAAGGCGGAGTGACCGGCGGTCATAGGTCATCAGGGGTTGACAGGTCTACTATTTCTCAAAGTTTTAATAACCATTTTTGTGATCGGGAACAGCTCTGCCGTTAGATGTTTGTAATTTAATTCAGTAAAATAATTCAACCAGTCTGGATCAATTAAGTACAACAGAGTTTAATTGTTATAACTTAACCTTGCTAAAGTAACTGGGTAAGCGATGCGGAACAATACAATGTTCTAGTCTGGGCGAGATCAGACGAGGACAGATCAGTGTGGTCACGGAAGCAGCTGGGATAAGAGGTCAACATCTTACCTCTCCCCAACAAGACCAGCACAACACCCAGAGCTGTGGTCGCCCAAGGTATAGTTGCTATTGTAAATTATAGGGATAGTCTTCTCATTTGCCATTCAGGTCAAGTAGGGAGTGTTAAAGTGATAGGGAGTGAACACATTTAGATTTTGTTTTAGTTTTCTTTTAATAAATTAAATTTGTTATTAATTTGCATTTTATTGTTTCCATGTGTTTTATGTGTATACTTGTCCTGGTCACGTGGTCCACACGAGGCAGAGTTGCATTGGGCGCCGATTCTAACATCGAATCGGAATTATCATTACCGTGTAATTTATTCCACACTCAAGGTCATCGTTTATAGTGGGGATCAAGCCCCTAGGTTGATTAATTAGCGTGATCGATCCAGACCTCGATCATTGCTCTTGTATTACTGGTCTGGTGGTGGCAGCAGAGGTGACTCTAGGGTTTTGTTCAGAGCTTAGGTCACGTCATACTGGGTGTAGAATCCTAAGTCGGTCAATCGTCTTAGGACCACGTGGCGTGGAGTTGGCTTTGTTAAAAGTTTTGGAGTCCCTTGGTTTAGAAATAAAAGTAAGAATACGGGTAGAGGGAGTAGAAAGAAGGAAGTAAAGAGAGAGGAACCAAACCCGTGTTACAAGTGGACCGTCACTGACGCCTCCGTCTTGTAGTTGCATGAAATTTGGACACCTGAATATGGACCTCTTCGTGTCTTCGTGGTCTCTGTGCCTTTTCTCTGTCTGCAGCACCATTCCCTGATTGCGAGGTCCTCTTGATAGATGCCTGGACTGGTCGAGGGAGGGTTCCTATACCTCTTGCCCCGGGTCAGGCTGTTGCTCCGGATCCAAGCCAGGTTAGAGTCCTACCACTGGAGGGTGCTTCTTCTGGGTTTTTGGTGGAGAGCCTTGGTTTCAGGCGCTATACTTACTCAATGTCCTAACCTGGACATTTTTTCCATCGATCTTCCTCTTGAAGAGGGTCGATCCGGTGATGTACTTCACTGGTTCAACCTTCTCCGTTCTTTGCATCTGGCATTTTTTATGCATATTTATCACCATCTCTAGGATGATCAGATGCCTTCGTTGATGGTGGCCCACCTACAGTTTTCTTTGTGGCGACAGTATGAGGTCTCAGGGCACTCAATTCGCCACTTCCTTTCTCTTTGTTGTTTATCAGGGCCCCCTAAATTTATCTCAGGTGTCACCAACTAATCCTGGGCCTTTCGCCTCATCAGGGAGCCACCGATAAAAAAAATAACTAACTCTACTCTTCACCGCTACTAACACCAGAACTCCTGCGGAACACACTGGAGAGTCACTCGGTATTGAACCTAAATATGGAGAAGAGGTTTTACTGTCATACAAATGGGGGATTCGACTGAGAACTCTCCCATCGTCATGTGTTCACACCCTAACTGAGCAATAATGACTTACCCTCTCTCTACTTGGCTTAGGGTGATCCCCTTCTGATTTCCCTTTGTTTTCTTTATGCTGTTGTCCGGCCTGCAATTAAATTAAATTTAAAATTAAATTAAAATTATTTTTTTATTCAGGAAAAGTACATACATAGATGATGAGTTACAAACATAATCTTGGATTTATAGATAGAGCTACATACAATACATAAAGCCACTAATACGTATAGCGTTTTGGGCAAATTATTTCTCTCTCTCTCTCTCTCTCTCTCTCTCTCTCTCTCTCTCTCTCTCTCTCTCTCTCTCTCTCTCTCTCTCTCTCTCTCTCTCTCCTGTTAGAAACCCTCACAAGGACAAGCACAAACACAGTTGTCTGACAGACAAACATTTATTACAAACAATAACAGAATACAAAATATTACCAGATAATGGTTCAACAAAATAGCATCACATTTCCATAAGATCAGTATTCAATCTAATTGTCTCTGCTAGGCTGCTGCTTGTTCCACTTGAGCAACCCCATGATGCATCAGTCACCTCGCCGTCTGGGCTATGCTTTGTACACGTAGATTAATACATCCACAAAATATCAACGCTCTCACCTTTCATTGCGTCAGGCATACTTCAGGAATAATTCCACCTTCTCAAATATAAATCGACGCCCATTCAACCCTCTCTATTTCGTCTTGAAGATCAGTTCCTCTTATTGGCTCACAAGTCTCCTCCTCAATGATTAATCTCCTTGTGTATCAATATTGGAACCATCCATCAGTGGGTCCTCAAATAAATATAATCCTCTTGCAACACCTCATGCAGCGCTGCTACCTCATCTAAGGACGAACTGCGTCCACCATACATGAACCTGTAATTCCATTACCACAAAATAATCTCCCATCAAAACTCAAATAACATTTATTAAATAAAATTCCCTCTACAATTTCATATTCAATCTTGACTTGAGTGTGAAGGGTCATGGCACAGGCGCCAATCCGGTCCACCTACCCAAACGATCCTCTTAAAGCATTCACACACCGTGGCTCCTCAGAGCACAACCACCCAACTGGCTTCAGGTCGCCCCTTTTCACTGCCACTATTCAAGAGACACGTCACTATGGGTCCTCCCACAGCTTTCTCACACGTTACTCACGGCTTCCTTTATGACCCAGCAGAAGGAAGAGAAATAATTATTAATTAATTATATTATTATTATAATAATAATTCTTGTAATTAATAACTATTATTCTTCCTTCTGCTGGGTCTTGAAGGAAGCTGGCCTCGTGTGAATGAGGGCTGTGACGATCTCTGTCTGGAACCCGTAGGTGCGGGACTCGGTCGTCCACCTCCTGGGGCTCGTGCGGCCTAAGCTCTGTTTGAGGAGGCTGGGGTCGTTCTTGTCCTTGCTTTTCTTCAAGGACTTCTTTTCTTTTCTGCTTGTCCTTGCCGGTGGTTCTTCTCCGGCCCCGACCACGGCGGTCTCCGAGTTTGGTGTCCCTGTGCCTTCTTATACCAACTTCGAGATAAACTGCAGAGCTGAAGCCGCTAAGGCCTTCACCCTCGTTCTGACAGTTCTTGTGACGGCGCTAGAACCAATCATATTGGCGTTTGCCTTTCCATTGGAGACTTTCGGCACCGTGGAGAGGGGGGACCTGCTGCATGGGTGACAGCTTCTTCCCCATATCAACCTACCTTGGCTTTATTCCCTGGAGAGGCCACTCCAGACCGACAACCAGAGTGCAACTCAGTCTCCTGAGACTCGTGGATGCCTACTACTCACGAAGATTTTCACAGATTCTTCTCCACAAACCTCAAATATCTTTCTTCACCTGGAGCCACTTTGGCTGGACGGTAGAGCGACGGTCTCGTTTCATGCAGGTCGGCGTTCAATCCCCGACCGTCCAAGTGGTTGGGGCACCATTCCTTCCGCTCCGTCCCTTCCCAAATTCTTATCCTGATCCCTTCCAAGTGCCACATAGTTGTAATGGCTTGGCGCTTTTCCCTGATAATTCCATTCCTGGAGCGAAGACGTGCGTCCATCTCGTCAGATCCTCACACAACAAATGACGTCTTTAGACCTTTGCACACAACATGCTCCCGTGATGACGTCATTTTTGTGCACGGAACGTCGCATACTGTCGACATCTCACCTCACCTCATCTCCTCCTCGGTCACATTTAATGAAGGTTGCTTGCACTAATTCATTTCTGAATTAGTGGTGAATAACTCTCAGTGTGAGGGCGGACCTACATCATGAGGCTACATGGGGTTCATAACACGTTGCTCTTCGGTTTGGGAGCATGTAGTTGGTACTTCTTTTTTTCTCGCCCAGCATCATATATCACACAGCACTGGTGGAGCTGTTGCAGCTTGCGTTCGAGGTCGATACTACCTCGGCTCCGTTTCATAGGTGGCAGGTGACACCTGCTCACGTGAGCAGGCCGGTGGCAGATGAGCAGGCTGGTGTCACCTCCGGCCTGTTCACGTGCCACCGGCGCCTACTTGGTCTTTGAACCGAGTTCTCTCATTTCTTTCTTCTGCTTGGTTTGCTGTGTCCCCTTTCGGTCCTGATTTTTTTTTCGGTTTCTCTTGCTTCTGGTTGTTGGGTGTGGGTAAGCTTCATGCTCTCCTTCAGGGATGGGGAATTTGTCGTTTGGTCCTGCTGGGCAGTTTGTTCGTTTTAACCCGGATTCTTTTTTTTTGGCGAAGAACGAGTTTGGTTGGCTTCAGAGGAGTCCTTTGGTCACTGATGCTTGGTTAGTTTGGCCGGAGGTGCATCATGTGTTGTGTCCGGTAGCAGCTCTCCTCTGCTGCCTCTGTACCACCGATTCTGCCTCGGTGGACCTCCGACAGGTGAGGCAGACACACTATTCATGTCTGAATAGTATGCCTGCCTTCTGATTTCTGCCGACCTCCGACAGGAATCAGAAGATTCCTGTCGGAGGTCGGGTGTTCGAGGCTCCTACTGCCCAAGATGAATGAAATGTTACATCCACGGTAGTGTCGTTTACAGTTTATAGGACTTAGGGTATGGATTACCTAATTCTCCTGTGCTCGAGTGGTAGCCTCGGGGATGGTAAGTTCCATTGGTTCCATTATAGTGTTGTGGGTTGGTGGTGTTGTCGTTGTTGATCCTTCTTTCTGGACAACCCAACCCGCAACTCGGTAGAGTGCTTATACTTCACTAGGAGATCACACTAGGCGCTTCTGGCTCTTGGAGAGGGGCTCAACGTCACACGATTAGGGGATGTGGCTCCAACACTTAGCCTCGTTGTCACGTGCACACACCCACTCGAGCCGCTGTGACTCCCCACTCTCTCCTTATGTGATATGATCTCCTCAATCCCCTTTAACTTACTAGTTTTCTGTCCTACCCTGTCCACAGCGGTGGTTCTTGGTTCTCTCTCTCTCTCTCTCCTTCTGTACTATTTCATGGGAATCCTCACTAGGACAAGGTCAAACACCAGCAAATTTGAATACATTTACTGGACAAAGCACATACACAATACATATACACATATAATAATAATTCAACACGTTGTTAGGATTAGAAAAGAAACTTTCATCACGCAATACCTTTGGACTGGAAAAATCTTCTGATGGATGAAATATATAGTGACTTACGCGGAAAAATTAATCAGTTACAGAAAATTCTTAAGCGCAAGTTAGAAAGTTTGATTAAAAATAGTGATTGGAACAAGAAATCTAATCCTAACAACGTGTTGAATCTGTCGTCCAAAACGATATGTGAAAATGTGGTTACTGCTTTGGGTTATGGTATGTCTTTTGCCATTTCAAATCAACCTTCTGCAGTTAAAATTGCTAGTTCATTGTTACAGCTTGAAAAACAAAACTCTCTGTCTTCACAAAACCTAAACCTGGTTAAAGGTATTGTTTATGGTTCAATGTTGACGCCCCAAACAAACAATTTTCCCGAAAGATTCAGACGAAGCTTACAGGAGTTAAGAGCCGTTCCTTCCATTCATATAACAAAGGCTGATAAATCCAGCACCATTGTTATTTTAAACAAGGAGGAATATATTTCGAAAATGAATGATCTCCTCCTAGATTCTTCAACGTACACTAAGCTTAGGAAAAATCCTCTTGAGGACATCATCAAGTTCTTCAATAGTAGCTTGAGGAAGTTGTTAAGTAAACATAAAGATCTTCTTAATCAATTTACTACTTCATCACCTTCATTACCATATCTATATGGTCTTGTCAAGACGCATAAGCCTAACAATCCCATGAGACCTATCATCAGTTCTGTGGGATCCATTTCTTACAAACTCTCCAAATGGCTTACCAAAATCTTGTCCCCTTTGTTAGGAACTATCTCCTCTTCTCATTTGACAAATTCTCTTGATTTAGTTAACAAATTGAATAGTGTTCCTGTCACTCCTGATGTAAAGTTAATCAGTTTTGACGTTTGTTCCTTGTTCACTAAGGTACCGGTCGATGATATTCTCGATTATCTTGCTCGTGAACTAATGAGCCATGACTTACCTCTTTCTGCTGATATTATTGTCAGTCTTGTTAAGTTGTGCATTAAAGAATGTAAATTTACCTTTAATAATGAGTATTATTTACAGACTTTTGGAATGGCAATGGGGAATCCTCTTTCGCCATTGCTCTCAAACCTGTACATGGAATTCTTTGAAAAGAAATTTGTTTCAAAAATAACTCCTGGAATCATTCCTTGGTTTAGATATGTTGATGATATCTTGTGTATTTGGCCTTCAGATGTAAACACAGACGAATTTGTAGCCAAACTTAATGACCAAGTCACCTCCATAAAATTTACTATGGAGACTGAAATTGATAAATGTTTGCCATTCTTAGATGTGCTTATTCATAGGGAAAACTCTTCATTAAAGTTTAGTGTTTACAGAAAACCTACGAACAATTTATCTTATGTTCATTATTTTTCAGGGCATAAATACAGTGTAAAAAAGTCAATTTTTTCTTCAATGTATCTAAGAGCTCTTCGAGTTGTGAGTCCAGAATTCTTAGATGATGAATTTAAGAATATTGATTCGATTGGTCTTAAGCTTTGTTACCCACTGAATTTTTTGGAAGTTTGTCGTAACAAAGCTCGTCGTACATATTATAATAATGTATGCAGTGAAAGGATTCGCCCAAAGAATGTGTTATGTTTACCATATTTCTCTGGGTTTGAGAATATTGTCAAGGCCTTGAAACTTTTTAATATAGATGTAATGTTTGGCTACGAAAACACTGTTGGTAAGCTATTAGTAAGGAACAGCCCTCGTAGTGATAATTGCGTCATTTATAAAATACCTTGTAAGGAATGTAACAAGTTCTATGTCGGGCAAACATCTAAAGATTTAAAATGTAGAATATCGCAACATAAATACTCTGTAAAACATGGCCAATTGTCTAATGCTTTGTTTGTGCATTTGTCAGAAAAAGCTCATCAAATTGATTGGGAGAGTGCTTCTTCAATAACAAATTGTAAAAGCACCTATAACAGAAACATAATTGAATCTGCTTTGATACAGATCACCAAAGAAAGTAATTTGAATATTAGCAGTGGTCTATATAACTTAGATCCATTTCTAATAGATCAGCTAAAGGGCGATTTAAGTAGAATCATTGAAAAACATTTGTCTCACTAATTTATTGTATATATTTACTTCTTTATGTTATAATTACCTATATATTATGCTTGTATGTCTGCTGTATCAGATGGGCCATTGGGCTACATCGGATGTGCCAATTGGGTGCATCTGATGGGCCAATGGGCCGTCTGCGTTGTCCAAGTATTGTACCTCACCTTACTTCACCACTCCTTCCTGCCTATTTATACCCATCACTCGATCTGTAAAATGACCTTCTGAAGATGTATTTAATATACGAAAGTACTTAAGGAAATTTCCTGTTTCATTTTTCCTCCGTGGTCTGACATTGTCATATATATATATATATATATATATATATATATATATATATATATATATATATATATATATATATATATATATATATATATATAAAGTTTGTGAGGGTACCACCTCTGGTGCCAATGTGGGGACCCATAGCCTCGGAGAAGAAAATAAAAAGTATTCAGAGGAGACCTTGTGGTTTCTCACTGAACACTAATATTATCTTCTCCTACCACCCCCATTCTTTTGTATGTACACATATATATTTACTTTATTTGAACTTTGTTACAAAAAAGGAGTTACATATGGGTTACAAAGATGGTTGTCATAGGTTGTCGAGTTCCTCCAGCTCCTCAGATGGCGGGCAGGAACCCTGGATGCAGTGCGCATTTCCCCTCTGTATCGCCACACTGAGGCGCTGGAAAAGAAAGCTTGCAGCTCTCGGGTCCCTTGTTGTTTCAATGAGCCTAGAACCCAGTTCCTTCAAAAAACTGGTAGCACTTTTACCCCAGGCGCCGAGCGTCTCAGAAGCAATGGGGACAAAATTGTAGTGGTGATCCAGTTCTCTATACTTACGGGATTTGGCTGCTTCCCTGTGGGTGGCAGCGCCACCTGGTTGTGCAACACTGAGGTTAATGTAGGTGTTAGCCAGGGTTGATACGCACGTGTAGTCCCATACCAACTGCTTGCCATTCTTCCAGGGGTTCACTGTGATACCATCCGGGCGACCAATAAGAGCATCAGAGTTACGGGGCGTTAGGTAACGGGGCTCTCTTTCAGCTGGGCATCCAGCTGTGGTGAGGCTCCTCTTGATGATGTCGTTAACTTCACTGTGCCTCGAGTGCCATCCCCCTGTGCTTTGGCAGAGTAGGCCATGGTGACCGTACCTGTCAGCCACCACCTCGCCGCAAATACACCTATATCTGGTGTGGATTGGCTCAGCAAGGCGGAGGGCCACAGCAATTCGGAGGGCGTGTGGTGTGAGACGCGTGCCAGTTGCCGACACTGGGGTTGCTAACAGGAAATCCCCTGCATGTGGTGCTGCTACTGCTGTGAGGCGAGCAATGTCGTGTTGTGTTGTTGCAGCACCCAGGCACTCTGCAGCAACTTGGTCTACAATGGGACCATCCCAGCTGGATTGCTTGTAGGATTTTGGGGATGGTGGTTGAGGTGATTGGCCTGCACGAGAGGCCCACTCTGTGGCACAGCGTGTAAAATTGGGATCATGTACACCTGCCAGCTGATGTAAGTGGGCAGGTAGAATTTCCTTCACAAGGTCGTCGGATGCTGATAAGGAGGACAGGAAGGCTGGAACAGCGATTTGCGTTGCTGTTCGAACTCCGAGGCCCCCAAGTCTTACGGGAAGAGAGGCTTGTTTCCACTGTAGGTCATCGAGAGAGAGGTTAAGGGCTTTTTCTAGCATTGATTTCAGTAACCGGTCATACTCACTTAGTTTTTGGCTACTGTAAGATGGTGAACACCTCAGAAAGTAGGTTAACCTGGGGAGGGACAGACATCTGGTGATGAGGTAGAGTGCATCATGAGCATCAATATCCTCAATCCTCCCATCCATCCTCTTAAGGTCGGCGATTTTCTTATCAAGGACCTCATCGATGGCTTTCAACCCCAGGGGAGCTCCTAGGAGTGTGCTGTCTTCAGGTTTAGTTTTATGGATATTTGGCAGAAGACCCTCTATTCTCTCTACGATGCCCTGGTTGGAACATATTATTTCACATTTAGAAGGGTTCAGGGTGAGGCCTAAAACTGCACCTTGCTCCTGGATTTTTCTGATGTCCTCCAGGAGGGAGTCTTGGGAACCAGCTAGGGTACCATCATCCAAGAACCAGATGTTAAGCTCGCTGGACAGGACCTCTGTGACTTGTTTGATGACTAAGCAGAAAAGGAGAGGAGCGAGGGGGTCACCCTGTTGGACGCCTTCTCGCGAGTCAATTTCATGTTCGCCAAAAAGTAGCTTAAGATCCATACTGTAGCATGAATGTACAAAAGGGTAGAGGGAAGGGAAATGACTATGAACCGCACGGAGTACAGCATCCCTCCGCACCAAATTGAAGGCATTTTTGAAATCTAGCTTGATAAGGGCCTTTTCGTCTGTGATGTTGGCGATGAAGGCTCGAGCTGCATGGGCTGTCGCCTCACACCCTTGTGGAATGCCAAACCCGAGCTGTTTTGGCTTCAGCATGTTGGCCGCTGCATCACTAACTGTTCTTGCAGCTGCCTTTGCGACGAGACGCCGGAGAGAATTGCCCACAGCTATTGGCCTGATCCCTCCATCCTTTTTCTTTAGAGCACAGAGAGATGCTCCAAAAAAGATAGGTCTTATGGACGCTGGTATGTTGCCAGCTAGACATGTGTTGGTGAATCTGGTTAGTTCCACCAAGAGGTTCTTTGCAATGTCACCCAGTGCAGGGTTGAGCATTTGCTTGAGGTGGTTGGGTTTTAGTCCTGTGAACCCACCTGCTGATCCTGTAGGGAAGGACATGGCTGCTTTATGGACCACAGATTCAGCCACCCAGAGAGGTTCTGCTCCGGTAGCCCCCACTTGTACAATGTCGTCCTCACGCGGAGCCCTGGGTGGGTGTTTCTCCCTTAGGGCTTGAGCTGTTGCGGCATCTCTGTCGGCAATTGAGTCCTCACTGGTGATGACTCGTATTGCGCCAATAGTGTTTCCTTCTTCTATTTTCTTGGTGACTGATGTTCTGATTTTTGATGTCTCGGATATGCCACTGTTGCTCTTCCTGCCGTGGGTGTTTCTCGCGCGAGTGGGAAGGCGCACCTGGTTGTCCTCCCTGGGAAAATCATTTATAGCTTTGATGACTGAGGCAGCTAAGGTTTTGTCTCTCCTTGCAGGGGTATATATATATATATATATATATATATATATATATATATATATATATATATATATATATATATATATATATATATATATATATATATATATATATATATATATATTTATATATATATATATATATATATATATATATATATATATATATATATATATATATATATATATATATATATATTCATTTTTATTCGAATCATCATAGTAAAGTTAAACAGGCAGTATTTTCAGGAATGTTTCTACGAGCTTTGAGGGTTTGCAGCCCTGAGTTTTTTGATGAAGAGATTGCTAAAATATATGAAATTGGGAAGAGTTTACAATATCCTAAGAGGTTTTTGGATTTCTCGTTTGAACAAGCCAAGCGTACATTTTATAATCACGTCCCTAAGGCGAAACCAAAAATTATTAACTCATTGGTGGTACCTTATGCGAGTGGACTTGAAAAATTGTCTCTGATTTTTAAGAAACTTAATATAAATTTGGTGTTCACTAATAGTACGATCAAATCCAATTTAATAAAAAAACTCCCCTGATACAGCAGGTTGTGTGTATTCCCTGCAATGATTGTGATTCTGTGTACCTTGGACAAACAGGAAAGTCCTTACAATTGCGGTTGTCACAACATGCTTATAGTATTAGAACTGCCCAAACGTCTAATGCATTGTATCTACATACGAGTTTATGCGATCACAATATTAACTGGAATGGGGCAAAAAGCATTACCAATTGTGGGGATTTCGTGGAACGGAATCTGATTGAGTCTGCTCTTATCAGTCAGTGTCCAAATCTTCTTAATGTTAGTACTGGAATGTACAAACTTGATCCATTTTTAAGTTATAATATTGCACAACAGTTTAAGAAACAACTTTGATAGAGAGGCTTACAATGTCTTATTATAATTGTATATTCATATATTGTGTGTTCATGAGGCTTTTCTTTAATCTTTCATCCTTATTCTCTGACCGCTTAATCCTCTTTGACCATTCTAAGCTAAGCTATACCTGTTTTTGGTTAATTCTTTCCTAGGGATGGGTTGGTCAGGTGTCGGCCTATATATCCTCCCCCTTCCCTTCTCCTTAGTCAGTCTGGTGTTGACAAAGGCTTTAACAAGCCGAAATGTTCACCTCATTTCATATTTCTCTGTGGATTTTCCGCATAAAATGATCAGTGTTTTGTGATCGTCAATTGCATATATATATATATATATATATATATATATATATATATATATATATATATATATATATATATATATATATATATATATATATATATATATATATATCAGTATAAATGTTCCTTGATATATAACAATGATCAATCGATCACCCTATCAGTCCTCGAACACATACACTTGTAGGTAATCCAGCCTACGACTGTAACTCTATACTTCAGTATAAACACTCCTTGGGACAAAAATGACAAACAATCGCTCACCTCTCACTGCGTCTTGCACGCTAATGACAAACACTCTAACGCCTCCCTACAAGTAATCATTTAGAACTTCCCTTCCACATCTGGAAGTTCACTACCCTGATCTCTTCAGGTTCTTCCGGATTTAACTACCAGGATCCTCTGCAGCTCCTCTTGGCTGCTACACCATGAAGTTTTCCTCGGGCAACTATGGTGCTTCGCCACTTCTGCTAGGGTCCTCCACAGCTCTCCTGGCTGCTACACCATGAAGTTCCCTCGAGCAACTATGGTGCTTCACCACCTCTTTAGAAGCACGTGACACTCCTCTTCACTGCTTCTCCTCACAGCTCCAGGTCCTCTCCTCCACTATCTTGGAGTTTCATCAACTACGTCTTGTACTATTCTTGTACTATACATTAGATTCTCGAACGCTCGTCCGCTCCTGACGACCCTGCTGCCCCTCCAACTTTATCAGCTGCTCCTTGAGCCCACAACATCCCAAACATGATGTAACAATCCCAGAAGGCAGCTAAGTACCCAGTGACCTAAATGTGACCGAAATATTCGACAAAACCTAACCTACTAGCTCATCTCGACCTCATTAGTGTTGCTCCCTGGAGGAAGCTAACCTGACGTTTGCTGCTGCCATATCAACGAGTCTACCCCATCTGCCTGCGTACATCTCTGCTGCTACCATGCAAAATAATTCTAAGCTCGGTAAGGCCGCAAAGAAAGATAGCACACCTATCAGGATGAACCCAACCAGCCAAGCTTGCAACAGGAATAACGCGGCTGTCTCCCCCTTAATGGCTGCCGGGGGGGGGGGGGGGTACCGACCCTTCCTACGTCAACAATAACAAACCTTCCCAGCTGATCGAAGCGTCGTCACTGACTCGAGCCTTACAACAGTTATGTAACCATATGGAGCAACTTAAACGAGCTGCCTCCCCATGTTCTGACTTTAAGCGTCTCGCTGATAATCCATGGCTCAAACTATTGACTCAAATACATGATGACCAAAAGTCTATAATCCGAGAGCAGTCGGACCTGATAATGAAGCTACAGAGTGATGCTTTGGCCATGCACAAGATTAACCAGGATCTGTCTGTCAGAGTCGACCACCTCGAACAGGAATTAAGCTCTCTTCAGATCTCGGTTACTAACTCTAAATCAGCAGAAACCTCTAAGAAGCAAGAAGATATGTTACAAAAGTTAGAGAACCATTTTAACTCCCTACAACAGCAACACACTGCAACCCAAGACGAATCAGACCAACTTAAGCTCCTTGATTCTGTCATCATCTCATCACATGGTTTTCCCCATGAAACTGACAGAGAAGACTGTACTGCCATCGTGATCCAGGCATTGCGTACTAAGTTGAATTATTCAATCGAAGCAAGAGACATTAAGTCAGCTTATAGAGTGGGTACGAAATCATCTGGTACAAATAGCAGAAAGATACGTGTGAAATTAGATAGCTGCTCCCGCAAGTCAGACCTAATCACTGCGGCAGTCGCTAGGAAATCCAATGTTTATGTGAACGAATGTCTAACCAGATTCAGACAAAATCTCTTATTTAAACTTATTTAAACTCTGGAGAAACTTATGTCATAACCACTGAGGCACACCTCACTTCTTTCCTGGATGACTGTGGGATATCAGCTGAATAACCAGAACATAATTTGTAGTCTCACATACAACCAAAGTGTACTTAAGCTCTGCCTTTCCTTTCCAAAGGTTTTTATTTTTATTTATATTTTGTTTGTTTGTCATCTTTGCCTGTTTTTTTTACTCTTAATTATTTGGTCTTAGTTAATCCCCTTGTCACTAAACCTAGGGCTTTTTATTACCCTGTTACTTAAAGTAACTTGGTATTTGCTTCTTGTAATCATTTATTGGAATTAATTAATAGTATAATTGTTTATATAAGCATCTACCTCAGTATCATAGTAAAATCTTCCACATGAATATACTGTACTCTCACCCTGTTTATTTTTACACTTAGATTTATATTAGAGTAAATTTCAAGATTTAATTAGATTTACATGTCATTTTTTTTTCTTTTTTTTCTCTCGGAATTATCTATATTTGAGCTCACTTTGTTTTCTTAGGTTCATACCAATTATAGGATTTTAATTAACCATTACTAAGCTAATTATCTTCAAGATCATTTTACTTTATGATTATTATTTTTCTTATTATTTTTTATTTTACATTTATATTGTCAGTCTCTACTGATTTTTTTTTTTTTATTTTATGTAACTTCTGTGTCCTCCCTGGCTATCTACTGGATCTTTATTTTACTTCTAAATTGTTACTATTTTATTGTATTTGCTTTTATTCTTGTGTTTTGCTTTATCTTGTATCTTGTATCGTGATCCCTCTGCATCTCTATGCACACTGATACTGATCCTGATCAAAATCTTCTGTCTCATATTTACACCAAACAGCACATTGATCATCATTATTGCAAGTATTTCACAGCATAACAGGCTAAAAACAAACTCCAAAATAGCACCTGTCTATCAGTTTACAACCAAAATGTTAGATCACTTGGTAAACATTTTGACGATTTAAATGCATTACTCACAGCACTAGGTACTAACTTATCGTTCATTATTTTAACAGAAACTTGGCTAAATAAAGACTATACCCAACTCTACAACTTAGCTGGTTATAAAGCCGTTCATAACTGTAGGCCTAATAAAAAAGGTGGTGGCACAGCTATATATTACCGAGATACATTTATCTGCAACAGTGTTATTAGTGACAGAGCTGACTATTGTGAATATACTTTTGCTCAGTTTACAATTAAATCCCTTAAATCCTCTTTGACTATTGGATCCATCTATAGATTTCCCAATACTAACATAGCTTCTTTCTCAGACAACATAAGGAATCTTATTATAAACAACAATCTCAACAAAAACCACATCATTCTGGGAGGAGACTTTAATATTGACCTGGGTCAACAAAATTGCTCTCAAGTTGATCTCTGCCTCTGCAACCTTCATTGTCCCCTTCTTACCAAGCAAGTAACTGACAAAAGATTAAACAATCCATGGCTCACAAGTGGCATTCTCAACTCAATCAACAAGAAACATGAATATGAAAAGAAACTTAGGATTGGCCTAGTTTCAAAGGAAGTAGCTAAAAGGTACTCATCAATGCTTACCAGTATCATAAGAAAGGCAAAACTTGCATATTATGTGAATAGATTCAATGAAGCAAAAGGCAACATGAAAAGCACTTGGAAAACAATCTCTAGTATCCTAGGAACTAAACAACACTCACATAACCTAATAAAACTCTACAAGGATGGGGATATACCGTCAACTGATTTAGAAATGGCAAATGAATTTAATAGTTTCTTTTCATCGGTTGGTGCTAATCTTGCTAGTAAAATCCCACAGACTCAGACACATATTAACACATATCTCTCAGGTAGCTATCCAAACTCTCTTCTCCTTTCACCAATCAACCAGGCAGATGTTGTGTCCATCATACACTCTTTAAAAACCAAGGCAGGGAACACCAGTGAAATTCCGTCCATTGTGTACAAGAGAGCCTCCCATGCCCTTGCCCCACCCATAGCACTACTGTTCAACAAATCTATAGAGTGTCACACCTTCCCTCATATCCTCAAAAAAGCAAGAGTAACGCCAGTCCATAAAGGAGGCAATCCGGCGGACATAAACAATTATAGACCAATATCAAATCTACCCATTCTATCAAAAATATTTGAAAAAATTATTTACAAACAGCTCTATTTCTACCTCGTAAAATTCGACATACTCATCCCCTGCCAGTTTGGCTTCCGGTCCCAAAAGAGCACCAACGATACAATCATTAGTCTCCTTGACGTTATCTACTCAGCCCTTGACAAAAATGAGTTTCCGATTGGACTTCTCATTGACCTAAGAAAAGCCTTTGATACTGTTAATCACAACTACCTCTTACTTAAACTCCAGCATTATGGAATCCGAGGCCTTGCCCTTGACTACATCCGATCCTATCTTAGTGACAGACACCAATAGGTAACCATCAATGATACAACTTCTTCCACTCTACCAATTACCGTTGGAGTACCACAGGGCAGTATCTTAGGACCTCTTCTATTTCTTATATATATAAACGATCTGCCTAATGTCTCTAATATTCTCAAACCTATATTGTTTGCTGACGATACTACCCTTATCTATTCAGACCTCAACCCACATACACTAAATAATGTTGTGAATAATGAATAAAAAAAAGTCCACTTATGGATGTCAACGAACAAACTAACATTAAACATCGAAAAGACTTACTACATCTTATTTGGAAGCAAATCATCAAATGCAATTCAGCTACAGATAGACAACATTAACATCAGTAATAAAAATGATGGCAAGTTTCTTGGCCTATTCCTAGACAAGAGACTCAACTTCAGCACCCACATTCAACACATAACTAAGAAAGTCTCAAAGACAGTTGGTATACTCTCCAAAATCAGATATTATGTTCCTAACTCTGCTCTCCTCTCACTATATTATGCACTAATCTACCCCTATCTTTACTATGGTATCTGTGCATGGGGGTCTACCACTGCAAACCACCTTAAGCCCATCATCACGCAGCAAAAATCTGCTATCAGAATAATAACTAACTCTGCTTTCAGACAACACTCAGCTCCCTTGTTTAAATCCCTAAACTTGCTAAATATTAACTCCATCCACACATTCTCTTGTGTCAACTACATTTACAAAACCTTGTTCTTAAAAGCAAACCATGCTCTGAAACTCTCCCTGGACAGATGTAAAAGGACCCATTATCACCACACCAGAAATAAATATCTCTTTGATATCCCCAGGGTCAAACTTAATCTGTGTAAACACTCTATGCAAATTAAGGGACCTAGTCTATGGAACTCACTCCCTAGTGAATTGAAAAACTGTAAAACTTTTGCCTAATTTAAAAGCAAAACCAAAAAGTACCTAATTTCATCTTCTTAGTTTCCTACACTGAGCTTTAAATTTGCTCTATACCTAGTGTTATCCAATCTCCTAATTTTTATGTAGTATCAAACAACCTTATCATTGTGTTTATTGCTGTCTTCTTTTATGTGATAGCCATATGCTGTATTGTGACTACCAATTTTTGTCAACTACCATTCAAGCTGTCATTGCAATCAATCTTATATTGTTTCTGCTGTATTGTGCCTACCAATTTTTGTCAACTACCATTCAAGCTGTCATTGCAATCAATCTTAGCTACCTATGTGCTTTAATATACTGTACCTACAATTTTCTCTCATCTTCTTTTTTTTCATTCCATGTAACTGTTATCATTTTTTTGTCTATAAATTTTGCAAGTATTTACCTACTTAAAATTTTCTTAGATTAAGGACCTGCCCGAAACGCTGCGCGTACTAGTGGCTTTACAAGACTGAAATTACCATATTATGTATCTTCACATTCCCAGTGTACCTTCTTGTATATGCATAAATAAATAATAAAAATAAACTACTCCCTCTGTGCTGGCTTCGAAGTTATCAGGAACTTCTTCCCCAAAGACAAACCTGCAACCCATTGACACTCCAATAAAAATGTTTCCCCTTAAACACATAAACAAAAAATAACCACACAATATGTTTGCCTCCAACATCTATCTGCTCTCTACATACTGTGAGAGTGGACTCCCCCATTTTGAGCTGGTCCATGCTTCGCCTTGCCCGACGGGCCTCACTCACTCTGCGAGGGTCCTCAACCGCCAGGAGCTGGGCCCCCCTCAGTCACCTGCCAGCGCTCAGAGGAGACGGACGTCGCTCCGTGTTCCTCCCTCTCCACTCTCTTATTTTAGGCCTCCTGCCTTATCAAAACATGTCTAACTCATCAATAAACATTGCTACTGTCGCTGGGCACATGACCAACTACAAGTTATCACTAAGAACTGGCTTAAATCGTCCTTACCACAGATTGCCTAGTCAAGGGCGCTCCTCCCTCTGACAGAGTCTGGTCAGGGCACTCCCACGGCCCACGATAATGTCTTTGGGCGGCTTAATAAACACTCCTCGCCGCCCAGGACTTGAGACCACAACGTTCCCAACTTGATTCCACAGCTGGCACGTCTGCACACTTCTCTTCTCTTGGAGATATATCACTAGGGGTTCCTTTCTGACGGGAGCTCAAACGGAGCACGGCTTTCCCCCTGCGATGTTTGGCGCTCAAGTGAGGTCAAAGCCCTCCAGAAGCGAGCCTCACACCTCCAGCAAAATATCCACATCTCCTAACCAGTCATTTATCTATTTTCTTATTCACTTCCCATAATCTCAAATTGTTTATTAAATCCGACTAACTATTTCACATCTGTATCTTCACCTCTATGTTTCCTGGACCATCCAATCAGGTCAGGCTTGATAGAATAATTCTCAAAGGGGAGACTCGTTTTTCGGCTACCTGGGATCATAACCCTCCCCCCTCCTTGTTTTTGAGAATTATTCTAGTGGCTAGGCTCGAGATAACGCATCAGCTACTACATTATCTCGCCCTCTTATGTGCGTTATCACCAGGTCATACTCTTGGAGCAATAAAAACCATCTGGTCAACCTCTGGTTTGCATGCTTCATTTTCCTCAGGAAAACTAGAGGGATTATGGTCTGTATACACCGTCACTGGGTGTCCTCCCCCACTCACATACACTTCAAAATGTTTCAATGCCATCACCAGGGCCAAAGTCTCTTTCTCGACCATACTGTACGACCTCTGGTGCTTAACGAACTTCTTTGAGAAGAAGGACACGGGGTGGTAAATTCCATCACTCTGCTGAGTCAGTATAGCTCCAGCCCCTATATCACTGGTATCTAAAAATAACAGGAATCAGCGAACATTACAATATCATCGATGTACGCTGCACATCCAGCCGCGCCTTGTAATTTGCAATATCTGGCTCACAACTCGCCAGAAACATGATCTTCTCACAAACGATCTGACTTCTCTGGCACCTCTTGGCTAGGCTGTCCTCCTTGGACGCCTGCACTCCATCGGTCCACTATACTTATTGTTTCCACCCTCCGTTTCCTCGTCTTCTTCTCTTCACGTCCAGAGTCAGACACCTACTGTCTGTGCCTCCTCTGTCGTTTTCACACTTCCATCTACTGCCATTATAATTTCGTCTCCTGTCATCATACTTTACTCCCTCGTCTTCACCGACGATCCTCCCTTTCGTCTCCTCATTTATCCGAGACCTCATCCTGTTTGACTTCCATCGAGTCCTCGGCTTTCTTCTATTCCTCCATGGTTGTATCATCATCCTCTTCTCGCACTTCTCACCTCTATACAACTCCATTTCTTCTCCTCCAACTCTTTTTCGTTCCCTAAAAGTTTCTTCGAGCACTGTACTACACCCAAAAGCACTCGACCGTACATGTCGCTTTACCTCTCCTAGAGTGCTCGTAAGCATCTCTCCACACATACTGTCCCTTCTCCTTTCATTTTCTCGGCCATTACTCTCCTTGACTATCTCTCCTCCACGTTTTCTGCGAAACATACCAACTCTTGACATTTCCCACAACTTAACTCCACTATCCATATGCCTCTGTGCTCGTGGACAACTTGACGCTCTACTCCCGTCCTCAGTATGTCCACATCTTTCATCATTCCCACTCAGCACAGTTGTATTCACCTTCTGACCCTTAATTTCAGCGGGCTGGGCTCTACTCAGGTCCGCTCTTGTTACAACCCTGGGTTCCCCAGTGGAAACCAGAGGTCAAAATTGAGCTATTAAACTTCCTGGTAGTACAGTTGTGCATCGCGAATAGCAATTGTTTGTATCTTCCCTGCCAGACGTAAGACTATTATTGTTTCTCAAAGAGCATTTAAAGACTGAGCTGGGGGTTGATTATTAAATAATAACATAGGCACCAACTTTGCTTACTAATACTTTCTAATCATTCATAAAGTAACAATACGTTGCATAGGGGAAGATCTTTAATGTGCTTAGCTGCACGATCAATTAGGCTCCTCCCGGCACCACGACATGAGGGAGGCAGCTGGTGGCGAGCTCGGTCTTCTCTCTGGCTGGTGTCGTGCGGATAAGACCTACTCTGTGGCTGCACCCCTACTCTTCTCCCTTCTCCTCTTACTTATTTCCCTTACCTGAAGTTCCTGTATCCTTAAGTTAAGTACGGGGCATTACTAAGTGAACCTACTCTGGTAGTAAATATTGGTGAGACCTGGGGTTAGTATTTGCCAGTGTTTTGTTTACCCCTAAGTGTTGTGTGTTGTATTAGGGTACCACATGGTCTCACTACCCTAAGCTGCATCCAGCTTCAGTGCTTATCCAGTAGTACTTTACCCTAGCTTGTTATTAGTGTAACCTTGTATCCTGCCTATGTGGACCAAGGCTTTTAACGTAAGATAGTGTGGTAAAGTTATTATTATTATTGTTATTGGTGTGAGTGTATATGGGGGGTTGTTAAGGGGTTAATAAATGAGTACATGAATTACAGAGTATCTCTTCTTCCAGTGTGGGAGCGAATTGATCAACCCTTAGACTAACATATATGGTCTTGCAGCAAGTTATTACTACTGTGGATAGTTTATTTTGGGGGCCGGGCCTTTTAGCTCTCCCATATTTGATACTCTTGTCTTCTAACTACCCTTACCCCTTAATATTACCAGTACCCCATAGTAGCCCCCACATCTAGTTTTGTAACAAGTGGGGGCCTGTCCGGGAGGAACATTATAAGTGTAAAAAATTAGATTCTTGAGTGCCAAAATTAAAATTTTTTGTTTTCCGCAGAACGGTTGTGTGCTAGCCTAGGCTCCAGCTCATCTAGCAAAGGACATTCTTGCACTGACTGGACACCCAGCTGGATCCCTTCACGATTAAGGTTAGTGCGGCCTTGTGTTAGGGGCCGTGCAAATTTTTGTTTTTTTTCCAATTTTTATTTTTTAATTTTTTCTTTGGCTGGGAGCTAAAATTATTAGTGATGTCTTCTGAAATGCAGAAACTGGCAAGGGAGCCTTCAGTGGTAGAGATAAAGAAACTTAAAAAGTCTAATTTAGTATTGTTAGGCCAGGAATTTGGCCTAGAATTAAATGTCGCAGATAAAAAGTGGACTTTGGTGAATGAAATATTACAACATTGTATTGATGAACAACTATTGGCAAGTGATACACCTTTATGCCAGCCTAGCCAAGCAGAAAGTGCAACTCATAGAGAAAGTGAATTAGCTTTAGAGTTAGCAAAAATAAAATTAGAGGAGCAAAGACTCAAAACCGAGGAGGCTAAAATTACAGCGAATGCCACTGGAACTCCACCTGCCGGGGATTCAAACCCCAGGAATTATGAGAAAAAGCATAATTTGCCTGAATTTTCCGAGTCTGACCCTGAAAGGTTTTTCAACCATTTTCAGAGAGTGGCCACGTCCATGAACTGGCCAAAGGAAGAGTGGGTGAAAATCCTACAGGGAAGACTTAGGGGTAAAGCACAAGATATTTTTATAAACATGCCTGACGACGAGTGTTTTGAATATGATAAAGTCAGGGAATGTATTTTGCGGGCATATGAAATTACTCCTGAAGCTCACCGCCAAGTTTATCGTAACCTTAGGCCTACTCACAACCAACCGCTCACTGAATTTGTAAATGATCAAATTCGATTGTTTGATAGATGGATTCGCTCGGCGAAAGCCGAAACATACGAGGCTCTCAGGAACTTAATTTTAATGGAGCATTTTATAAATATGATGCCAGAGAATGTTTCACAGTATATTAGAGGAAGGATAGAGTTAAATTCTAAAATAGGGGATTTGGCCAAGTTGGCAGAAAACTACCAATTGGCGGGCAAAAGGCCCAATAAAAATAATTATACCCCACAGAGTAGCAAACCTTATACCCACAGCCAGTCCAGACCAGCTCATTCTAACCCTTTAACTAATGCACCTTCTGTTTCAGACATAACTAACCCTGTTAAAGTGTCTAGCCCAACGGCACCTAAAGGTGAACCGAAGGGTAATTCTGTTAGTAATGTCTCTTCTCCCCGACGTTTTTGTGGTCACTGTAATCGTCCAAACCACACTATTAGCCGTTGTTGGCAACTGCACCCAGAAAAAAGACCCAATGCTCTAGTTGTGACACAGGGCTAGAGGCCTTCGGAAGGGTTAGGGAGTAAGACCTCCAACCCACAGTGGTTGGACTTGCTTACCCCATTCTTATCGAAAGGGAGACTACTTTTGTCTGAGGGTTCTTCTTGGAAGGACGTGGTGATCTTCCGAGACACCGGTGCCATCCAGACTTTAATTTTAGAGAGTGCATTGCAAGGTGCCAACACTCTCGACACTGAAGAGGTGGTACTGGTCGAGGGTGTCACTAGTGATACTCGAGCAGTACCCCTCCATAAGGTTACCCTGGAATCTGATTTCCACAAGGGTGTTTGTACAGTCGGAGTCACTTCATACCTACCTTTCCCTAATGTTGATGTAATAGTTGGTAATGATTTAGCAGGGGATAAGGTAGGGGACTCCAGACTGCCTATTATGTTGCCTACCCCTAAGGTTTGCCTGGATCCACCCGCCGCAGAGGATAATGTTGTGTACCCTGCGTGCGCGGTGACCAGGTCTATGGGACTTAAATGTAAGGGCAGCCCTGTGCTTGCCAAGGTGGTAAATCCCGAGGTCACGAGGAGCTTTCAGAGTGGTGAAAACCAAGTGGACCTCGCGGACACATTCATGGCCCGACTCGATGACGTGGCCGAGGACATTGTGGAGAGCCTGCCACTGCCGTCTACCGAGAGTAGTGGGGAGGTGGAGGAGAACACTGTTGAGTCTCGGCCAATGGCATCTGACCAAGGCCTAGATGCCTCCTTGAGTGAGTTACAGAAAGCTGACCCCACTCTTGCAGATTGTCATGAAACAGCCGTCTCTATGGAGGAAATTGTAGACGCAGCAACTGGGTACTACTACAATGATCGGATTTTGATGAGAAAATGGAGACCACAGGGTGCTCCCTTGTCAAATGAGTGGGAGGTAGTCCACCAGGTTATGTTGCCGACCTGCTATAGAGAAAGAGTTTTGGCAGCTGCTCATGATGATTCTATGGGGGGACATCAAGGTATTAATATTACGTATCACAAAATTTTAAAGTATTTTTTCTGGCCCAAGCTGAAAAGCGATGTGGCAAAATTTTGTAATGCGTGTATTGTTTGTCAACTGGTTGGGAAACCAAACCAGACTCCACCTAAAGCTCCTCTAAGGCCTATTGTCGTGCCAGAGGAACCATTTTCTCATGTGGTAATGGACTGTGTTGGACCATTACCTAGAACTAAGTCTGGTAATATTTACCTAATCACGATGATGTGTATCACTACTCGTTACCCAGAGGCTTTTGCTGTAAGGAACATCCGAGCAAAAACTGTTGTTGCTCGTATGTTGCAATTTTTTTCCACTTTTGGACTGCCTCGGGTCGTGCAAACTGACAATGGTACTAATTTTAAGTCTGATGTTTTCGAGCAATTTTGTAAGGAACATGGAATAACTCATAAGGTTTCCAGCACATACCATCCACAGAGTCAGGGGGTAATTGAACGTTTCCATCTAACTCTGAAACAGATGTTGAAGACATCGTGCGAGAGTTCCCACACCTTCTGGGATGAGAATTTACCGTATGTTTTGTTTGCGGCTAGAGAGGGATTACAAAGTTCACTGGGCTGTTCTCCTTTTGAGTTAGTCTTTGGCCATAAAGTTCGTGGACCCTTGCAAATGTTACAGGAGAATCTGTTAGGGAACGTAACGTTATCCGAAGGTTCGGCTTTCTTTGCGCAACACCACCAGAGACTCAAGGACTGCAAGGCGGCTGCATTAAAGTATCTTGGCAAGGCCCAAGAAAAGATGAAAGAACGTAACGATGCTAAATCTAAGTTACGGGTATTTCAGCCTGGCGACCCTGTCCTGGTATTAAAGCCTCGACTAGGGAACACTATGTCCCACCAGTACGAAGGCCCCTACATTGTGACAGAAAAGACTGGGGACCTCACGTACAAAGTGAGGCACTCTGACAAACGTAACCAGGTAATGCTCATACATGTAAATCGACTGAAGAAGTTCCAGGGCCCCAGGCCCATTGCACTAACCAATGTTTCCATTTCCAGTGAGAGAGGGGATGATTGTTCTGGGGACCCAACTAATCTCATTTTCAATAATTCTAGTTCTGTGAATGCTGTGGAGGGACTGTCCCATTTGCAGATGGCCCAACGTGAAGAGGTGCAGTCGTTGGTTGATGAATTCTCCAGTCTGTTCGGGGAGGTCCCGACCCAGACTGATGCCATTTGCCATGATGTCGAGTTGACGGACTACACTCCCATTCGCCTTCAACCCTATCGGATGAGTCCAGAAAAGAAGGCCATCGTACGGAAGGAGGTCGACTTCTTGCTCCAACACGGCCTCATCCGGCCGAGCCAGGGCTCTTGGTGCTCGCCCTGCCTGTTGGTCCCCAAACCAGACGGCTCCTGGCGATTATGCACCGACTATCGGCAGCTCAACAAGGTGACCATTGTGGATGCCTATCCGCTGCCCCTCCTCGAGGACTGCAATGACGAGTTGGGAAATGCCAAGTACGTTTCGAAATTCGACCTCTCGAGGGGGTATTATCAAATCCCACTCACTGAACGTGCTAAACAGCTCACCGCGTTCATGACACCCGAGGGTGTTTTTGAGTATCAAGTGTTACCGTTCGGCTTGCGTAATGCCCCTGCCACGTTCCAGAGACTCATGAACTCTCTACTCGCTAAGGTGCCAAATTGTCGGGCGTATTTAGATGATATCGTGCTGTTTGACAGTAATTGGGCTGACCACATAGCTAGGTTACGCTAGTTGTTTGCCATCTTGAAAAGGGCAAATCTTACCTTAAATGCTAAAAAGTGTCATTTTGGCCAAGGCACAGTGACGTACCTCGGTTATGAAGTGGGCCAAGGAAAAGTGTTACCTCGGCAAGATAAAATCAATGCCATTCTGGAGTATCCAGTACTAAAGTCTAAAAAGGACGTTCAAAGATTTATCGGTATGTGTGCGTACTATCGACATTTTTGTCAGAACTTTTCCAGTGTTGCCACTCCTCTCACAGACTTGTTGCGGAAAGCCGTTAAATTTAAGTGGTCATCAGACTGTGCAGAGGCATTTAAAAATTTGAAATTGATCTTAGCTTCCGCCCCAGTGCTTGCTAGTCCAAATTTCGACCGACCGTTTAAAATTCATGTTGACGCGTCTGACTCGGGTGCTGGTGCAGTGTTGTTGCAAACTGGGGATGATCAGGTGAAACATCCAGTATATTATTACTCTGTGAAATTCGACAAGGCGCAACGCAATTATTCAGTGGTAGAAAAAGAGGCGTTGGCGCTAGTGTTAACATGTAAAAAGTTCGAAGTTTACCTCACAGGTAATATAGTGGAAGTGTACACGGACCATAACCCACTAGTCTTCCTGACTCAGATGAAGGGTAAGAATAAACGCATCCTCAGGTGGGCGTTGTACCTACAGGACTTCAATCTTTCCATTACCCACCTACCGGGCAGACTCAACGTGATAGCCGACGCTCTGTCTCGGTTGCCTGAATAACATTCATCTGAGCCACAGAAAGCCATTTACCAACCGTCATGCTTTAGTTAATTTTTTTTAGGTTCTCCTGTGACATTAAATATTCCGTGTCCAATTTATTTACTTCCCTGTTCTTTTATTTTTGTTGTGTATGTTTTTTTTCTTTCAGAGAACTCCTTTGTATTTTTTTTGCAGAGAAATTGCTTTTGATTGATTTTTTGTTTTTGTCATGTTTTTCTTTTTGTTCTCTGTATACTCTTACAAAAAAAAATATGACTACTATTCTAGTAGTCACATTTTTTTTTCTCTGAAGGGGGGAGGAGTGTTACGACCCTGGGTTCCCCAGTGGAAACCAGAGGTCAAAATTGAGCTATTAAACTTCCTGGTAGTACAGTTGTGCATCGCGAATAGCAATTGTTTGTATCTTCCCTGCCAGACGTAAGACTATTATTGTTTCTCAAAGAGCATTTAAAGACTGAGCTGGGGGTTGATTATTAAATAATAACATAGGCACCAACTTTGCTTACTAATACTTTCTAATCATTCATAAAGTAACAATACGTTGCATAGGGGAAGATCTTTAATGTGCTTAGCTGCACGATCAATTAGGCTCCTCCCGGCACCACGACATGAGGGAGGCAGCTGGTGGCGAGCTCGGTCTTCTCTCTGGCTGGTGTCGTGCGGATAAGACCTACTCTGTGGCTGCACCCCTACTCTTCTCCCTTCTCCTCTTACTTATTTCCCTTACCTGAAGTTCCTGTATCCTTAAGTTAAGTACGGGGCATTACTAAGTGAACCTACTCTGGTAGTAAATATTGGTGAGACCTGGGGTTAGTATTTGCCAGTGTTTTGTTTACCCCTAAGTGTTGTGTGTTGTATTAGGGTACCACATGGTCTCACTACCCTAAGCTGCATCCAGCTTCAGTGCTTATCCAGTAGTACTTTACCCTAGCTTGTTATTAGTGTAACCTTGTATCCTGCCTATGTGGACCAAGGCTTTTAACGTAAGATAGTGTGGTAAAGTTATTATTATTATTGTTATTGGTGTGAGTGTATATGGGGGGTTGTTAAGGGGTTAATAAATGAGTACATGAATTACAGAGTATCTCTTCTTCCAGTGTGGGAGCGAATTGATCAACCCTTAGACTAACATATATGGTCTTGCAGCAAGTTATTACTACTGTGGATAGTTTATTTTGGGGGCCGGGCCTTTTAGCTCTCCCATATTTGATACTCTTGTCTTCTAACTACCCTTACCCCTTAATATTACCAGTACCCCATAGTAGCCCCCACATCTAGTTTTGTAACAGCTCTCTTCACATGAGTCTTCTTCGGCTGGGTCATCTTACCTTTTGACCTCACCGAGACTTCATCTTCTTGAGCCGGACCTTCCTCAAATAACCACGCTATATCTACGTCGATATCTTTCACCGGTTGAATCGACACTGTCTCATCTTCTCCAGCGTCTTCCTCGTCGGCCACCTCTGCCTTCATCAATACCGAGACAGGGTTTTCAATGGCTTGGCGGTCTCCTGACTCATCTCCTCGGATGTCAGTCAGGTTCACACTCTCAGGTGTCCCACCCGTGCCATGGCCTTCTGGGCACTCCTCTGGCACAGTCTCCGCTATGACTCTTGGCAACACCTTTCTCCCGCACAAGTCATTCCCCAGGATCACTTGGACTCCTGGAATAGGTATGTCGGGGCATACTCCCAACATCACCTCTGCCGACACATATTCCGACCTTAGCTGGACAGCACATCTGGGCATGTCACTCTGAGACAATAACCCATATACTTTCATCTTACTCCTGCCAGCTAACCGCCGATCATTCCCAATCAGGCTTCTCGTAATCAAGCTCTGATTAGCTCCGGTAACCCTTAAGATACCAACTTTTACTTCAGGTTGGTCTCCTATACTGATCCAACCTTTGCTAATGAACGGTCTATACCTCTCGTTCACTAAGTTCATCTTCTGTGGTTTGTCTTGGAACACATTAGTATATTTGCTTCGGGGGTCACAACTCTCTTACCCTGCCTACAATTACGCATCACGTGACCCAATCCGTTACAATTGTAACACCTCACCTCGGAGAAATCTCTCCTATATGTACCAGAGTGGTTCTGACTTTGTCCACTCGCATGAGAGTTCCTCGGGCCAGGCACACTACCTGCACTCTGTGAGGCTTTACTGGACTCTAGATTTCCTGGATCACGATTAGTTTCTCGTTTAGCTCCTCCATCCTCACTTTCAGACGAAGTGCGCGACCTACTCTACTGAGTTTTAGGATACTTACGTTTATCCGCCCATTTATCGAAATTCTTCTCAACCCAGACTCTTCTGGGTCTTTCATAATTTCTTCCTCCCCAGACTCCACTGGGTCTGCTATTGCTGCGTCTCGCCTCGCTTCTCACTCTGTTCTCCCTCAAGCTCTTGTATGCTTCAGTTATCATATCTGCCCTATCTGCGGCATCTTTCACCTCCTTTATCCCTGCTTCTTGGATCTTGAACTTTGTTTCGGGATGCATCATCTCCAAGAACTTCTCCATGACCATCAGTTGCTTCAGGTCAGCATAAGATCCAACTCCAGCAGCCTCAATCCACTTCTGGAATCGTCTTTCCAGATCCCTTGCTGTCTCAGCAAAAGTACATGCCCCAACTTTGATCATCTCTCTGAAGCGCTTTCTATAAGCTTCTGGGGTTAGCTGAAATGAGCGCAATATGCTGCTCTTTACTGTGGCGTAATCCTGGCACTCTTCTAGTGACAATTGGGTGTACGCCTCTCTGGCTACACCGGTCAATCTTAACTGGACCAGTTGGGCCCATTCCTCCTGTGGCCACTCTTTGATACTGGCTACTTTTTCAAAATGCTCGAAGAAGCTCTCTGCCTCTTCGGGCACAAACAAGGGAATGTCCTTCTCCCTAACCCTAACATCTGGTGAGTGTGATACCTGGGTGGTGCCCTCTGGTAACCCATGTTCAATCCTTTGTTCAGCCAAGGTTCTGTTTCCTTCTATCTGCATTTGTTTTGTTCTCTCTTTTTCTTTTTCCACCTCTAACCTGGCTTTCTCTTTTTCCAACTCCAGTTCCCTTATTCTGGTTTTCTCTTTTTCTTTCTCCACCTCTAGTCTTGCTTTCTCTTTTTCTATTTCCAGTCTGGTTTTCTCTTTTTCTTTCTCGGCTTCATTTTTCATCTGGCGTTCCAATTTCATCTTTTCCAGCTGGAACTGTCTCTCCTTGTCCTCTCGTTGTTGCTACATCTGGAGCTCTAACTGGAATCTCTCCAAGATCCTATTCCGGCTACTCCTGCTACTCTTGCTGCTTGTTACGAACCTTATCTCCTGTGGAGGTGGGTTTAGGATGTAAAATGTTGGTGGACACAGGGAGAGTGTATATTAGTATAAATCCCCAGCTGAGATCAGAGAGGCCGCGAGTCATCATTATTACTCCGCCCAGTAAAGTAGTGCCTTCTCAGCTGGAGATCATCAGAAATAATGTGAACTTGAATAGCTTTACTATGTAAGGGAAAAATGGACTCTATAAAAAAAGTATGCATGGGGGAATATAGTAAATAAAATCATTAATGTGTTTGATAGCATATGTAAAGAGTAGAGTATTAAGGGGCGATGAGGCAAGAGAGGTGGACGCCATCTTGACTGAAGGGGAAGGTGTATCGCTGCCGACCGTTCCTGCTATTTGAGGGGTTTTCTCCGGCCGTTCAGTCAGATAAGCCTATCCTTGTCTATATCCAGGGTTGCAAGATTGGGTAGAGTAATATTGCAGAAGTTGGAGAGGTTTTATAAGAGTCCAGGTTTCCTAGAGGCAAAAATATATGTGTTGTTGGATGATAGCGGTTTGTGGCTGGGTGCATGACACCAGGAATGGGATAGTGAGCCGTGGGGTGGTCAGAGCCACTTGAGTTATAATACATAGTGATCTTATGTTGTAAGGAAAACGCCTTGTTAAATGTAATCCTGTGACTTGTACGTATAAATTTGTGACGTGTACTAGGCTGTTTCCCTTACTCCTCATACACCCTAGACAACCTGGTAAGGACCACCACCACCAAATTCTCACTAGCTCTCTATGACAACAAAAACGTATCACGGCTGATAACATCAGTAACACGCCCCCGCCCCCGTGATAAAATTGGGTAGCCTGTCCGAGAGCACCTTACATATTGAGCAGCCTGATCGAAAGCCTAATAAAAGTGGATAGCCTGTAGATGTAACCTGATATAAAAATTGTGTAGCTTATTTTTTTTTTACTTTAACTTGTGTAGAAATTTAGAATATTTTTAATATTGGTATAATATGAATATGTACTTCATTACTTATTTATGTACATTTTATTAATCTTTATGAAAAGTGTTTTAAGAGTTTTTGTGCGTGTTCTCGAGTGCAAAAAATTTACCAGTTGACAGGGTAGTCAAGTAAACTAAGCACTGTCCTTATGAGTTTTCAAAACAAATTCTCAGCCTAAAAAGAGAAAGGTGGGTGCAGAATTATAAATTGTGTTGGAGTCTGCTGTATCTTAGCACACTAGAAAATGGATTTGGTAGCACAACAAATTGTCGACAATCCTAGTGTTGAGGGTTTGAAAGCGGCAAAAAAGTCTATCCTAGTGGCTGTTGGCAAGCACTATGGACTATTATTGCACATGGGAATGGTGAAGACGGAACTGCTAAGAGAAATAATGATACACTGGGTAGATGAGCAAATTCTCCCACAGGAAATATTAGAGCAGTCCCCGTCCACCAGTGGTGCAAATGTTGTAACTACAGGAAAGGTAGAGACTCAGATGCAGTGGCAGGCAGAATTGGAACTAAAGAAGTTGCAGTTTGAGGCAGAGCAAGCTCAGAAGAGGATAGAGGCAGAGCAAGCTCAAGAACTAGCTATGAAGAGGTTAGAAGTGGAGCTAGCTCAGAAAAAGATAGAGTTACAGATTAGGCTAGCAGATTTGGGAATTAGATCAGAAAATACCGGTGTTGACGATTTAGGAACACCTGGGCAGTTAAAGATTCACAAAAATGTCAAGTTTCCTCTATTCTGTGAGTCTGACCCAGACCAATTCTTCATACATTTTGAAAAGTTGGCACAGAGTATGGAGTGGCCTGAAACACAATGGGTATCTCTTCTTCAAGGTCAGTTGGTGGGAAAGGCACAGAAGATATTTGCAGCTATGCCTTTGAGTAACAATTTTGACTATGATAAGGTAAAAGCAGCCATCCTTACTGCTTATCAACTTGTTCCTGAGGCTTATAGGCAGAAGTTTAGACAACTGAGACGAGACCCAAGTCAAACCTTGGTAGAATTTGCACAAAAGAAATATCACATGTTTAATAAATGGTTAGATGCAGAAAAAATTAGGGATCTGGACTCTCTTAAAAATTTACTCCTAGTAGAAGAATTTTTATCTTGCATACCTTCTAATGTGGCTTTGTATTTGGCAGAGAAATTACCCAGAGATATCTATGAGTTGGCTAAATTAGCAGATGAATATGAGTTGATGCATAAAGTAACTTTTACAAATAAAATCCAATCAAATAGACAAGGATCTAGTCGAGCAGTAAACTCCTCAGTCAGATTTGGGTCTCACATGTACCCAACAGCAGGTCAAGGAAACACTTTTTCAAAGGTGCCAGGTGGTAAAGAGAGTAATATGAAACCCAAAGAGGATCACACTAGTAATAAGCCTCACCCAGAGTTGAAACAGTGTTCCTACTGCCATAGGAAGGGTCATGTTGTTAAGAGTTGTTGGTTTCTCCACCCAGAAAACTCCACCCAGAGTGCCTATGGCACTCACAGTGTGTGATGGGACGAAAACCAAATGTGTAACAAAAATAATGGGGAAAAAGCACTTGCTATAAATCATTTTGGAGAGTTTATATCAAATGGGAAATTACAGTGTGCAAATGGTTTGTGGCATGATGTTAAAATTTTGAGGGATACAGGAGCATCCAAATCTTTATTATTAGAGAGTGTGTTACAATATATACAGTCTACAGAGACTGGGGAGGTAATGATTATACAGGGAATCACAGGAGATTTCCAGACTGTACACTTGAGAGAAGTAGACCTAGACTGTGATTTCATTAAAGGCAAAAGTTTAGTAGGTGTTAGTCCTAAATTACCAGTTGCTGGCATTGATCTAATTGTGGGGAATGATCTTGCTGGTAATAGAGTTAAAAGAGATGACCACCCAATAATGCTAACTAAGCCAGAGGTGATTAGGGCACGAACAGATTCTGAGGACAAGGTAATGTACCCAGCATGTGCCGTGACCCAGTCAAAATCAGAGTCTCAAATATCACAAACTCCCAATAATGCAAGTCAGGAGACAAAATTAGAGGTTAACAAATCAAATAGTGAAGTGGATCTTTGCGACACTTTTATGGCCAAGTTGGAAGAAGCAGATGGGAACCAGATGGGGAGCACCTCCACCAAACCACCTAGGAAAAGGGGTAGGGGAGAGTGTAGTCCAGTTACCACATCTGGCTCTTCAGACTTGAGATCAAAATCAAATTTTATTCATCAGCAAAGAACTGATCCTACGTTGACTGACTTGCATAATAAGGCAGTAACTAAACTAGAAGCAGAATCGGAGGCTATTACTTATTACTACACTAAAGAGGTGTTGATGCAGAAGTGGAGACCTAGGAGCTCACCTGTGTCACACACTTGGGAGGTAGTTAATGAAGTGGTCCTACCGAGGGGTTATAGAGAAAAAGTGCTAAGTGTAGCCCATGATTCACCAATAGGCGGTCATCAGGGTATTGCAAAAACATATAATAAAATAAGCAAGTACTTTACCTGGCCTGGATTAAACAAAGATGTCATCCAGTATTGTAATGAATGTCCAGTATGTGTAAAAACTGGCAAACCAAACCAGGTAATACCAAAAGCCCCTTTACAGCCAATTGTGGTAGCCGAGGAACCTTTTACCCATATTATTGTTGATGTAGTAGGCCCATTGCCTAGAACCAAGAGTGGTAATATGTATATCATCACCATGATGTGTCAGACTACACGCTTTCCTGAGGCATTCCCTGTGAGAAATGCTACAACGAAAGTGGTAGTAAGGCACATAATGAAATTTTGTACTATTTTTGGTTTACCAAAAGTAATACAGACAGATAATGGGGCAAATTTCACTTCCAAAGGTTTTCAGCAGTTTTGTGGGGAGTTTGGCATCCTCCATAAGACATCCACTACTTACCATCCGGAGAGCCAAGGTGCTTTGGAAAGGATGCACCAAAACCTTAAGCAAATGCTGAGAACCAGTTGCATGGAAACTGGCAGAGACTGGGATGATGGTCTTCCACTGATGCTCATGGCACTGAGGGATACTTATCAGGAGTCCCTGGGGTGCTCACCCAACTCATTAGTTTTTGGCCATGAGGTGAGAAGTCCACTAACAATCTTAAGAGATAAGTTGGTTGGAAATCCAAAGTGTTGTGCAGGTAAACTATATTCATGACTTACAAGATAAGTTAAGTAAAAACAGGGCTAAAGCCTTAATTCATCTTAAAGAAGCTCAAGGAAAAATGAAGGCACAGTACGATAAAAAGAAGACAAAGCAACGACATATTGAGGCAGGTGATAAAGTGGTGGTACTAATGGCACGACAGGGACCAACATTGTTGCATAGGTTCCAAGGTCCTTATACAGTGATAAAGAAACTCAGTCCCACCAATTATGTAATCCAAACACCTGATCTCAAGAGAAAGGAAATAGTAGTGCATGTGAATAGGATGAAACTAACACAGAAGGGAACTACCAATTCCAACCAGGTGCTTAGTGTAGCCCATGTAGATGAGAATAATGGGGAATGTGATTTTAATAGTGTACCTAATGCTCATGTACCTTATTTTAGCAATGGGGAGTGGTTGGCTAATGTCCAGAAAATGGTGGAACATTTGTCATCAGAGCAGAAGCAGGACTTGGAGCAGTTGCTGACTTCTCATACAGACATCTTTGGCGATATTCCCACCCAGACTACAGTTATTCATCACGACATCGAGGTGACCGACAACCAACCAGTCAAGTCACACCCATATAGAGTCAACCCTACCAAGTTAAATCTCATCCGGAAAGAAGTCGACTACATGCTTCAACATGGATTGGTGAGACCTAGCAGCAGCAGTTGGAGTAGTCCTTGTATTTTGGTTCCAAAGAAGGATGGAACTCAGAGGTTGGTCATTGACTACCGTAAGCTAAATGTAATGACTGTTGATGATAATTTTTCAATGCCTAGATTAGAGGATTGTATTGACAGTGTTGGTAAAGCCAAGTTTGTAACCAAACTAGATTTGTCAAAAGGGTACTGGCAAATTCCTTTAACACCAAGAGCTCGGGAGATGAGTGCATTTATAACTGCAGATGGGTTGTATGAATTCACTGTAATGCCTTTTGGGCTGAAAAATGCCTCAGCAACTTTCCAGCGTCTTATGAACTTAGTGTTAAAAGACATACCACAATGTAGAGCTTACTTGGATGATATTGTAATTTTTCACAATAATTGGGAGGATCATATGAAAGGTTTGGCTAAACTATTAAAATGCTTAAAGGAGGCTAATTTAACTGTAAACTTAAATAAATGTACTTTTGCTAGAGCTAGTATTTCTTACTTAGGATATGAAGTGGGAAATGGGAAGGTGTTACCACTCAAAAATAAAATAAATGATATATTAGAGTATCCAGTGTTGACTAGCAAGAAGGAGGTACAAAGATATCTAGGAATGTGTGCTTATTATAGGAAGTTCTGTAAAAAATTTGCAGCAATTGCAGCTCCTTTGACAAACTTGCTATGTAAAAATGTAAAGTTTAGATGGTCTCAGGAATGTCAGGAATACTAAACTAAAAGGAATGTTGTCATCTGGTCCAGTGTTAGCTACTCCTGACTACTCTAAGCCATTCAAACTATATCTGAAAACCTGAACCCGACCAATGCCAGTACCTAAAATAACTCTTTCAGTGCCTGAGCCTAACCTAACTTAATCTAACTTTGTCTAAGGTGCTGTCTCTGCCTTACCATTTACCTAATGTTCTCTCATTCATATAATTTCCTAAATAATCCATCAAGTCTCCATGCACTTATGCAAGCATCTACCTCAGTTTCATTGTAAAATTTTACTCTTAAATCTAATCTTACCCTATTCCATTTATATTTTAAATTTATTTGTATTGATCTATGTCATTTATTGAAATCAATTATTGATCTCATTTTTGTTCTTTTAATTAAGTTCATACTAATTATAAGTTAAAACTAAGCTAAATAAAATTTATTATCTTTAAGATTATTTTACTTTACAATTATCATTTGTCAAATTTTTTTATATATTCATCTTGACAGTCTCTACTGATTTTTTGTTCTCTCCACCAAACTTGTGTATCCTCCATGGCTATCTAGTGACCTTAATTCTACCTCTAATTGTTTCAATTCTTTTGTTTACTTGCATTTATTGTTGTGTTTTGCCATAATTATTCTCTAATTTAGCAGACTCAATACTTTGTAAGCTCTTATTGTATTGTTATATTATTATATTGTTGTGTTTTGCTATAATTACTTTCTATTTTACAGCAGATTTGTTTTCATCTGTTCCTGTAATTGCTTATCTTATTGTATCGTGACATTCTTATCTATATTGATATATATTATCTATCTATTGTTACTTACAGTGTACCTGTGAGTACTTGTAAGCAATCTACCTCATTATTCATTTTTGCTCAATTTGTTTTTGTATTGCTTAGTCTTGTTTATATTTTTGTTTTGTATGTCTATATCTTGTGTTTTGTATAGTCCATGTTTATATGTTTTTTCTTTAATCTCATTTATTACCTAGGTTGCCTAGCCTAGCCATACTCCCTTACTCCATTGTACCCCTGTAAGCCCCTTTTGTGTTTGTTTTGTACAGTATTGTGTACATTTTTTTTCCCCTATTTTATAGCTTATTTCTACCTTGTAATTTGCCTTTCTTTCCTTGTTTTTCCTGCAATCAGCTTTTTTTATGCAGTCAAGTATAGACCCAGAACTTAACCTCTTATCCACTATCTATGACAATAATCACTTTAATGATCTAAATTGCAGATATTTTGCAGCACATGATGTAAACAATGTATTAACTCATAATCACAATATCTCTGTAATCAATTTGAACGTTAGATCCCTAGGTAAACACTTCGATGATGTTAGTGCCTTGATTGAAGCTATTGACAACAAATTCTCTTTTATTATACTTACTGAAACATGGTTGAAAGAGGATACTACTCAACTCTTTAACATGCCTAACTACTCAGCAATTCACAACTGTCGTCAACTTCAGTGAGGTGGTGGCACTGCACTTTACTACCACCAAGAACTAACATGCTTAAAAGAAATTAGAACTAGAGACTGCTATGGGGAGTATATCTTCGCCAGCTTCAGAGTCAAGGGTGCCGAGTCTGTCCTGTCTGTGGGTGCAGTTTATAGAATTCCTAACACTGATGTGTCCGAATTCAACTCAAACCTTAGAAATCTAATACTTGATAACATACTGAACAAAAACCACCTAATTATCGCAGGGGACTTTAATATTGACCTCTGCGAGCCAAAACACCCTACTGCTGTTAGCTTCCTCAACTGTATGAATTCCTGCTTCCTCATACCCTTAATCACTAGACCTACTAGAATCACTGATAGCACTGCCACAACTCTAGATCACATCTGGACAAACATAACCTCTCCGCTTACTTCAGGTATAATCACCGATAGCACTACAGACCATTACCCCACATTTCTCTTAACTAACATTAGCAAACCACCTCTTAAGTCAAGAGAGATACGTTTTAGACTACACAATGAAACTGCTATAGGCAATTTTATAACTGCTACTGATAATGTCAACTGGGAGTCCGAGTTAGGAAACATAGAGGACATCAACCTAGCAGTGCAATCTTTTCTTCAAAAAACTCTTAGCCTTTATAATACCCACTGTCCTATGCTTACAAAATAAGTCACAACCAAAAGGCTTAACAATCCCTGGCTTACAAAGGGAATACTTAAATCTATTAATAAAAAACATGACTTTGAGAAGAAGTATAGGTTAGGAATTGTCTCCAAAGAATTCTCAAAGAATTACTCATTATTGCTATCTAAGATAATTAGACGAGCCAAAACCAAATACTACGAAGATAAATTTACCCAAATAAAGAGCAACATTAAACAAACTTGGAGAACAATTTCACAAATATTGGGATCAAAGAAGTCTTTAAATAACAAACCGACTCTCCTGTCTAATAACGATGGTCAGCTTTCAGCCTCTGATTCTGCTATTGAGTTCAATAGGTTCTTCTCTTCCATTGGTTCATCCCTTGCTAATGATATTCCATCTTCCAGTACTGACATTAAGGACTATCTTACAGGTAACTATCCACAGTCTCTGTACCTAAAGCCTATTAATTCCACTGACGTCAATGAGATAATCCTTTCCCTTAAAACCAAGTCTGGTGCCCTTGAGGAGATACCAACTTTAATCTACAAAAAAGCCTCCAGATCTTTAGCCCCTGCTATTGCTTTGTTCTTCAACAAGTCACTTGAACTCCAAACCTTTCCAGATATACTAAAAAAAGCGAGAGTAACGCCTGTCCACAAATGTGGTGATCTCACAGATGTTAACAACTACAGACCTATATCAATCCTGCCAAACTTGTCAAAAATTTTTGAAAAACTAATCTATAAGCAGCTTTACTCATATCTAGCCAAACTCAATATACTTAGCCCTTGCCAATATGGCTTCAGGCCCAAAAAAAGCACTAACGATGCACTTATTAGTATGCTTAACTCGATTCATACAGCTCTTGATAAAAATGAGTTCCCTGTTGGGTTATTTGTGGACCTGCGTAAAGCTTTCGATACTGTCAACCACCAAAACCTTCTTCTTAAATTACATCATTATGGTGTCAGAGGACACTCCCTACAATACCTCAAATCCTACCTTACTGACAGGCTCCAATGTGTTTCTGTGAATAATACAATTTCTCCCACCCTACCCATCAACATTGGTGTTCCCCAGGGCAGCATACTTGGCCTCTCCTCTTTCTCATCTACATTAATGACCTTCCAAATGCCTCCCAACACCTCAAACCAATTCTATTTGCTGACGACACAAACTTCATTTACTCCAGTCCTGATCCCCTTGCTCTAAATGCCACAGTAAATACTGAGCTAAATAAAGTCCATATGTGGCTAACTGCCAACAAACTCACCCTTAACATTGACAAAACTTTCTATATTCTGTTTGGCAATAAATCCTCTAATCAAATAAATCTCAAAATAAACAATACCCAAATTTGTAACAAATTAGATGGCAAATTCCTTGGCATTCTCATTGACCACAAGCTGAATTTCCAGGGACAAATTCTAAACATATCAAAAAAAGTTTCAAAAACTGTGGGCATTCTTTCTAAGATCAGATATTATGTACCACGCCCTGCCCTGGTGACTCTCTATTACTCCCTTATCTATCCATATCTCAATTATGGTATTTCTGCTTGGGGCTCTACTACCCAAAATCACTTACATCCTCTAATTACTCAACACAAAGCTGCTAGTAGGACAATATCCAATTCTGGCCCCAGACATCACTCTGTACCCCTACTAAAATCTCTGAATATGTTAGACATTAAGTCACTGCACATTCTCTCATGTGTATTATACATATATAAAACGCTAAACTATAATGCCAATCCTGATCTCAAAAGCTTCATAGAAGGTTGTAACAGAACCCATGAGCACCACACCAGAAATAAATACAGTTTTGATATTCCTAGAGTACGACTTAATCAAACCAGAAATGCTCTACAAATCAAGGGGCCCAGAATGTGGAATGATCTTCCCAACCATGTTAAAGACTGTACCTCTCTCAACCAGTTTAAGTTAAAAACGAAGCTATACCTAATAAATTCCCTGTAACCTACCTTACCCCTCTGTTGTCAACCCATGTATGTTTTTTGTTTTTTTTTTTTGTTTTTCAAATCAACGCTGTTTGAATGTAATTTTCTGTAATAATTTGTAATTGTATTTGTGCTGCTTTTTCAACAATGTTCCCCCCTCTTTTACCTCTATTTTTATTTGTTCTCAACACATTTTATTCTTTTTACCCATTAGTTTTAAGCTTTAGTCATTAATGTTTTTCCTGCCCGAAACACTTTGCGTAATAGTGGCTTTAGGCATTGTATGTACTAGCTCTATCTATTAAGCCAACAAACTTTGTAAAATCTCTTTATGTATGTACCTTACCTAAATAAAAATTATTATTATTATTATTATTATTATTATTATTATTATTATTATATATATAGATGCTTCGGACTGGGGTGCTGGTTCTGTGCTAATGCAAGAAGATGATAAGGGTATTAATCATCCAATACATTACTATTCCAAAAAATTTACTAAATGTCAACAGAATTACTCCACAGTGGAGAAGTAGGCTTTATCATTATTATTATCTGTTAAAAAATTTGACATTTATTTATCAGCCAATACTGTTGAAGTGTTTACTGACCACAACCCCTTAACATTTATTGCTAGCATGAAGAATGCCAACCAGAGAATATTAAGGTGGTCTTTATTGCTGCAAGAGTACAATCTGGTCATCAAACATATTCCAGGAAAATTAAATGTAGTAGCAGATGCACTTTCTAGATTGCCAAAACCTGGGGTGACTTAGGGTTGTACTATTGCTCAGAGATGTATATATTATTGTGTATCTAGTGTTTATTATATATCATTTACTGTTTCTTTACAATTACTATGAAATCTGTTTGAGGTGTTAATTTTATGTGAAAAAAAGTGAAATTCCTTTAAGAATTTCCCTTTTTTTTTTTTCTCCATGGCTTAGGAGGGGTGTTACGAACCTTACCTCCTGTGGAAGTGGGTTTAGGATGTAAAATGTTGGTGGACACAGGGAGAGTATATATTAGTATAAATCCCCAGCTGAGATCAGAGAGGCCGCGAGTCATCATTATTACTCCGCCCAGTAAAGTAGTGCCTTCTCAGCTGGAGATCATCAGAAATAGTGTGAACTTGAATAGCTTTACTATGTAAGGGAAAAATGGACTCTATAAAAAAGTATGCATGTGGGAATATAGTAAATAAAATCATTAATGTGTTTGATAGCATATGTAAAGAGTAGAGTATTAAGGGGCGATGAGGCAAGAGAGGTGGACGCCATCTTGACTGAAGGGGAAGGTGTATCGCTGCCGACCGTTCCTGCTATTTGAGGGGTTTTCTCCGGCCGTTCAGTCAGATAAGCCTATCCTTGTCTATATCCAGGGTTGCAAGATTGGGTAGAGTAATATTGCAGAAGTTGGAGAGGTTTTATAAGAGTCCAGGTTTCCTAGAGGCAAAAATATATGTCGTTGGATGATAGCGGTTTGTGGCTGGGTGCATGACACCAGGAATGGGACAGTGAGCCGTGGGGTGGTCAGAGAAACTTGAGTTATAATACATAGTGATCTTATGTTGTAAGGAAAACGCCTTGTTAAATGTAATCCTGTGACTTGTACGTATAAATTTGGGGATGTGTACTAGGCTGTTTCCCTTACTCCCCATACACCCTAGACAACCTGGTAAGGACCACCACCACCAAATTCTCACTAGCTCTCTATGACAACAAAAACGTATCACGGCTGATAACATCAGTAACACACCCCCCGTGATACTGCTCCTACTCGATCCCTGGGATCTCACTTCATCCTGCCCATCATCCTCCTTTCCAGTTTCAGCTCCTTTTTGGGCTCCTTGCTCTGCCGCTTCACTTTTGACTCTCAACTGCCTCAGGATCTCATCCTTCATCCCAGCTACTTTAGATGCTTTCAACCTGATGCCACATTTTTCTGCTATTTGTTTTAGTTGATCCCTCGTGCAACCTTTCAGGTCCTCAGGCTTGCCTGACTCCACAAACGCTTGCACCTTATCCATCTTGTACTGTGAGTCTTCCCAAGAGAGAGAATATACACCTGTGGTCACACAGTTATCTATTTCAACAAGGGGTGTACAAATCCATTCTTGGACAGGGTGTGGGTGTGTCAGTTCACTCTCCTGGATGGGCCCCCAATTTATTATAGTGTTGTGGGTTGGTGGTGTTGTCGTTGTTGATCCTTCTTTCTGGACAACCCAACCCGCAACTCGGTAGAGTGCTTATACTTCACTAGGAGATCACACTAGGTGCTTCTGGCTCTTGGAGAGGGGCTCAACGTCACACGATTAGGGGATGCGGCTCCAACACTTAGCCTCGTTGTCACGTGCACACACCCACTCGAGCCGCTGTGACTCCCCACTCTCTCCTTATGTGATATGATCTCCTCAATCCTCTTTAACTTACTAGTTTTCTGTCCTACCCTGTCCACAGCGGTGGTTCTTGGTTCTTTCTCTCTCTCTCTCCTTCTGTACTATTTCATGGGAAGCCTCACTAGGACAAGGTCAAACACCAGCAAATTTGAATACATTTACTGGACAGAGCACATACACAATACATATACGCATATAATAATAATGAATCCTACACTCTATACTATTTCGGTCAGGTTGCACTCTAACACCATCAGAACTCTATCATCAGCTTATCAAGTGGTATCCGATCTCCTGATTCACCACCTAATATTACCAACTTCCTCAAGTAGGTCAAGTCCTATAATACAATGTTGCACTATCGGCAAGAGAATGTATGTATATCTATAAACATGTACAAGGAAAATCAGGGTATGAGTGCAATAACATATATATATATATATCAGTATAAATGTTCCTTGATATATAACAATGATCAATCGATCACCCTATCAGTCCTCGAACACATACACTTGTAGGTAATCCAGCCTACGACTGTAACTCTATACTTCAGTATAAACACTCCTTGGGACAAAAATGGCAAACAATCGCTCACCTCTCACTGCGTCTTGCACGCTAATGACAAACACTCTAACGCCTCCCTACAAGTAATCATTTAGAACTTCCCTTCCACATCTGGAAGTTCACTACCCTGATCTCTTCAGGTTCTTCCGGATTTAACTACCAGGATCCTCTGCAGCTCCTCTTGGCTGCTACACCATGAAGTTTTCCTCGGGCAACTATGGTGCTTCGCCACTTCTGCTAGGGTCCTCCACAGCTCTCCTGGCTGCTACACCATGAAGTTCCCTCGAGCAACTATGGTGCTTCACCACCTCTACAGAAGCACGTGACACTCCTCTTCACTGCTTCTCCTCACAGCTCCAGGTCCTCTTCTCCACTACCTTGGAGTTTCATCAACTACTCCCTGTGTGCTGGCTTCGAAGTTCTCAGCAACTTCTTCCCCAAAGACAAACCTGCAACCCATTGACACTCCAATAAAAATGTTTCCCCTTAAATACATAAACAAAAAATAACTACACAATATGTTTGCCTCCAACATCTATCTGCTCTCTACATACTGTGAGAGTGGACTTCCCCATTTTGGGCTGGTCCATACTCCGCCTTGCCCGGCGGGCCTTACTCACTCTGGGAGGGTCCTCAGCCGCCAGGAGCTGGGCCCCCCTCAGTCACCTGCCAGCGCTCAGAGGAGATGGACGTCGCTCCGTGTTCCACCCTCTCCACTCTCTTATTTTAGGCCTCCTGCCTTATCAAAACATGTCTAACTCATCAATAAACATTGCTACTGTCGCTGGGCACACGCCAACTACAAGTAATCACTATGAACTGGCTTAAATCGTGCTTACCACAGATTGCCTAGTCGAGAGCCTCCTCCCTCTGACAGTCTGGTCAGGGCACTCCCACAGCCCACGATAATCTCTGGGCAGGTTAATAAACACTCCTCGCCGTCCAGGACTTGAAACCACTTCGTTCCCAACTCGATTCCACAGCTGGCACGTCTGCACACTTCTCTTCTCTTGGAGATATATCACTAGGGGTTCCTTTCTGACGGGAGCTCAAACGGAGCACGGCTTCCCCCCTGCGATGTTTGGCGCTCAAGTGAGGCCAAAGCCCTCCAGAAGCGAGCCTCACACCTCCAGCAAAATATCCACATCTCCTAACCAGTCATTTATCTATTTTCTTATTCACTGCCCATAATCTCAAATTGTTTATTAAATCCGACTAACTATTTCACATCTGTATCTTCACCTCTATGTTTCCTGGACCTTCCAATCAGGTCAGGCTTGATAGAATAATTCTCAAAGGGGAGACTCGTTTTTTGGCTACCTGGGATCATAACACTAGCAGTTATCTACCTTGGGATCCATCCCTTTTTAAGGCTACTCAATACACACTATCTTCATCACTGTGACCATCTTCCTTGTACAGAATCTTAACTACACACCATCCCTACCCTTTGCCACGTTCCTTGCCCTACATTACCTCTCTTCTTCCTCACTTTCTCTCTTCACTTGTTGTTGTCGTTTAATATTCAGCTACTCGGAACAAAACGTTTCAAGTTTCAATGTTTTCTTATATGTGCTGCCAATCTGTTGTATGGTGTTTATAAATCTTGTTTATCTGTATCTTTTGCTACCCAGTCTCCCAATCTTTATGTACCCAATCTGAACATCTTTACCATTGTGATCATTGCTGTCTTATATGTGCTGTCAATCTGCTGTATGGTGTCTATTAACTTTGTTTAAATTACTAATCAAGCTGTCAATGTAATCAATCAGAGCTTTAATATAACAATATGCTTTAATATACCTACTTATCTCTCTCATCTCATTTTTCTCTTGTAATGTATCTTTATCATTTATCAATTCTGATTGAAATTACCTACTTAAAATTATCTGCTAGATTAAGGACCTGCCCGAAACGCTGTGCGTACTAGTGGCTTTACAAGAATGTAAATACTGTACTATCCAATGTATTCTCACAAACCCAATGTACCTTCTTGTATATATATAAATAAATAAATAAATAAGTAGCACGGGCTATGATGAGCCCGTTGTGAACTTTCCAGGCACAGGAGCGGGGCTGTAACTGTGCTACCTCTGCTGGCTGTTCGATGTTGTTGTTGTTTAAGATTCACTACTTGGAACAAAAAGTTCCAAGCCTTTGTGTTCTGCCCCCCCCCCCCCACATTAAACAGACAAGTCAGCCATTTTCTTGCAGACGACGAGTCACAATTATAATAGCGTGGCTGAAGAAATGATGACCAAACCACAACTCAAAAGATTGTGAATCGACGACGATGTTTCGGTCCGTCCTGGACGTATAAGTCGTGATCACACGACTTGATTATGGTCCACGACCGACCGAAACTGTCGTCGCCTCTCTCCCTCATCTGAGTTCATCAGACGAGGGTTTGGTCATCAGACCGTTTCTTGTATATATATATGGTAGAGGAGTCTCCCGGGGTCGCCCAAGTCTGTCTGTCTCCCATCTGTTCATCTATCTTTCCATCCATTTATATATTAATCTATCCATCCATCTTCCCATCCATCCATCGATCTATACCTATACATCTGTCCACCCATCCATCTATCAACCTACCCATCTGTCCATCCATTTATCCAACTGTACCTACGTCTATCCATCCATGTATCTTTCCATCTATCCATGCATCTATCTATCCATCCATCTACTCATCTCTCCATCGATCTATCTATAAATCCATCCATTTAGCTATCCACCTACTCATCTGTTTATCCATCTATCCCTCCATATATCCATCCATCAATCTATTCATCAATCTATTCATCCACCTATCCATCTATCTGTCTATCCATCTTCCTACTCATCTTTCTATCTACACAACTATCTATTCTTCTATCCACCTTTCTAATTATTCATCCACCTACTCATCTGTCTATGCATCGACCGATTTAACCAGCTTTCCATCCATCTATCCACCTATCTTTCCATCCATCTATTGATCTATCTATCTATCCATCTACTGATTTTATCTATCTCAGTCACTATTACTGTCTGTGTTTGTCTCTTATAACAATTATAATTGTTTAATGTGTGGGTGATGGCCAGCGAGAGGATTTTTTTTATATATGTTGATATAAAATTTTGCTACAATGTACCTTTTCCTCTTACCTGATATGTTAGATTAAGGGCCTGCCCGAAACGCTATGGGTGTTATGGCTTTGCAAGAATATACAAATACCCCATCTTATGTAATCTCACAAACCCATTGTACCTTCTTGTAAATAAAAATGATTATTATTATGACTCATAATTTTTTATTTATTTGTGAAGGTAGTTAATAACTGAACTTTCCAAAGCTCCTTTCACACTTTAAATGAGCCTGTCGAGTTTTTTTTAATATACACCTTAACATCTTAAGGTAGGGGCGTTCTGAAGGTAGAAAGATAGGGGTAGGGGGGATAAGTGAAATGAAGAAAGAGAGTAGTATAATCCAAGCGGGTATGATGAGAAGTGAGATGTTACCCAGTCGACGGGAGCAAGTACAATGCAAACTCCCCCTCACTCATCATTATATCTGCATGGAATATACTGTGGTTTATACACATTTATATTCACTTTCCCTCTGTCTGGTAAACTTATACTCCCAATTTCTCATTATCTTGTCACATCTGCTTCCGAAATGGAGGACTGTTTCCACCCTGACCAACATCTCCTTCTGTCTTCGTCACTAATCACACGCTGAGGGAGCACTTTCTTACACCATGAGGGCAATGGGCAAGCTGAACAAGGACAGCATCTCAACTGTGAGTAAATAAGACAGGAGGAGATAGGTGGAGACTGGGAAGGTGAATGAGTCGAGGACAGGTACGGTAGTACTGGCGCCCTGTGCGAGTGGTCGACCAGTAGATGTACTGAAACTAGCACTGGCGGAAACCACCGTCATTCTCAACATTGCCATAGACACAACCCGCAGTCGCTGTTAAGTTGACACTCTTTATCTTTCTTTATTCTGCCTCGTCTCTATCTCTCTCTCCTTCTCCCTCTCTCTCTCCCTGTCCCTTTCCCTCTCCCTCTCCCTCCCACCCTCCCTCCCCCGCCGTCGCTACGTCCAGCCGCCCGCGTGTCCTGCGGGATGTTGTCGTCCTGAGGGCTAAGAGCCAGCGAGGGCCAGGCCAGCAGCCTCAGTCTGGCACTCCCTGGCACGCTGGCCACACGCCGTTCCGCGCCCTCTCCTCCCCTGGTGCGTCCCACCCACACTCCCACTGCCCCCTACCCTATTCCGAGACCACACCCCCACGTCCCCCACGCTAACCAGTGACCACACTCCCATGGTAATCAACGACAGTGCTCGCGTCAGTGGTCGTCGACACGTTGAGAGGCATTGTGTTGTTCGCTTGAAAAATGTGTAGACTTTGTTGACTGACCAAGGTCCCAGGTGGTACGACCTAGGGGTCCCAGGTGGTACGACCTAGGGTCCCAGGTGGTACGACCTAGAGTCCCAGGTGGTACGACCTAGGGTCCCAGGAGGTACGACCTAGGGTCCCAGGTGGTACGACCTAGGGGTCCCAGGTGGTACGACCTAGGGGTCCCAGGTGGTACGACCTAGGGTCCAAGGTGGTACGACCTAGAGTCCCAGGTGGTACGACCTAGGGTCCCAGGAGGTACGACCTAGGGTCCCAGGTGGTACGACCTAGGGTCCCAGGTGGTACGACCTAGGGTCCCAGGTGGTACGACCTAGGAGGGTCCCAGGTGGTACGACCTAGGGGTCCCAGGTGGTACGCCTTAGGGGTCCCAGGTGGTACGACCTAGGGTCCCAGGTGGTACGACCTACGGGGGTCCCAGGTGGTACGACCTAGGGTCCCAGGTGGTACGACCTAAGGGGGTCCCGCGTGGTAAGACCTAGGGGGTCCCGTGTGGTACGACCTAGGGTCCCAGGTGGTACGACCTAGGGGGTCCCAGGTGGTACGACCTAGGGTCCCAGGTGGTACGACCTAGGGGTCCCAGGTGGTACGACTTAGGGGGTCCCAGGTGGTACGACCTAGGGGTCCCAGGTGGTACGACCTAGGGTCCCAGGTGGTACGACCTAGGGGTCCCAGGTGGTACGACCTAGGGGTCCCAGGTGGTACGACCTAAGGTCCCAGGTGGTACGACCTAAGGGTCCAAGGTGGTACGACCTAGGGGGTCCCAGGTGGTACGACCTAGGGGGTCCCAGGTGGTGCGACCTAGGGGTCCCAGGTGGTACGACCTAGAGGGGTCCCAGGTAGTACGACCTAGGGGTCGAGGTGGTACGACCTAGGGTCCCAGGTGGTACGACCTAGGGTCCCAGGTGGTACGACCTAGGGGTCGAGGTGGTACGACCTAGGGTCCCAGGTGGTACGACCTAGGGTCCCAGGTGGTACGACCTAGGGGTCGAGATGGTACGACCTAGGGTCCCAGGTGGTACGACCTACGGGGGTCCCGGGTGGTACGACCTAGGGGGTCCCAGGAGGAACGTGGGGTCCCTTCCACCTGTTGAATTATTGGGAGGTTGTCTAGAGTGAGAGCTGCAGCTGCCTGTTGAGCCACCCCCTGGCCATCCCCGGCCACCCTCTGGCCACCCCGGGCCACCCCTGGCCACCCCCCCGCCATCCCTGGCCACCCCCAGCCATCCCCTGGCCACCCCTGGCCACCCCCTGGCCACCCCCAGCCATCCCCTGGCCACCCCCAGCCATCCCCGGCCACCCCCAGCCATCCCCGGCCACCCCTGGCCACCCCCCCCCCGCCATCCCTGGCCACCCCCCGGCCACCCCCAGCCATCCCCTGGCCACCCCTGGCCACCCCCTGGCCACCCCTGGCCACCCCCAGCCACCCCTGGCCACCCCTGGCCACCCCCTGGCCTGCCCCAGCCATCCCCTGGCCACCCCCAGCCATCCCCGGCCACCCCCAGCCATCCCCGGCCACCCCTGGCCACCCCCCCGCCATCCCTGGCCACCCCCCGGCCACCCCCAGCCATCCCCTGGCCACCCCTGGCCACCCCCTGGCCACCCCTGGCCACCCCCAGCCACCCCTGGCCACCCCCAGCCACCCCTGGCCACCCCTCAGCCATCCCCTGGCCACCCCTGGCCATCCCCGGCCACCCCTGGCTACCCCCTGGCCGCCCCCAGCCGCCCCTGGCCACCCCCAGCCGCCCCTGGCCACCCCCAGCCACCCCTGGCCACCCTCAGCCATCCCCGGCCACCCCCAGCCATCCCCTGGCCATCCCCGGCCACTCCTGGCTACCCCCTGGCCACCCATGGCCACCCCCAGCCGCCCCTGGCCACCCCCAGCCACCCCTGGCCACCCCCAGCCACCCCTGGCCACCCCCAGCCACCCCCAGCCATCCCCTGGCCACCCCCGGCCATCCCCGGCCACCCCTGGCTACCCCCTGGCTACCCATGGCCACTCCCAGCCACCCCTGGCCTCCCCTGGCCACCCCTGGCCACCCCCAGCCGCCCCTGGCCACCCCCAGCCATCCCTGGCCACCCCTCAGCCATCCCCTGGCCACCCCCGGCCATCCCCGGCCACCCCTAGCCATCCCCGACCACCTGTGTACAGCAGCCACCCCCGAACCACCTGTTGTATTATTACGGCCTTGATACCCACCTGTTGTATTACCAAGGTGTTGAAATTCACCTGTTGTATATATAAATTACGCGTGTTGTGTGGAAATTATGCAATTCTGAACCAGCTGTGTGACCACCTGAACCAGCTGTGAGTGTAACCACCTGAACCAGCTGTGAGTGTGACTACCTGAACCAGCTGTGAGTGTAACCACCTGAACCAGCTGTGAGTGCGACCACCTGAACCAGCTGTGAGTGCGACCACCTGAACCAGCTGTGAGTGTGACCACCTGAACCAGCTGTGAGTGTAACTACCTGAACCAGCTGTGAGTGTGACCACCTGAACCAGCTGTGAGTGTGACCACCTGAACCAGCTGTGAGTGTAAGCACCTGAACCAGCTGTGAGTGCGACCACCTGAACCAGCTGTGAGTGCGACCACCTGAACCAGCTGTGGGTACAAAGCTGGCTGCAGCAACAGCCATATCCTGAGCCAGGCGCGGCCCGGGGCTGCTGCACAGTGCTGCTGCTGCTGCTGCTGCTGCTGCTGCTGCTGCTGCTGCTGCTGCTGCTGCTGCTGCTGCTGCTGCTGCTGCTGCTGCTGCTGCTGCACAGTGCTGCTGCTGCTGCTGCTGCTGCTGCTGCCTGCTTGCATATAATGATATTGTTGCACCCAGTTGCTTCTCATGAAGGGATGGGTGGACACAACCCCACCTGCTGCACGCAACTAGGTGTGTGCACCGAGCCACCTGCTGCACGCAACTAGGTGTGTGCACCGAGCCACCTGCTGCACGCAACCAGGTGTGTGCACCGAGCCACCTGCTGCACTCAGCCAGGTGTGTGCACCGAGCCACCTGCTGCACTCAGCCAGGTGTGAGACGACACCACAGGTAGGAGGTGGGACGCACTATACTCCCACCAGAAAACTAATAACTCATTACCAGTGTATCTTACTATGTGTTCCAACCACACTGCCCACACATTATATGTATACTCACATGTATCACCCCTCAGCAGCCCTCGTCTGGCATAGTGTCCACAGCATAGTGTCCACAGCATAGTGTCCGCAGCATAGTGTCCAGAGCATAGCGTCCACAGCATAGCGTCCGCAGCAGTGTCCGCAGCATAGTGTCCAGAGCATAGTGTCCACAGCATAGCGTCCGCAGCATAGCGTCCGCAGCATAGCGTCCGCAGCATAGTGTCCACAGCATAGTGTCCGCAGCATAGCGTCCGCAGCATAGTGTCCGCAGCATAGTGTCCGCAGCATAGTGTCCGCAGCATAGTGTCCGCAGCATAGCGTCCGCAGCATAGCGTCCGCAGCATAGCGTCCGCAGCATAGCGTCCGCAGCATAGCGTCCCCAGCATAGTGTCCGCAGCATAGCGTCCGCAGCATAGCGTCCGCAGCATAGTGTCCGCAGCATAGTGTCCATATCTGATGCTGCAAATTTATTTTCAAGAAAACCCGCAATGCTTCTATAGTCTTACACAATGTTGTGTTGTACTCTGGTCGAACCAATAACCAAAATCCTTCTCTCTCGATTACTACCTTCACGGCTATAGTATTATATATTACTATGTTATATTATATATTAATATAATCGCAGCGGCTCGTAAAAAAAAATAAATTGACATGATGTCCCGTTTTCTACTCGTGGGCCCTCCGTTAGGTTAGGTTCGGGGCAATTTAGTACATTAGTTTTATGACGTTGTGAGCGTTCAAGAGGAAGTACTATGGCTCGTACAGGGTGTAGCTATGGCCTATGTCATCCTTGGCTTCTACATTGTATTATATAGTATAAAATATAAGCTTTGTTATCCTGTTGGCTTTATATATCACAGTCCTACTGTTGGCTTTATATATCACAGTCCTACTGTTGGCTTTATATATCACAGTCCTACTGTTGGCTTTATATATCACAGTCCTACTGTTGCCTTTATATATCACAGTCCTACTGTTGGCTTTATATATCACAGTCCTACTGTTGGCTTTATATATCACAGTCCTACTGTTGGCTTTATATATCACAGTCTAACTGTTGGCTTTATATATCACAGTCCTACTGTTGGCTTTATATATCACAGTCCTACTGTTGACTTTATATATCACAGTCATACTGTTGGCTTTATATATCACAGTCCTACTGTTGGCTTTATATATCACAGTCCTACTGTTGGCTTTATATATCACAGTCATACTGTTGGCTTTATATATCACAGTCATACTGTTGGCTTTATATATCACAGTCATACTGTTGGCTTTATATATCACAGTCCAACTGTTGGCTTTATATATCACAGTCCTACTGTTGGCTTTATATATCACAGTCCTACTGTTGGCTTTATATATCACAGTCCAACTGTTGGCTTTATATATCACAGTCCTACTGTTGGCTTTATATATCACAGTCCAACTGTTGGCTTTATATATCACAGTCCTACTGTTGGCTTTATATATCACAGTCATACTGTTGGCTTTATATATCACAGTCCAACTGTTGGCTTTATATATCACAGTCATACTGTTGCCTTTATATATCACAGTCCGACTGTTGGCTTTATATATCACAGTCTAACTGTTGCCTTTATATGATCGTCATCCTTGTGGGGAAAAATCTTCCAGTGATTATTTTATCAAATTGATTTATTATCGAATGGAGTGTAATTATCTTACTTATTTATTAATTATTGTGAAAAATTTGGGGAAGTTATAATGATTAAACTTGTTTATACCGTATTTAATCAGCAAACATTATTATTTTTGTTTACTAAACTGTATTTAAACAGTTAGTGGATATTGTTAGTATGAATAATTAAGAGCCTGATCTGACTAGACGGCTTGGACAGTACTCGTGGAACCGGTACTGAACCCGCGAGAGTCCAGTACTATGAACTCTGCTGTGGCGTCGTCCTCAGTCACGTGACCTCAACATTAATGACAAGTCTTCTCTAACAGTGTTGGCCCGACTCCAGCCTGTCAAACACATACACTGTAGCTATGTCAGGGGTCAGGGTAGCTATACTACTGTAGCTATGTCAGGGGTCATGGTTGCTATGTCAGGGGTCATGGTTGCTATGTCAGGAGTCAGGGTAGCTATGTCAGGGGTCAGGGTAGCTATACTACTGTAGCTATGTCAGGGGTCAGGGTAGCTATACTACTGTAGCTATGTCAGGGGTCAGGGTAGCTATACTACTGTAGCTATGTCAGGGGTCAGGGGTAGCTATACTACTGTAGCTATGTCAGGGGTCAGGGTAGCTATACTACTGTAGCTATGTCAGGGGTCAGGGTAGCTATACTACTGTAGCTATGTCAGGGGTCAGGGTAGCTATACTACTGTAGCTATGTCAGGGGTCAGGGTAGCTATACTACTGTAGCTATGTCAGGGGTCATGGTTGCTATCTCAGGGGTCAGGGTAGCTATACTACTGTAGCTATGTCAGGGGTCATGGTTGCTATGTCAGGGGTCATGGTTGCTATGTCAGGGGTCAGGGTAGCTATGTCAGGGTAGCTATGTCGGGAGTCAGGGTAGTTATGTCAGGGGTCAGGGTAGTTATGTCAGAGGGGTCAAGGTAGTTATGTCAGGGGTCAGGATAGTTATGTCAGAGGGGTCAAGGTAGTTATGTCAGGGGTCAGAGTAGCTGTGTCAAGGGTCAAGGTAGCTACACTACTGTAGCTATGTCAGGGGTCAGGGTAACTACACTACTGTAGCTATGTCAGGGTAGCTACACTACTGTAGCTATGTCAGGGGTCAGGGTAGCTACACTACTGTAGCTATGTCAGGGGTCAGGGTAGCTACACTACTGTAGCTATGTCAGGGGTCAGGGTAGCTACACTACTGTAGCTATGTCAGGGGTCAGGGTAGCTACACTACTGTAGCTATGTCAGGGGTCAGGGTAACTACACTACTGTAGCTATGTCAGGGTAGCTACACTACTGTAGCTATGTCAGGGGTCAGGGTAGCTATACTACTGTAGCTATGTCAGGGGTCTGGGTAGCTACACTACTGTAGCTATGTCAGAGGTCTGGGTAGTGTCACCGTTTCGCCCCCTTTTCTTAGTTCTTCCTTATATAGAGAGGGTTATTCCCACGGGTCTTCGCCCCCTTTTACCTGGGCGCCACTGCTCGCCCTGACGCCCTCCAATCTACCAAGGGCTGGCCTTGAATTGCACCCCTGGCGAGTGGGGAAATCCAGCCTCACCTCTATCACTCTCGGTTGGATTTGCTCGCCGTGACACTGGGAAGTTATAAAGATAAATCCTTACCTCTTCGTCCAAGGTCGCCAGCTGGGTGTTTATATTCGTGTCCCACCAACACTTCTCAATGGTCTTACTCATTATCGCAGCCCAGGGATACAATCTCAGATGCAGTGCAGCTCTCTGCTACGAAGCCGACCCATCCTCTGGCGAGGGCTGCTGAGGTCCCTGGTCCTGGCGCCCGGTCCTCCGTTGATCAGGGTCCTGTACACACAAGGTCCTCAGGCGACTTGTAGATGCGCGTCCTCGCTGTTCTCACACTCTGCAAGTAGATCCTCCTCCTCATCTTCTCGAGGTACTGGAGACAGCGAGGTACCTGAGCACGTCGTCCCACACTGGCATTGTAGACAACTTGCAGTCTGGTTCAGTGTCCCCTCCTCGGTCTGCCAGTGGACTTGACCCCAGGCACAGCAGCTCGCCTGATGCGTTTGAATGCGGCCCACAAGGCGTCCCAGACGTCCCAGCCCAACGTACTAGGTGTCCCAGACGTCCCAGCCCAACGTACTAGGTGTCCCAGATGTCCCAGCCCAACGTACTAGGTGTCCCAGATGTCCCAGCGCAACGTACTAGGTGTCCCAAACATCCCAGCCCAACGTTCGTCCTTGCCACAGATTATTAGTAAAAGAGCTCTTGGCGCTCTAACACCATCCAAGCCTTGCTTCCACGTACTCTACACGAGTCGTATGACCTCCCACGATGTCTGCAGTATCAATGCGGCTGCTTGGGTCCACTGGTTGGGGGCTTCCTACCCTCTAAATCGGGAGCTCACTTGAGTGCAGCCACTCTTTATGACTGGCCATGACGTACTAAGCCCACAGGGGCGCCCGCCGCCGGAGCCCTCCGCCTCGTGACGTCACACCGCCCGAGGGCTCCTCCCCATTGGTCCATGAAGTCACGTGACCCTACCTGGCCAATCAACAGCCGGCAGGCGTCACGCTCCTTTGGCGGGAAGCAGAGCGCCTCGGCGCTATCTTGTAACTCAAAATGGCGTAAGCCACTTGTATAACCAAACTAAAACGGCAAATTCATTGCCAACACGATAACGTTCCATACCCTCATATATATCAAAATGTTCCCTGAACATCAGAGAACGTTCAGGTTGCAGAGATATGAATCTTGAAGCTGGGACGGGAGAGATATGGGGTGGGATACCGTCACAGTAGCTATGTCAGGAATCAGGGTAGCTATGTCTGGGGTCAGGGTAGCTACACTACTGTAGCTATGTCTGGGGTCAGGGTAGCAACATCACTGTAGCTACGTCTGGGGTCAGTGTAGCTACAACATTGTAGCTATGTCTAGGGTCAGGATAGCTACATCATTGTAGCTACGTCTGGGGTTAGGGTAGCTACATCATTGTAGCTATGTCTGGGGTCAGGGTAGTTACATCACTGTAGCTACGTCTGGGGTCAGGGTAGTTACATCACTGTAGCTATGTCTGGGGTCAGGTGTAGATACACAACTGTAGCTATGTCTGGGGTCAGGGTAGCTACATCACTGTAGCTACGTCTGGGGTCAGGGTAGCTACATCATTGTAGCTATGTCTGGGGTCAAGGTAGCTACATCATTGTAGCTATGTCTGGGGTCAGGGCAGTTACATCACTGTAGCTATGTCAGGGGTCAGGTGTAGATACACAACTGTAGCTATGTCTGGGGTCAGGGTAGCTACATCGTTGTAGCTATGTCTGGGGTCAGGGTAGCTACATCATTGTAGCTATGTCTGGGGTCAGGGTAGCTACATCATTGTAGCTATGTCTGGGTTCAGGGCAGTTACATCACTGTTGCTATGTCAGGGGTCAGGTGTAGATACACAACTGTAGCTATGTCTGGGGTCAGGGTAGCTACATCATTGTAGCTATGTCTGGGGTCATGGTAGTTACATCACTGTAGCTATGTCAGGGGTCAGGGTAGTTACATCACTGTAGCTATGTCTGGGGTCAGGGCAGTTACATCACTGTAGCTATGTCAGGGGTCAGGGTAGCTACACTACTGTAGCTATGTCTGGGGTCAGGGTAGCTACATCATTGTAGCTACGTCTGGGGTCAGGGTAGCTACATCATTGTAGCTATGTCTGGGGTCAGGGTAGCTACATCATTGTAGCTATGTCTGGGGTCAGGGCAGTTACATCACTGTAGCTATGTCAGGGGTCAGGGTAGCTACACTACTGTAGCTATGTCTGGGGTCAGGGTAGCTACATCATTGTAGCTATGTCTGGGGTCAGGGCAGTTACATCACTGTAGCTATGTCAGGGGTCAGGGTAGCTACACTACTGTAGCTATGTCTGGGGTCAGGAGTAGCTATACTACTGTAGCTATGTCTGGGGTAAGGGTAGCTACATCATTGTAGCTATGTCTGGGGTCGGGTTAGTTACATCACTTTAGCTATATCAGGGGTCAGGGTAGCTACATCACTGTAGCTATGTCAGGGGTCAGAGTAGCTACACTATTATAGCTATGTCAGGGGTCAGGGGTAGCTACACTATTATAGCTATGGCTGGGGTCGGGGTAGTTACATCATTGTAGCTACGTCTGGGGTCAGGGCAGTTACATCACTTTAGCTATGTCAGGGGTCAGGGTAGCTACACTACTGTAGCTATGTCTGGGGGTCAGGGTAGCTACACTACTGTAGCTATGTCTGGGGGTCAGGGTAGCTACATCACTGTAGCTATGTACAACTAAAATAATTATAATTATTATGATTTTATGGCAAATCTATGAGTCAAATTACTAGTGTTATGAAACTCACCCATTTTGGGGCTGGCAGTCATGCCATTTAACCATCTAACCTAAAACGTCTCATATTGGCCAATACCACTTTAGTAAGACGGATAACTAATGAATTCCGTGTTGTTGTCGTAGTCGAGTCCGTCCGTCAATTTAGGTATTTAGTATTTCATATATCGATGAGGGCGATTCAAGTGAGAGACTAAATATAAGTGTGTTAGCTGGAAAGGCTTCATGCAGGAATAATGGCTACTCCTCCTTCCTGTGTGGGGACACGTACATATATTTATGGTTCTCTCCGAGTTTTTATTAATAATTGGACGAAGTTTATTTTAATTTTACTAATAACTAATAATTTAGTGAAGAGTAATTTGGTAGTTCCAGTCTTACGACTGTTGAATTAAGTATTTAGTTGTTAATTATTTGGGTATTAAATTGATTTCTACTGCGTGGCAGCAAACCTCATTTTCTAGAGGAATATCCCACCAATATAATTTTCTCTTCAATGAGTAACTAACGTATTTTGATATTTACTTAAACTTCACCCCGGCGACCAAGCGTCTTGTGGGCCATAATCTGAGAGCCACCATGAAGACCCGTCCATCCACACATCTCCAGTATCAGCAACTGGTACTGGTTATGGCTCCAAAGAGCCTCCTCTTACGGGCTATTCGTGCCCGTGCCACCTTTTGGGTAGTTTAATCTTTAATAATCAATCATTGTCACTGATGGTGTTGGTGCACACACACACAGGGGCCCCTGGTGGCTGAATGGACAGCATGCTGGATACGTAGTCCTGTGGACCGGGGATCGATTCCCGGCGATGGCGGAAACAAATGGTCAGAGTTTCTTTCACTCTAATGCCCCTTTTACCTAGCTGTAAATAGGTACCTGGGAGTTATACAGCTGCTACGGGCTGCTTCCTGTGTGTGTGTGTGTGTGTGTGTGTGTGTGTGTGTGTGTGTGTGTGTGTGTGTGTGTGTGTGTGTGTGTGTGTGTGTGTGTGTGTGTGTGTGTGTGTAAAAAATTCTTTGACATTATTGAGAGGCGGGTCGAAGGGCCGTGACGAGGGTTCGAATCTACGTCCGAGAGGATCCCAGACTTTGCCTTAATCGACTGAGCTACGACATGGTTAAAGAATTGAAACCGGGAATTACCATGTCGTAGCTCAGTCGATTAAGGCAGCGTCTGGGATTCTCTCGGACGTAGGATCGAACCCTCGTCTTGGCCCTTGTATTCACCTAATTGTGCTTCCAGAGGTTGACCTTTGGCTCTTTGGTCCCGCCTCTCAACTGTCAATCAACTGGTGTACAGATTTCTGAGCCTTGTGGATTTGTTCATTTGATGCATCACGCTATTGTTATTTCTCTGTGTAATGTAAGAATGTGTAAGGAGATGTGCGGGGAACATGTAAGAACATGGCCAGATTATAGAGAAGTTGAGAATAAAAACTTGAATATTGATAAAATACAGTAAGAAGATTAGGGGTAAGATGTATGGTAATAGCTGTTTTACAAGAAACACTGATAGATAGATAGTAACAGTAATTTAGATAGATGTAAATAATGAATTAGAGAGCTCTGAAAACAAATTCAAATTCTCGCGGGAAAAAGCTCCGAAGTGAGAGGAAAGGATTGAGTGGAGCTGGGAGGGGGTGAGAGAGGGTGGCGTGCCTAAGGCAGGTAGTGTGGGAGGGGGGAGAGTAGGGAGGGGGGCGAAAGGGAAGATATGGGCAAATGGTGGGGGAGCTGTGAGGGGTAAAGGAGGAGGTAAGTGATGGGGGGGGGGGGAGTTGTGATTAAGGGAGCCGGTCGGCCGAGCGGACAGCACACTGGACTTGTGATCCTGTGGTCCTGGGTTCGATCCCAGGCGCCGGCGAGAAACAATGGGCAGTTTCTTTCACCCTATGCCCCTGTTACCTAGCAGTAAAAATAGGTACCTGGGTGTTAGTCAGTTGTCACGGGCTGCTTCCTGGGGGTGGAGGCCTGGTCGAGGACCGGGCCGTGGGGGACACTAAAAAGCCCCGAAATCATCTCAAGAAATCATCTCAAGAAGAAGGTGGAGACAGGTGGGGTGAGAAGGGGTGGGGGTAGGGGGAGGGGTGTGGGATGAACTCTACAGTAGGGGGGGGGGATTGGATGAGGGAGGGAAGGGGAGGGAAAGGAAAGGTGGGGGAGAATGTTGATCTGCTTGCTTGCTTATACTGCATAAGGGAACTACAAGGAATTATTTTTACTGTCCAAGACTACAAAGACGAACTACGACTTTGGAAAGAGAAACAGTGGACATGAGCTAAATTCGATAAATATTTTATTTGTACTTAATGTGACTGAAATCACTATATTATAAATCTCGTGAAATTCACGTTGATAGTAACAAAATTATATGAGTGAACTAAGGCGGAGGACAAGAGCTGGAGCTCGGTAGCTAACTTTATCTCGTTTATTAAGTCTAAAATAAATCACAAGGAAATTGAACTGGTTATAGGAGTGGACTAAGGCAGAGGACAAGAGCTGAAGCTCAGAAACTATTCCTTACGAAATCTGAAATAAGTATATTTTAAATCTCAGGGAAATTGAAGTGTTACTAATGAAGTTAAACGAGACAACTAAGGTGGAGGACAAGAGCTGGAGCTCGGTAACTAACTTTATTTCGTTTACCAAGTCTGGAATAGCTGTATTTTAAATCCCAAGAATAGTGAACTGTTAATAGCGAAACTGCACGAGCAAACTAAGGCGGAGGTCAGGAGCTAAAACCTGACAGCTCTATTTTCTTCTCTTACTAAATCTGAAATAACTGTATTTTAAATCTTAGGGAAATTGAACTGTTAATAACGAAATTACAAGAGACAACTAAGGCGGACAATTATTTCACAGACTCCTAATTAACATATCCTCTGAAAATGGTTCACTTCTGACTGTAATTTACCCTAAAACAGGTGGTACAGTAGAGAAGAAATGTAATCCATAAGAATTCCTTAATACCGCATCGAGGATTTTTCTCCATAAACTCCTTATGATCCTCCATAGATCCTTAAGACCGTAGCGACGAATTTTCCCCATAAGAATTCCTTAATGCCGCAGCTTAAACTTTTTCTGTAACAAAAAGTCTAAGCTAAGGTGCCATTAACTTCTACTCCCAGGGTGCTGGCCCGGGGTGCTGGCCCCGGGTGCTGCCCCCGGGGTGCTGGCCCCGGGGTGCTGGCCCCGGGGTGCTGGCCCCGGGGTGCTGGCCCCGGGGTGCTGCCCCCGGGGTGCTGGCCCCGGGGTGCTGGCCCCGGGGTGCTGGCCCCGGGGTGCTGGCCCCGGGGTGCTGGCCCCGGGGTGCTGCCCCGGGGTGCTGGCCCCGGGGTGCTGGCCCCGGGGTGCTGGCCCCGGGGTGCTGGCCCCGGGGTGCTGGCCCCGGGGTGCTAATTATGGAAAGATTTTCAGAGTTGTGTAATTGTCATGTGTTACTCACAAGGGATGAAGAAGTAATTGTCATGTGTTACTCACAAGGGATGAAGAAGTAATAAAATAATGTCTTTAATTTTATTTATTTTATTGTGCTTTAGCCAAGTAAAACGATGATGAAGTTGGCCGCTGTAATGTACAGGGAAAACTTGAAAACTTTGGGCTGGTTATCTCATATCATCAGGAAAAACACAACATTCAGGATTATTCTCTACTCTTTGGCTGATGTTCAAAATTGCTACTTTTTAATTGTGTGGTTCAATATGACGGCGAGAATTACACTTAAAGACTAATAAAACTATCCACGCTAACCACAGGGTTGAACGACCCTTAAGTCAATGTTCCCTCACTAAATTTTACAATCATTCAGTCTCACATGAAAGTAATTAGATTAGAATATCCTTTGACTTTAGCGAACAAATGTTATATTTTATTATTTGAAGGTTCTAATACTTAAAACACACGAAATATGTTCCCCAAAATTTTGGTTGGCAGTGTTATGACCCCATGTAACCCGGGTGGAACGAGTCTACACCAGTGAGAGTTATTCTGCCTTCTGCACCTGATTGAGAGGTCAGAGGAAAGATGTATATATTAAATATATAATAAACGTCAGTGAATAATTTAAAATATGAGCAGAGGATGAACATTTAAATAAGTGACAAGAAATGAGATGTAGATACATTGGAGACGTGAAGTGGTGCTAGCAGGACGCCGTGACCCCACATGAACCACAGCAGTCGTCAGAAGAGGTTGTACTGTGTTGATCTCCTGGGAGGAGGGAGAATATAGTTCCCTGTGTTAGTGTTGGAGCGAAGGCTGCTTGTTTGCAAGTGTGAGGAAGCTGTTGGGAACTTTGTGCACCATTTCTCGGTGATTTTGATAATTAGAGGCGGCCTGGAAGCGAGTGTTTGGTCGCGCCTTTGTGTAACTAATTGTGTTGCTTCTTCAAGAGGGAGGAAGCAAGCAGGCGTTTCTGTTGTATGGAGCCTGCCGGGCGACTCCGTGTACTCACGTCAGGAGCAGAAGAGCTGTGAAGCAATCTTAAAGAAATTTTGTAGGACGTTGTTATGGTCAGCTTAGGCCAGTAACCGGGTTTATGCTGTTCACGTATCTTATAATCCCTACCCCAAGTCGGTGGCAAGTGTTCAAGAACTGATTATGGAAAGTAGTAGTGCAAAGAATAAAGGGGGTGGATTAACAATACATAATTACACCTTCACCAACATATTACCACCTTCACCACTATATATCTCATATTAAAGTATTACTATACATTTACAGTGTCGCTTTCACTCAGGACACTCCATAGATCAGCAGTGTTCATCAACTCCCGGCAAGTCCACTACGCCCTGGTACACGTCGTACATACTTAGTGGCAATCACCGACAAGTTCACCTTCCACAACATGGGCAAGTCGACACACACTGTATCGTCACGATGTGCCAATACCCCACCTCCGCTCTCCATGATACACACTGGCAGAGGGTTTCAGCAACACGCTAACGGGGGTATCAAGTAATCACATACAGTGGTAGCTAGCACCCTGGCACTCTCTAGCAGCTCACTAGCAGCACGTCTCAACAGACACACCACTGTCGTCTCGTAACTCTTCCTGGCCAAATGCTGGATATGTTGGTCCATACAACACTGCATAAATCTAGCAGCTAACACACTGCTATAACCAACGGCGGCCACTTTGTCCTCTTACAGGATCAAGTCAAGAGTTCTGGGCTGCCCAAGGTGAACTGCCCTCCTCAGTGCAATCGCCTCCTTATATCGATAATATACTGGGTGACTTTAGGATAACACCCTTCCACCAGGGATGTGAAATTGTAATTACTTACACAACCTAGATGGTGTTAATATCGTTACACCACCCATCAGAGGTCATCATCATCGACCTCACCTCCTAAGTGAGGGATGAAACAGGAGCCTTTCACCGACTCCACGCCACCACCAACAGGTGGCGTTGTTTGCATTGCACCCAATATCTGGGAGTTGGAGTGCAGGTCCATAGATGGTGCCGAAATCGCCACTCCCTGCTCCAGCAACGGTGTCATACCATAACCGACGTCTTAGGAGGGCAGGAGTTGAACACCCTCCAGCTACGAATTCTGCGGTAAGCTCATGTAGCAGTTGTTATAGTGGTTGCCTGTGCTTGAGCGTGTGCCCAGCGATCATGGCAAGTGTTTATGTATGTAGGATATACATTTTTATTGTGGCAATGAGCTAAAATAGACGGTTAGAGATACGAGAACATGCTGGGGAAAGGTATATCCTCCCTCGCCAAAGGTGAAGTGCTGACTGATGCATTAGTGTTTAAAGAAATGTCGGATGGAGGAGTTTTATTTTCTGTGAATACATTTAATTGTTTTGTTAGGAAAACATTTATTATGGCATGGTGATGGATTTGTAGGTTCGTGTGGGAGAACTGCAACGTTTGTGTGGGAGAACTGCAACGTTTGTGTGGGAGAACTGCAACGTTTGTATGGGAGAACTGCAACGTTTGTGTGAGAGAACTGCAACGTTTGTGTGGGAGAACTGCAACGTTTGTGTGGGAGAACTGCAACGTTTGTGTGGGAGAACTGCAACGTTTGTGTGGGAGAACTGCAACGTTTGTGTGGGAGAACTGCAACGTTTGTGTGGGAGAACTGCAACGTTTGTGTGGGAGAACTGCAACGTTTGTGTGGGAGAACTGCAACGTGTGTGTGGGAGAACTGCAACGTTTGTATGGGAGAACTGCAACGTTCGTGTGGGAGAACTGCAACGTGTGTGTGGGAGAACTGCAACGTTTGTGTGGGAGAACTGCAACGTTTGTGTGGGAGAACTGCAACGTTCGTGTGGGAGAACTGCAACGTTTGTGTGGGAGAACTGCAACGTGTGTGTGGGAGAACTGCAACGTTTGTGTGGGAGAACTGCAACGTTTGTGTGGGAGAACTGCAACGTTTGTGTGGGAGAACTGCAACGTTTGTGTGGGAGAACTGCAACGTTCGTGTGGGAGAACTGCAACGTTTGTGTGGGAGAACTGCAACGTGTGTGTGGGAGAACTGCAACGTTTGTGTGGGAGAACTGCAACGTGTGTGTGGGAGAACTGCAACGTTTGTGTGGGAGAACTGCAACGTGTGTGTGGGAGAACTGCAACGTTCGTGTGGGAGAACTGCAACGTTTGTGTGGGAGAACTGCAACGTGTGTGTGGGAGAACTGCAACGTGTGTGTGGGAGAACTGCAACGTTTGTGTGGGAGAACTGCAACGTTTGTGTGGGAGAACTGCAACGTTTGTGTGGGAGAACTGCAACGTTCGTGTGGGAGAACTGCAACGTTCGTGTGGGAGAACTGCAACGTTTGTGTGGGAGAACTGCAACGTGTGTGTGGGAGAACTGCAACGTGTGTGTGGGAGAACTGCAACGTTTGTGTGGGAGAACTGCAACGTGTGTGTGGGAGAACTGCAACGTTTGTGTGGGAGAACTGCAACGTTCGTGTGGGAGAACTGCAACGTTCGTGTGGGAGAACTGCAACGTGTGTGTGGGAGAACTGCAACGTGTGTGTGGGAGAACTGCAACGTTCGTGTGGGAGAACTGCAACGTTTGTGTGGGAGAACTGCAACGTGTGTGTGGGAGAACTGCAACGTGTGTGTGGGAGAACTGCAACGTTTGTGTGGGAGAACTGCAACGTGTGTGTGGGAGAACTGCAACGTGTGTGTGGGAGAACTGCAACGTTTGTGTGGGAGAACTGCAACGTGTGTGTGGGAGAACTGCAACGTTTGTGTGGGAGAACTGCAACGTTTGTGTGGGAGAACTGCAACGTTTGTGTGGGAGAACTGCAACGTTCGTGTGGGAGAACTGCAACGTTCGTGTGGGAGAACTGCAACGTGTGTGTGGGAGAACTGCAACGTGTGTGTGGGAGAACTGCAACGTTTGTGTGGGAGAACTGCAACGTTCGTGTGGGAGAACTGCAACGTTCGTGTGGGAGAAGTAAGCGAGAGAACTTCGTACCGGAGGAGGAGGAGTATAAGCTGAACTGCACTTGGTGCGGGACTTGGAGTTGAGGAGTGGAACTCCATGGACGTAGTGAAACTTCAAGGAGTGTAGGGAGCAACACTATCTTGTGTGAAGCCGGTGGAGGAGCTTCACTGACCTTCAAGGAGGACTTCGTGTGTAGCTGATTGGAGGAACTGCAGGAGTACCTGACGTGATATTTTGAGGTCCCAGATCGATGATTGTACTAGGGGAAACCTCGAGTAATGGAACAGAGGATCTTATGGATACGTTGATACTTAAGGGAGTGCTTGATTGCGTTTTGGCATGAAAGGCGCAGAGCAACGTGAGAGATTGATGCTTTTTGTAGAGTAGGAAATATGTGAATATTTTTATTGTGCCATGTATCAATAGGCACAATAACACTCCATGTGCCATGGAGTGTTATCAGTTGGTAGCAGCCTAAGAGATGGCATTGTTTTATAACAAGTCCCGTATGTATATTGTGTATGTTCTTATGTATTAAATGTTATATTTGTTAGTGGGGTTTTGCTCTTGTCTTGGTGAGGCTTCCTGGCTAGAGAGAGAGAGAGACACGGCTATAGTGCTTATGTTCTTTCCCTCTGTTAATTCTATTATTGTTTGCTGGACTTCAGCGAGGGAAGATCTCCCCACATGGTTAAATTTTGGCCGGACTAAAATGTGTGTGTAACACAGAGCCGTGTTCCTCACCAGTTTGAGCGCGGCGCCCACTGAGGAAGGCAGACCTTCCTCAGTGGGCGAATATTCCAGAAACACACTGATGTTTCTGGAATATTCTGCTACGGGGGTTCCGCTTGCGCAGCCTGGAGGTGTCTTGAGGCCTGTTAGCACCTTCCATGCTAACTCTTGATAACACACATTACTTGCTATTTCAACTGGTTCAGTTCTTACTATATAAAAAGATTCAGTTCTTACCATTTACCATTTAAACAGGTTCAGTTCTTACGATATAAATAGGTTCGGTTCTTACTGTATAAAACAGGTTCAGTTCTTACTATATAAACAGGTTCAGTTCTTATTATATAAAAAGGTTCGGTTCTTACTATTTAAACACGTTCAGTGCTATTCTTTTTCTTTTTGCAGGGTATTCCTTCGCGGACCCTAAACATCGGGCTGGCCCACAAAGAAACAAGAAACATGTTTCTTGTTTCTGTTTTACGTAGGCGGAGTATGAGTATTTATGACTAGTACGTTCGCTTCAGTAAGATTATAGCCCCATGTGTTTAACAACTTCTGCGCTGTTAAATATCAGTTGAAATCCTATTGTTTTTGTAGCTGTGGACTGTGTTAGATAATGTTCCAGTGGCGGGTCAGGTATTTCTCCACAATGTTGACATTTCCTCTCATCCAACTCTTAATATTTAAAGAGGTTCAGTTCTCACTATTTCAACAGGTTCAGTGTTGTGGTCTCAGGATTGCTTATTTAGGCCTTGGCAAGGCTACGTTTATGAATAGGCTGTTTTTGTCTTTCTTATGTTCTGGGGGAATTCGAACAGTACGAAACGTAGAGATTTTGTTCATGGTACATAGTTCATATTTTGTACGAACCGACCATAGTAGCTATACGTACTATTACACACAGAAATCACAATAGCGTGATGCATCAAATGAACAAATCCACAAGAGCCGTGACGAGTTCGAATCCTCGTCACGGCCCTTGTGAATTTGTTTATACGTACTATCATATGTAGAGGGTGGAACTGTTCTATACTGACTTCATACTTGACGCCTTCGAGGGGTACTAGAACCATATACACCTTCACTGAGTGTAGGTTCTTATTCATGCTATGTAGCCTCATGAAGGTTCTTATTCATGCTATGTAGCCTCATGAAGGTTCTTATTCATGCTATGTAGCCTCATGAAGGTTCTTATTCATGCTATGTAGCCTCATGTAGGTTCTTATTCATACTATGTAGTTTCTTATTCATGTTACGTAGGTTTTTATTCATGCTATCCAGGTTCACGAAGGTTCTTATTCATGCTATGTAGCCTCATGAAGGTTCTTATTCATGCTATGTAGCCTCATGAAGGTTCTTATTCATGCTATGTAGGGTCATGTAGGTTCTTATTCATACTATGTGGGTTCATGTAGATTCTTTGCTATGTAGGGCTGCCTGTCACAAGCACTGCGGTCATCTTGCTCGTGTTATCGTTGCTTTTGGTTATCATTGTTCACAGTTATCACTATTCTCTGTGATCAGTTATTACTGATTTCAGTTATCATCGCTTCTCAGTTACCATTGTTCTCAGGTGTCAGTTTTTCAATCATCATTTTTCTCAGTTATAAGTGATTTTTGTTCTCAGTTATTTTTGCTGTTTTTAGTTATCATTGTTCTCAGTTATTTTTGCTGTTCTTAGTTATCATTGTTCTCAGTTATTTTTGCTGTTCTTAGATATCATGGTTCTCAATTATTTTTGCTGTTCTTAGTTATCATTGTTCTCAGTTATTTTTGCTGTTCTTAGTTATCATTGTTCTCGGTTATTTTTACTGTTCTTAGTTATCATTGTTCTCAGTTATTTTTACTGTTCTTAGTTATCATTGTTCTCAGTTATTTTTGCTGTTCTTAGTTATCATTGTTCTCAGTTATTTTTGCTGTTCTTAGTTATCATTGTTCTCAGTTATTTTTGCTGTTCTTAGATATCATGGTTCTCAATTATTTTTGCTGTTCTTAGTTATCATTGTTCTCAGTTATTTTTGCTGTTCTTAGTTATCATTGTTCTCGGTTATTTTTACTGTTCTTAGTTATCATTGTTCTCAGTTATTTTTACTGTTCTTAGTTATCATTGTTCTCAGTAATTTTTGCTGTTCTTAGTTATCATTATTCTCAGTTATAAGTTATCTTTATTTTTGCTGTTCTTAGTTATCATTGCTCATTCTTATAATTCGTGTCAGCTACCCCTGTTTCCAGTTATCCTTGTTATCAGTGTCACGGACCTTGGCGCCATCTATGATCCAGGTGCCGAACTACAGCAGTTGACTCTCCCATTAATCGCAGTATCCCATCTTTTAGTACGCCGTGCTGGAAGGTGACGACCAACCACGGACGAGAGATGGGAGTGAGTGAAGTCGGGACAGTGGAAGACCTGGGTCGACCTGAAGGTGCTAGCCAATGAGGCTAGGTGAACACTGTGGTTGGGGCGCTGTAGACTTCAGTTCTGGAAGGTGCTAGCCAGTGAGGCTAGGTGAACACTGTGGTTGGGGCGCTGTAGATTTCAGTTCTGGAAGGTGCTAGCCAGTGGGGCTAGTTGAGCTTAGCCGACTTTGCTGATTGAGCGTCCCAGCGAGTGTCCAAGATTTTCCAGCTATTGTTTCTCGCTTGGACATTTAGATATTTTAGGTGATACGTCTGTGTCAAGCGAGGCGACGTGGTGCATCGAAGACCTCATCAGAGGTACCTTGTGGCCGTCATTCCTGAAGCAGGCTAGCGTAAGGGCAAGCAACGCCGCCCCGGTTGACTCTCCATAGACTTGTATATATTATAATGGCGATAGGAAATATTAACGGGTTATTTTAAGTGTTATTCTTTTCATTTGCCTTAAAACATTACACTATATTCCCACCAAAATTAGGGTTCTCTGAACTTGAGTCAAATCATAGAGTTTAAAAAGAACCCGGTTACGAAGGGTTCGTAACCATCAGTTATCATTGCTCTCGGTTATTGATGAAAGCTATTATAGTCCTTTTTTTTAATGTTCTTAGTAATAATTGTTCTCAGTTATGATTGTTCTGATCATTTCCAAGTTACTATTGTTCTCAGTTATCACTATTTACGGTTATCATTGTTAAAACTTATCATTCTCATTACAAATGGTTCTGAATTATCATTCTCATGTAATATGATTTTGAGTTAGCATTATCCTCGGTAATCATTGTTCACAGTTATTATTATTAGTTATTGTTTTCAGTTATCACTTATCATTGTTCTGTTATAATTTCTCTCAGTTATCACTGTTCTCATTTATCATTCTCAGTTATCATCTTTCTCATTTGAGCTCAATTATCTTATTTTGAGTTATCTTTGTTCTCGTTTATCATTATTCTCAGTTATCATTATTCTCATTTTGCGTTGTTCTCAGGTATTATTATTCTTAGTTATTGTTGTTGTCAGTTATCATGGCTTTGTTATCAATGTTCTTTGTTTTCACTGTTCTTAATTATTTTTGTTGTAAATGTTCCTAGTTATCATTGATCTCAGTTATATCATTGTTCTTAGTTATCACCTTTCTCATTTATTTCTGTTCTCGATTATCAAAGTTGTCAGTCATCTTTGTTCTCAGCTATCATTATTCTCAGTTATCACTGTTGTCGGTTATCATTGCTCTCAGTTATTACTGATTGTTACCGCCGGAGGTGGCTAGTTTATTGTGCACCCCATACTCATCCTGTAAGCAGTAGCGCAAAAAGGATTACAGAGGGCACAAACAGTCTTTATCAAACCTCAACAGAGATTATTACATTAACAGTTTCATCTATCCTTCACACCTTATAATTATAATGTCAGTTTGTTACAGAGAATGTTCCATTTCAATAGCTATTTACACGGGGGAAGACAAAGGGCAGAGCCTGGTCGAGCTCCACCGGTGACACTACGTCACTTGACCAGACCACACACTAGAAGGTGAAGGGACGACGACGTTTCGGTCCGTCCTGGACCATTCTCAAGTCGATTGTGGTCCTGGACGGACCGAAACGTCGTCGTCCCTACACCTTCTAGTGTGTGGTCTGGTCAACATACTTTAACCACGTTATTGTGACTCATCGCCTGCACTCCGTCACTGCTCTCTTTACTCTCGTCGCTGTACTCACTTTCCCTGGTGATAAAGTCGGCGCCTAACCCTCGTGTACGCCAGCCCCACGACACAGGGACCTCGCAGCACCTCTGGGGACTCACTAGGCTGCCTTCTTTACAGGGAAGGAGAAGGGCCTCAAAAACTTAAGGTATATTATATGAACAGTAGGAGTCTAAGAAACAAAATAAACGATTTAAATACTCTTGTCTACACAGAAAAAAACAGATAATATTGCACTTACCGAAACATGGATGAATGTAGAAAATAGAGAACTATTGGCTGAATATTAAATAAATGGATTTAAACTATTTTACACAGATAGATATATGAGACGAGTAGGGAGAGTAGCCATATAAGTTAGGGAAAATTTGAAACTTAGTCTCAAAGAAGGAATCAAAGCTGAGCTACACACTGAAACTATTTGGCTAGAATTAAACAAAAAAACAAATAATCTTATAATAGGAGTTATATACAGGCCACCAAACTTGGACAGAATGTAAGTAAAGCATCTATGGGTTGAAATATCTAGAGCATCTAGGTCTAGCAGAATTTGTCATGGTAACTAATTTTAGTAGAATAAACTGACTTAACAGAGCAGGGAATAATAAAGCAGAAGATTTTCTTGAATTAATTGACGATTGCTTCCTTAAGCAACACATTATGGAACCAACGTGTGGAAATAATATTTTAGACTTAGTGTTAACTAACAGGGAAATGCAAATTAATGCCATCGAAATAGGGAGTGAGCTAGGGAACAGTGATCACAAAGAAATCAGATTTACCATAGATTGAAACAGATTTGTAAGAGAAAATTCCGTTAAAGTGCCAGATCTTTGAAAAGCTGATTTTAAGGATGTAAGAAATATTTGGGTGATATAGATTGGAAAGTTCTGGGCATTGGGATGGGGAGCGTGGGGGCCGGTCTTAGAGACGTGAACCCAGCGATGGGGTGAAGTAAAAAGAGATTTCGATGCGGATTCAAAAATAACTAGACTTACAAATATTTTAAGCAAAGCACAGGAACGTAGTATACCATTCAAATCGAATAGATCGAATACTAATGACCCGAAATGGGTAACAAAGGATCTGAAGAACCTTATAGGTAGAAAGGTATGTGGGTGGAACCTTATAGGTATGTGGGTGGGATCGAGGACAGATTGACTAGTTCAGCAGTTACCAGGGAGGATGTAATTGAGCAGTCTCGTTGGTGTAGTGGTAAGACACTCGCCTGGCGTTCCGCGAGCGCTATGTCATGGGTTCGTATCCTGGCCGGGGAGGATTTACTGGGCGCAATTCCTTAACTGTAGCCTCTGTTTAACGCAACAGTAAAATGTGTACTTGGATGAAAAAACGATTCTTCGCGGCAGGGGATCGTATTCCAGGGACCATAGGATTAAGGACTTGCCCGAAACGCTACGCGTACTAGTGGCTGTACAAGAATGTAACAACTCTTGTATATATCTCAAAAAAAAAAAAAAAAAAAGAGCTTGGCACAAAAGGATTAAGAATGGGAAAGTCAGTTTAGAACAAGAATTCGTACAACTAGTTAGAAATGTTAAAAAAAAGAGATAAGGAGGGCAAAACGAAACTATAAAGTTCGCATAGCAGGTCAAGCAACGACAAATCCTGAAGTTTTTTTCTGATATATTGAACAAAGATTATGGAAAAGAAAGGTCCATTAAAAACTGAGACAGGTCAGTTAACTGATAATGACGAAGAGATGAGTAGTATTTTAAATAAATATTTTATCTCTGTATTTACTAAAGAAGAACTTAACAATATGCCTTCAGCCGAAAAAGTCTATGTGGGTGGGAACGAGGACAGATTGACTAGTTCAGCAGTTACCAGGGAGGATGTAATTAAACAAATAGTGAAACTCAAGCCAAACAAATCAGCAGGGCCGGATGAAGTGTTTGCCAGGGTGCTTAAAGCATGCAAAGAGGAGCTTTGCGAGCCACTGTAAACCATATTTAATAAATCATTAGAGTCAGGCAGAGTGCCAGAGTCGTGGAAGATTGCTAATGTGGTACCAATTTTCAAGAAAGGAGATAGATCACTTGCGTCAAACTATCGGCCAATTAGCTTAACGTCCATTGTGGGAAAGTTATTTGAATCTATAATTGCAAATACCATTCCTCTTCATCTTGAAAAACATAAATTAATAAATGATTCACAACATGGTTTTACAATTGGCCGTTCATGTTTAACAAATTTTCATAATTTTATTCTAGCATAGTTGAGGCAGTTGATAGTGGTAAGGATTGTGATGTTGCGCACCTTGACTTTAGCAAAGCTTCTGATATAGTGCCACATAGAAGACCGATTAAAAAGATAGAGGTTCACGGTATTGGGGGTGCTATATTAAGATGGATTAGGGCATGGCTATACCAAAGGAAACAAAGAGTTAGTATCAATTGGGTTAAGTCAGAGTTGGGTAGTGTTGTAAGTGGAGTGCCTCAAGGCTGTCCTGAGACCTCATAATAAATATAAATGATTTAGGTTTGAGCAGCAATATTTGCAAATTTGCCGATGATACAAAAATCTGGAGGGGAATAAACACGAAAAAAACCACTATCACTTCAAGACGATCTAAATAGGGGTTTGAAATGGCCAAAAGATTGGCAGGTGCAGTTTAATGCTGACAAATGTAAGGTTTTGAGGTTAGGTAATGATGATAGAGTTACAAGATACGAGCTAGATGGTGTTGAGATTGTGAAGTCGGATTGTGAAAGGGCTCTGGGAGTTAAGATTAGTAAGAATTTAAAACCAAAAAATCAATGCATAAATGTTCGTAATAAGGTAAATAGGACACTGGGATTTATTAATCGAAGCGTTAGTAACAAGACGCCTGGTGTTGTTCTTCAGCTATATCTTGCTCTGGTTAGGCCCAATTTAGATTATGCAGTTCAGTTTTGTTCGCCGTATTATAGAATGGATATAAATTCACTAGAACGAGTCCAGCGTAGGATAACAAGGTTAATCCCCCAAATTAGAAACCTGTCCTATGAGGAAAGATTGACAAAGTTTAAATTACATTCTCTAGAAAGGCGAAGAATTAGGGGTGACATGATAGAGGTGCACAAGTGGATGAATGGGCATAACAAGGGGGTTATTGGTAGTATGTTGCAAGTAGCAACTCAAGACAAAACACGATACAATGGTTATGAATTGGATAAGTTTTGATTTAGGAAAAACCTGGGTAAATACTGGTTCGGCAACAGGGTTTTTGATTTGTGGAACCAATTACTGCATAACGTGGTGCAGGTGGGGTCCCTCGACTGTTTCAAACGTGGGTTTGATATGTTTGATATGAGTGGGATTGAGTAGTTATAAATAAGAGCTGCCTCGTATGGGCTAATAGACCTTCTGCAGTTACCATTATTCTTATGATGATTGTTTCAAGCATAGGTTAAACCTATATATGAATGAGATTGGGTGGATATAAATAGGAATTGCCTCGTATGGGCCTATAGGCCTTCTGCAGTTACCTTTATTCTTATGTTTCTGTCCCCAGAGAGCGGGAGGTAGAGCGGCAGTTGTCAAGGAGTGGCAGGTGTCTATCTACCTCGGACACCTGGTTATCCAGCAATTCCTGTGATCATCAGGGCTCTGACCTGCGCCCAACACAGGCGAAGGAAATGACGTCTTGAAACATGAGGCTACGTTCCCTGATTTAATTTAATCTTTGTTTCTGTATTCAAATGGTCAGTACCCTACTGCCAGGCTTCCACATATAAAAGACGTGGCATAACCGCAATGAAGGTACATATAACGTATACTCGGGATGGGGTGCAACTATCTAGGGCTGGGGTTGTTGCCAGCTCGATGGAACCTGTTGTAGGTTTTTTTTGGGCTTAAACAGTTAGTAGATAGTGGTATGGGAGTTGATATGGAGAAATGAGGTAAAAAGAACATAAGATAAGAATATAGGTAACTGCAGAAGGCCTATTGGCCCATACCAGGCAGCTCCTATTTAAAACCACTCAATCCCACTCATGTACATGTCCAACCACGTTTGAAACAAACAAAGAACCCCACCTCCAACACGTTACGTGGTAATTGGTTTAACAAATCAACAACCCTGTTGACCAGACCACACACTAGAAGGTGAAGGGACGACGACGTTTCGGTCCGTCCTGGACCATTCTCAAGTTGATTGTGATGAGGAATGTTGTTGTTGTTTAAGATTCGCTACTCAGAACTATAAGTTCCAGTGGCACGGGCTATGGTGAGCCCGTAAGTGGAGGCTTTTTGGAGCTATTATCATGTATCATTGCTGATACTAGAGATTTGGCGATGGATGGGGGTCTTCATGATGGTTTTCAGCCTGGGGGGCTGGCTATACCAGTTATGGAGCTGGTGGGATTAGTGTGGACCTCTAGGTTTTCCGTTTTTTCTTTGCCTGCGACTTTGGCTGAGTGCTGTCGTTGGAGTTTGGTGACGTGGCCTCCATGAGGAAGTCTTGAACCGTGTAGGTGTCGTACTTGTGATGCGGCGGTGGAGCTCCTACTATGATTTCCTCGTCTGAGGAGTCCGTAACCTCCGTAGTGGGCGTTTTTGTCTTTCGCCTCGCAGCCTTAGGTAGGCTTAGGTGTCGTTGGTTGGTGGTTGTAGCTATTTCAGGAGCGCTGGTGGTGCTGTTATCGTTTGTAGACAGCACGTCTGCTAGCGCGGCAGCTGGTAGGAGTGTTGGGAGCTGGAGAAGGAATTACCTCTGTGTCGCCCGGGTCATGGGCGGTTCTGGAGTCGGTGTTGAAGTTGACCGCATGGTCGTCCTGGTGGTAGTCTCCGGAGTGGTAGAGGAGGCAGTGAGATTTACGCTAGTGGCTATGATGGGGGCCAGGCCATTGTCTATGTATAATGCGTTTAGTTCACTATGATAGCAATGTTATTGTTTCAGATTTAGCTACTCAGGACGAAGTGTCCATGTAGCACGGGCTATGGTGAGCCCGTAATTGATTTTGGTTATACATGATAACCTTTTTCCTGTGATATTTGGGTCTAAGTTTAAAATGGAGGAGTGGATTTCTCCTTTTTCCCTGTTTATTTATCGCTTCTATTTTAGTGCATGATGAGGAAGTAGATGCAGGCAATAAATAGGCAAGAGCGGTGAGGAGCAAAGTAAGATGTAGTAGAGTGAATAGTAGTAGGAATAAAAACTGCAGAGGGTCTATTGGCCATTACGAGGCAGCTCCTATTAAAACCATCGAATGAGAGGAGATAGTAATACGAATAAGAAGAGGATAGTAAGGGAACATAAAAGAAAAAACAAAGAACAGAAAAGGAGAGAGAGGAGAGAAAGAAAAGAAAAGAGAAAGAAAGATAAATGGAAGGGTAAGCTTATGTTGGGCGAGTTAGGAGTGAGGAACTAATACAGAGATTCAGGACAGCCATTGAATTAGTTAGGAGCAAGGAAGGAATCCCGATCATATGTGGAATTCTTCAATTGGGAAATCTATGGCCCCTGGGGAGGGTTACCTTGCTTTGCGGCTACTTTTTCTTTCAAAGGTTCACATTTCATTGTGATAAACAATGGACCTGCAAGTTCCTATTTGCACTGTTCTGCTTTCTTCAAATTCATCCAAGGGTTCTCGTCTAATGACACTTTTAAGGGACCTACTTGTTAACTCAAGATTCCGTTCAACATCGTCTTTATTTACAGTAACCTTTGCAAGGGCGTCATCTTTATCATGTTCCTGCAGGCCAATGTGAGAAGGAATCCTCAACATTTTGTTATTTACCCTCTTATTAAGTATTCTTATATATCTATCTTGAGGTTATCTTGAGATGATTTCGGGGCTTTAGTGTCCCCGCGGCCCGGTCCTCGACCAGGCCTCCACCCCCAGGAAGCAGCCCGTGACAGCTGACTAACTCCCAGGTACCTATTTACTGCTAGGTAACAGGGGCATTCAGGGTGAAAGAAACTTTGCCCATTTGTTTCTACCTCGTGCGGGAATCGAACCCGCGCCACAGAATCACGAGTCCTGCGCGCTATCCACCAGGCTACGAGGCCCCCCCTATGTCTGACTTCGGAGACATGCGCATTATTACTTGATTGTAAACTGTTTATTGCTAGTAGTGAGGAAAGGGAGTCAGAGATAATTAATGCTGTCTACTTCAGTGTTGTCAATAATGTTGAGTGCTACCAGTTCAGCTTACAAGGTGGAGGACCAGTTACTAACTCGTATATTCATTTCAATTGTGCTTCCATCTGCTTGATGGAACAGCACTTCCTTTCCTCCCTGTAGCTATATTGAGTGATCCGTCAGTGTTTATAGTCTGTGCGATGTTGTTGTAATAATTATTTTCAGTTATCATTGTTCTCGGTTATTAATCTGTTATCATTATCTCAGTTATCAATATTCTGCTATCACTTTTTTTAAGTTATCCTTAGTCTCAATTATTTTTGTTCTCAGTTATCACTTATCATTCTATTCAGTTATCATTCTTCTCAGTTATTATTGTTCTCAGTTATAAGTATTCTAAGCTATCATTAGTCTCAGTTATCATGAGTTATTTATTTCTGTTCTCAGTTATGGGTTACGATTATTTCCAGTTATCTTCTGGGTTACCATTATTCCCCAGTTATCATTCTTATTTATCATTGTTCTCATGTATCAGTGCCCATAGATGCCAGTAATCATTCATAGCTATCATTGTTCTAAGTTCTCAGTTATCATTACTTGTAATTGCCACTCTTCTCAGTTATCAGTGTTCTAAATTATCAGTGAGCTTTGTTATTTTTGTTCTCACCTATCATTGTCAATTAACATAGTTTATTGTTATCATTGTTCTCAGTTATTATTATCAGTTATCATTGCTTTCGGTTATGTTTTCATTTGTTACCATTGCTCTGAGTTATAATTTTCTGTTATTATTGTTATCAGTTATTATTATTCTCAGTTATTATTGTTCTCAGTCATCATTGTTCTGATCATTGTTGTCAGTTATCATCATTCTCAGTTTTCCTTATTCTCAGTTATCATTATTCTCATCGTTGATCTCGGGTATTATTGTTCTTAGATAAAAAAAAAATTAGTTTATCATTGTTCTCAGTTATCATTGCTTCGTTATTTATTGTTTTTACCACAGACGTGGCCACACATTTACAATGCTAACCAGAAAACATATATTTTCTTCTGTCCTCCATGGACAGGGTGAGAGATCTGTTAAACATATAGTTCAGTGATTGTTGAACAATCAACCACAGAAGGTGATTGTAGTGCTTTTAAAATGCTAATCTAACGTACGGACATAAATACTAAAGTACACAAGTGTGTATTTGTGTACATGCATAACAAGAGGTGTGTAGAGATCTCGCGGCTGAGTTGATAGTGCTCCGGAGTCGTAGTCCCAAGGGCCCGGGTTCGATTCCCGGTCGAGGCAGAAACAAGTGGGCAGAGTTTCTTTCATCTGATGCACCTATTTACATAGCAGTAAATGGGTACCTAGGAGTTAGACAGCTGTTACGGGCTGCTTCCTGGGGATGTGTGTGTGTTTTAGAATTATATGTATAGGCATCATAATAGGGGGAAAAGATATTTAGTTAGAAAGGTGGGGTCCAAGAGCTAATAGCTCGATTCTGCAGGCACAAATATTAAATATAAACAGTATTTATTATAAAACTTACTACATAAACAGTATTCGTGGTGTCTGATATAAGAAAACTAGCCTCACAAGATTGCCACTTGCTTAGCTAAAGAACTATGGGATTCAGCTCCTGGACCCAATCATGTGCCTCTGTAACCCTTGCCACTACCGCCAACGGGATGGGTATGGGGTGCATAGTAAATAAATGATGTGAAATTTTACATTTTTTTTTATTTTTACATGCAAGCATGCTTATAAGTACAATAAAAGGAAACAGTTACATCATAAAACAGAACAAAAAGTCAAAGCACAAACGGGCAAAACTAAGGAACAAAAGTACTAAACACAATAACGCCGGCCGGAAGGACCGATCACAAAACAAACAATAATTACAAACAGAATACAATAATTAAGTGAAACAGCAGAATACAAAACAGAAATAACACACCAAAACCTGAAACATACAGAACAAGGCTGCCAGCACCGCACACACACGCAGAGGCACCAACATAAAAACAAAAAAGTAAATAATAAATAACTAACAATACAACAACATAATTATACAATAAACAAAAGGAAAAGCTCAACGGCAAAACTCGACAAAAAGCATAAACCCAGACCAGGTCACGCCAACAGCCTGAAGGGCACTCAACACCACACAAACAAGCGCACAAACAGCATCATACAACCATAAAACCACAAAGCATAACATAAGAACATGACACACACAAACCAAACCCCGGACCGCACAGGAACCGGACACATGCACACAAGCCACACAAAAAACCCACAACCCCAAACCGGAGCACGCAGGAACCGGGAAACAAACCCGCCCCACCCACCCACTCACACACACCCGACCCGCACCCCACACCCATGCACACTAATGGAAACAACCCACAACACACAAAGGAATCACGAGTGAGGAACACATTCCTCAGAGACAAGACCATACGTCTCCGCAGCCCAGGGATACCGTCGCTTGTAGGCCTCCCAAATCATATATTCCCTCTCGGAAGGGGGACAATCCCCCTGCCGCCGCGGGCCCTTCATAAACTCGGGAACCACCAGATCAGGTGGAAACGGCCACTCCTTAAGCTCACTGACGCAAGTCGCTAACGAGGCTGGGGAGCGCAACCCACGTCCTTCGAGGTAGCAGACGACACCGCTGAAGCGTACGAGGGCTGCCGAGACGGCCGCGTCGCCGTACGCACAGGAGCAGGGGACAATCGACGAGATGGCAACTCCACCGAGACCGCAGGAGACACTGAAGAGACGGCCGGAGAAAGAAGAGGCGTCGAGACCGCAGCCGATGAAACGGGGCCGAGGAAGGGGTTACAGAACCCCCAGAACGAGCAGTCTTTTTCAACACCATCACCAGGCCACCCCGCTCACCGCGAACCTCGGCAGGGGGAACCACCCCCATGAAGAACCGGAGCCATCCGATGCAGGCGACGCACCCGAAGCAGGAACCTCAGTCACCATATCTGCAGTGGAGGCCGAAACACTGGCACGGGCATCCTCAGGCAAATGCACCTCTGCCGTCACCGTAGTACGCAACATAACCGGAGCCACCCCTCCGTCGCCGGCAGATTCACAAGCGACGAAGTCGCCAACATCTGTCCATGCTGAAGACGAACGCCGGGAACGCTTAGGCTCGGGCCGTACATCATCCGACCCGGAGGCAGACTCCGAGACACGCGCAACACAAGCCGGGCGAACCGATGCACGTCGCAGAACGGCAGCATCCTCAACCACATGGGGCACCAGGCCAGGCACAGGAGGAAGCGCCGGATCCACCCCATCACCCAGCACAGCCGGAACAGACGGCGAGGGTGCAGGGACAGGGTCAGACGCAGCAGAGGACGAACTGGAAGACAGGGGAATCGAGCAGCAGGCAGTCTGAAGAACCCCAGGGACACAAGTCGGAGCAGGACGATCACCCTGCGACGCCACCACCTCTTTAGGAGAGGCGACAACAACAGGGGGCGCACCAGGCAGGCAGAGACACACCCGCCCTCAACCGGCCAAATTGGTAAACACCACCAACATCCAGAGCGCCGATTCACCACGTCCTTCCCCTACCGAAGCTAGGGCTAGACTCTCAGAAATTTTACATAGTACATTAATGTTTATTTACAAATGTTGAAATGCTATTCAGTCTAGCTTACACATATCCTGTATACGCATACATACATATATTTATATACACATAGATATTTATGTCTCTCCTACTTTGACAGAGTAAGATAGCTGCTATATAAACTAGTGTGTTATTAAGCGCTTAACCACTGAAGGTGATTAAGATGCTTCCACAAGCTCAGGTTATAGTTACATCACATACATTGTATAACTGATGCATTACATAGTCAATCTTAAGTACAAGACTAGTATATAATCAAGAGTTAAAGTATTCATATAGTAGTTACAGAGTTCAGCATACCTCAACCCAGGAGGGCGAAAGTCAGTCAATATAGGATCTTCTACAATATAATGTTCAAGGGAGTGCATGTTTTCTCTTTCACAAAATGACATTACTTCGTTAAGACTGTTTCCACTTATTATTGTTCTCAGTTATCATTGTTCACAGTTAATAATTGTTCTTAGTTATTACTGCTATGTTATCATTGCGCTGTCATGTATAGTTTTCAGTTATTATTGTACTATGTTATTATTGTGCTCAGTTACCATTATTCTCATTTATCAATAATCTTAGTTATCATTGTTTGTCTAATGTTCTCAGTTTATCAATGTCCTCAGTTGCTCTCACTTATAATTGATGTCAGTTATCATTGTTCTAAATTACCATTATCAGTTACATTGCTTTGTTATTATTGTTCTCAGTTATCGTTGCCCTCATTTATCATTCATCGCAGTTATCACTGTTTTTAGTTATCATTGCTCTCTTTTATTATTCTCAGTAATTATTCTGATCAGTTTTAATGTGCTCAGTTATCACTCTTCTCTGTTGTAATTCCTCTCATTTATCATTGCTCTCAGTTATTATTTTTTTTCAGTTTTCCGTGTTCTCACTTTTCTTTGTTATTAATTATCAATTTTCTCAGTTATCAATTTTCTGAGTTACAACTGGTTTCAATTACATGTGATTATTGTTATCAATATTGTTCGTGTTATAATTATCATCACTCTAATATTTATTGTTTATTCAGCTCCAATTAATGAGTACACAGGCCGGAGGGTACTCTAGGGTGAGGCTCCGAGGGTACTCTAGGGTGAGGCTCCGAGGGTACTCTAGGGTGAGGCTCCGAGGGTACTCTAGGGTGAGGCCCCGAGGGTACTCTAGGGTGAGGCCCCGAGGGTACACTAGGGTGAGGCCCCGAGGGTACTCTAGGGTGAGGCCCCGAGGGTACACTAGGGTGAGGCCCCGAGGGTACTCTAGGGTGAGGCCCCGAGGGTACTCTAGGGTGAGGCCCCGAGGGTACTCTAGGGTGAGGCCCGGAGGGTACTCTAGGGTGAGGCCCCGAGGGTACTCTAGGGTGAGGCCCCGAGGGTACTCTAGGGTGAGGGCCCCGAGGGTACTCTAGGGAGAGGCCCCGAGGGTACTCTAGGGTGAGGGCCCCGAGGGTACTCTAGGGTGAGGGCCCCGAGGGTACTCTAGGGTGAGGCCCCGAGGGTACTCTAGGGTAAGGCCCCGAGGGTACTCTAGGTGAGGCCCCGAGGGTACTCTAGGGAGAGGCCCCGAGGGTACTCTAGGGTAAGGCCCCGAGGGTACTCTAGGGTGAGGCCCCGAGGGTACTCTAGGGTAAGGCCCCGAGGGTACTCTAGGGTGAGGGCCCCGAGGGTACTCTAGGGTGAGGCCCCGAGGGTACTCTAGGGAGAGGCCCCGAGGGTACTCTAGGGTAAGGCCCCGAGGGTACTCTAGGGTGAGGGCCCCGAGGGTACTCTAGGTGAGGCCCCGAGGGTACTCTAGGGTGAGGCCCCGAGGGTACTCTAGGGTGAGGAACCCGAGGGTACTCTAGGTGAGGCCCCGAGGGTACTCTAGGGTGAGGCCCCGAGGGTCTAAGGCAGAGCTCAAGGCAAGGTGCAGGCGGCCATCTTTAACTTCCTGCATTTCTCAACACTTGCGAGCAGGGGCGCGTTAAGGGCACAGAGCACTATATAGTGCTCGTGGTGTCTCTAGGTCATGTGTGGTACTCAGGTGTGTCTCTAGTTCATGTGTGGTGCTCAGGTGTGTCTCTAGGTCATGTGTGGTACTCAGGTGTGTCTCTAGGTCATGTGTGATGCTCAGATGTGTCTCTAGGTCATGTGTGGTGCTCAGGTGTGTCTCTAGGTCATGTGTGGTGCTCAGGTGTGTCTCTAGGTCATGTGTGGTGCTCAGGTGTGTCTCTAGGTCATGTGTGATGCTCAGGTGTGTCTCTAGGTCATGTGTGGTGCTCAGGTGTGTCTCTAGGTCATGTGTGGTGCTCAGGTGTGTCTCTAGGTCATGTGTGATGATGCTCATGTGTGTTTCTAGGTCATGTGTGATGCTCAGGTGTGTCTCTAGGTCATGTGTGATGCTCAGGTGTGTCTCTAGGTCACGTGTGATGATGCTCAGGTGTGTCTCTAGGTCATGTGTGATGCTCAGGTGTGTCTCTAGGTCATGTGTGGTGCTCAGGTGTGTCTCTAGGTCATGTGATCATGCTCAGGTGTGTCTCTAGATCATGTGTGATGCTCAGGTGTGTCTCTTGGTCATGTGTGATGTTCAGGTGTGTCTCTAGGTCATGTGTGGTGCTCAGGTGTGTCTCTTGGTCATGTGTGATGTTCAGGTGTGTCTCTAGGTCATGTGTGGTGCTCAGGTATGCCTCTAGGTCGTGTGTGGTGCTCAGGTGTGTCTCTAGGTCATGTGTGATGCTCAGGTGTGTCTCTAGGTCATGTGTGATGCTCAGGTGTGCCTCTAGGTCATGTGTGATGCTCAGGTGTGTCTCTAGGTCACGTGTGATGATGCTCAGGTGTGTCTCTAGGTCATGTGTGGTGCTCAGGTGTGTCTCTAGGTCATGTGTGGTGCTCAGGTGTGTCTCTAGGTCATGTGTGGTGCTCAGGTGTGCCTCTAGGTCATGTGTGATGCTCAGGTGTGTCTCTAGGTCACGTGTGATGATGCTCAGGTGTGTCTCTAGGTCATGTGTGGTGCTCAGGTGTGTCTCTAGGTCATGTGTGGTGCTCAGGTGTGTCTCTAGGTCATGTGTGATGCTCAGGTGTGTCTCTAGGTCACGTGTGATGATGCTCAGGTGTGTCTCTAGGTCATGTGTGGTGCTCAGGTGTGTCTCTAGGTCATATGTGGTGCTCAGGTGTGTCTCTAGGTCATGTGTGATGCTCAGGTGTGTCTCTAGGTCACGTGTGATGATGCTCAGGTGTGTCTCTAGGTCATGTGTGGTGCTCAGGTGTGTCTCTAGGTCATGTGTGGTGCTCAGGTGTGCCTCTAGGTCATGTGTGATGCTCAGGTGTGTCTCTAGGTCACGTGTGATGATGCTCAGGTGTGTCTCTAGGTCATGTGTGGTGCTCAGGTGTGTCTCTAGGTCATGTGTGGTGCTCAGGTGTGTCTCTAGGTCATGTGTGATGCTCAGGTGTGTCTCTAGGTCACGTGTGATGATGCTCAGGTGTGTCTCTAGGTCATGTGTGGTGCTCAGGTGTGTCTCTAGGTCATATGTGGTGCTCAGGTGTGTCTCTAGGTCATGTGTGATGCTCAGGTGTGTCTCTAGGTCACGTGTGATGATGCTCAGGTGTGTCTCTAGGTCATGTGTGGTGCTCAGGTGTGTCTCTAGGTCATGTGTGGTGCTCAGGTGTGCCTCTAGGTCATGTGCGGTGCTCAGGTATGCCTCTAGGTCATGTGTGGTGCTCAGGTGTGCCTCTAGGTCATGTGTGGTGCTCAGGTATGCCTCTAGGTCATGTGTGGTGCTCAGGTGTGTCTCGTGGTCATGTGTGATGCTCAGGTGTGTCTCTAGGTCATGTGTGATGCTCAGGTGTGTCTCTAGTTCATGTGTGTTGCTCAGGTTTGTCTCTAGGTCATGCGCGATGTTCAGGTGTGTCTCTAGAATCTAGATCATGTGTGGTGCTCAGGTGTGTCTCTAGGTCATGTGTGATGCTCAGGTGTGTCTCCAGGTCATGTGTGATGCTCAGGTGTGTCTCCAGGTCATGTGTGATGCTCAGGTGTGTCTCCAGGTCATGTGTGATGCTCAGGTGTGTCTCCAGGTCATGTGTGATGCCCAGGTGTGCCTCCAGGTCATGTGTGGTGCTCAGGTGTGTGTCTAGGTCATGTGTGATGCTCAGATGTGTCTCTAGGTCATGTGTGATGCTCAGGTGTGTCTCTAGGTCATGTGTGATGCTCAGGTGTGCCTCTAGGTCATGTGTGATGCTCAGGTGTGCCTCTAGGTCATGTGTGATGCTCAGGTGTGTCTCTAGGTCATGTGTGGTGCTCAGGTGTGTCTCTAGGTCATGTGTGGTGCTCAGGTGTGTCTCTAGGTCATGTGTGGTGCTCAGGTGTGTATCTAGGTCATGTGTGGTGCTCAGATGTGTCTCCAGGTCATGTGTGATGCTCAGGTGTGCCTCCAGGTCATGTGTGATGCTCAGGTGTGTCTCTAGGTCATGTGTGTGGTGCTCAGGTGTGTCTCTAGGTCATGTGTGGTGCTCAGGTGTACCTCCAGGTCATGCAGTCTAACCAAGAAACGTCATGTGAAGTTTAGAATTTATTTCGGCGTCGTTATGTCAAGTCATGAGTGCTTTAAATACAGTGATGGGTAGTGAGGTGCACCAGGTGGGGGGGTCTGGTGATGGCTGGCCGGCCGTGTCAAGGCAACAAGATACATTGTTTATACACTGGATAACTTTAGAGTCACCTGAATAAACTCAGGTTTGTAAACAACATTATTTTAGAAGAAATTACTGGTTTAATATTCTCTTCTTGGGATGTTTGGATTGTTTTAAGCGTAGGTTAGATATGTATAGATGAAATTTGGGTTGAATATTCTCGTAAGGATCAAGAGACCGCTCGCATTTTATCCATTTACGTATTCTTAAGAAATTGTTTGTCTGACCGAGCACCCACAGGTCTGACCGAGCACCCACAGGTGTGAACAAGCACCCACAGGCCTGACCGAGCACCCACAGGTGTGAACAAGCACCCACAGGTGTGAACAAGCACCCACAGGTCTGACCGAGCACCCACAGGTCTGACCAAGCACCCACAGGTGTGAACAAGCACCCACAGGTCTGATCAAGCACCCACAGGTCTGATCAAGCACCCACAGGTCTGCCCAAGCACCCACAGGTGTGAACAAGCACCCACAGGTCTGCCCAAGCACCCACAGGTCTGACCAAGCACCCACAGGTCTGCCCAAGCACCAACAGGTCTGACCGAGCACCCACAGGTGTGAACAAGCACCCACAGGTCTGACCAAGCACCCACAGGTCTGACCAAGCACCCACAGGTCTGACCAAGCACCCACAGGTCTGACCAAGCACCCACAGGTCTGACCAAGCACCCACAGGTCTGACCAAGCACCCACAGGTCTGCCCAAGCACCCACAGGTCTGACCAAGCACCCACAGGTCTGACCGAGCACCCACAGGTCTGACCAAGCACCCACAGGTGTGAACAAGCACCCACAGGTCTGATCAAGCACCCACAGGTCTGATCAAGCACCCACAGGTCTGCCCAAGCACCCACAGGTCTGACCAAGCACCCACAGGTCTGACCAAGCACCCACAGGTCTGACCAAGCACCCACAGGTCTGACCAAGCACCCACAGGTCTGACCAAGCACCCACAGGTCTGACCAAGCACCCACAGGTCTGACCAAGCACCCACAGGTCTGACCAAGCACCCACAGGTCTGCCCAAGCACCCACAGGTCTGACCAAGCACCCACAGGTCTGACCAAGCACCCACAGGTCTGACCAAGCACCCACAGGTCTGACCAAGCACCCACAGGTCTGACCAAGCACCCACAGGTGTGAACAAGCACCCACAGGTCTGACCAAGCACCCACAGGTCTGACCAAGCACCCACAGGTCTGACCAAGCACCCACAGGTCTGACCAAGCACCCACAGGTCTGACCAAGCACCCACAGGTCTGACCAAGCACCCACAGGTCTGCCCAAGCACCCACAGGTCTGACCAAGCACCCACAGGTCTGACCAAGCACCCACAGGTCTGCCCAAGCACCCACAGGTCTGATCAAGCACCCACAGGTCTGATCAAGCACCCACAGGTCTGCCCAAGCACCCACAGGTGTGAACAAGCACCCACAGGTCTGCCCAAGCACCCACAGGTCTGACCAAGCACCCACAGGTCTGCCCAAGCACCAACAGGTCTGACCGAGCACCCACAGGTGTGAACAAGCACCCACAGGTCTGACCAAGCACCCACAGGTCTGACCAAGCACCCACAGGTCTGACCAAGCACCCACAGGTCTGCCCAAGCACCCACAGGTCTGACCAAGCACCCACAGGTCTGACCAAGCACCCACAGGTCTGACCAAGCACCCACAGGTCTGACCAAGCACCCACAGGTCTGACCAAGCACCCACAGGTGTGAACAAGCACCCACAGGTCTGACCAAGCACCCACAGGTCTGACCAAGCACCCACAGGTCTGACCAAGCACCCACAGGTCTGACCAAGCACCCACAGGTCTGACCAAGCACCCACAGGTCTGACCAAGCACCCACAGGTCTGCCCAAGCACCCACAGGTCTGACCAAGCACCCACAGGTCTGACCAAGCACCCACAGGTCTGCCCAAGCACCCACAGGTCTGATCAAGCACCCACAGGTCTGATCAAGCACCCACAGGTCTGCCCAAGCACCCACAGGTGTGAACAAGCACCCACAGGTCTGCCCAAGCACCCACAGGTCTGACCAAGCACCCACAGGTCTGCCCAAGCACCAACAGGTCTGACCGAGCACCCACAGGTGTGAACAAGCACCCACAGGTCTGACCAAGCACCCACAGGTCTGACCAAGCACCCACAGGTCTGACCAAGCACCCACAGGTCTGACCAAGCACCCACAGGTCTGACCAAGCACCCACAGGTCTGCCCAAGCACCCACAGGTCTGACCAAGCACCCACAGGTCTGACCGAGCACCCACAGGTCTGACCAAGCACCCACAGGTGTGAACAAGCACCCACAGGTCTGATCAAGCACCCACAGGTCTGATCAAGCACCCACAGGTCTGCCCAAGCACCCACAGGTCTGACCAAGCACCCACAGGTCTGACCAAGCACCCACAGGTCTGCCCAAGCACCCACAGGTCTGCCCAAGCACCCACAGGTCTGACCAAGCACCCACAGGTGTGAACAAGCACCCACAGGTCTGCCCAAGCACCCACATGATCGTCATAAATGAATATGTTAAGTCAGAGACGGTCGTGTTGATGCCTAGAGTTGCTGGGCTGATCCCTTGACCACCTCAGCTGCGGTAAGCAAACCCAGTGTGACATACAACAACAATCTCGTATCAAAGTAATTATATCAAAGCAACTTATACAGTTATTTATATACCTTCACACCAACCATGCACACCCCAGTGGCAACACTGCTGGCTGAGCTGAGCCAACAGGTGGACAGCTTCATGTCAGGGTATAGAGGTGTACAGCTTCATAACACACTGCAGAGGTGTACAGCTTCATGACACACTGCAGAGGTGTACAGCTTCATGTCAGGGTATAGAGGTGTACAGCTTCATGTCAGGGGAGAGAGGTGTACAGCTTCATGTCAGGGGAGAGAGGTGTACAGCATCATGTCAAGAGATAGAGGTGTACAGCTTCATGCCAGGGGAGAGAGGTGTACAGCTTCATGCCAGGGTATAGAGGTGCACAGCTTCATGTCAGGGGATTGAGGTGTACAGCTTCATGTCAGGGGAGAGAGGTGTACAGCATCATGTCAGGGAAGAGAGGTGTACAGCTTCATGCCAGGGGATTGAGGTGTACAGCTTCATATCAGGGGAGAGAGGTGTACAGCTTCATGCCAGGGGATAGAGGTGTACAGCTTCATGCCAGGGGATAGAGGTGTACAGCTTCATGCCAGGGGATAGAGGTGTACAGCTTCATGCCAGGGGATAGAGGTGTACAGCTTCATGCCAGGGGATAGAGGTGTACAGCTTCATGCCAGGGGATAGAGGTGTACAGCTTCATGCCAGGGGAGAGAGGTGTACAGCTTCATGCCAGGGGAGAGAGGTGTACAGCTTCATGCCAGGGGAGAGAGGTGTACAGCTTCATGCCAGGAGAGAGAGGTGTACAGCTTCATGCCAGGGGAGAGAGGTGTACAGCTTCATGCCAGGGGAGAGAGGTGTACAGCTTCATGCCAGGAGAGAGAGGTGTACAGCTTCATGTCAGGGGAGAGAGGTGTACAGCTTCATGCCAGGGGAGAGAGGTGTACAGCTTCATGCCAGGAGAGAGAGGTGTACAGCTTCATGCCAGGGGAGAGAGGTGTACAGCATCATGTCAGGGTATAGAGGTGTACAGCTTCATGCCAGGAGAGAGAGGTGTACAGCATCATTGTGAACGTGTTCTATGGTGCTTAATTTAGCAGCAAGCTGAGCATGAGGGTTGTTTGTGATTAGTTTCTTGGTGGGGTATGCAGGGGTCAGGATGTCAAAAGGTACTATCTGTCAGGGTGGAAGGAAGTGCTGTACTCTTTCATCTGTATATACATCGTGTAGTCCCATCATTTTAATATGAGTGGCTGTTCTTTGAATCCATTTAGACTCGCTGGTTCCATTTCGTATGTGTTCTAACAGTTCAACTGACACAATGTTGTTTTTGTTATCACGCAGCAGCTTTAGTCCCATCATAAGATTGATATAAAATATTCTATCTTGAATGCTTGGTGTATTCATTTATTTCAGCATATTTTATTATTAACATCTTTATTGGTAAAAATTTATTATAATTTTGCCTAATCTGAGTAATTCAAGTTGGTTCTATTAGTGTAAGGATGAGGTTGGTGTTGACCAAACCTCACACTAGAAAGTTTTATTTTATTTTTATTTTTATTTTTTTTTATTATTTTCTACCACAGACGTGGCCACACATTTACAATGCTAACCAGAATATCCCCTAGAAAGTGAAAGGACGACGACGTTTCGGTCCGTCCTGGACCATTCTCAAGTTGTTAGAAAACCCGACACCATTTACTAATATTAAATACAATAAGTAGATAATATTGCTGCTGTTGTATACTCAAATTAACCCATAGAAAATGTAGCCTATAGTGAAATTTTCCATCAATAGAAAACGGGTTATCATTACCACATAGCGCTATAAATTCACCAGCTATTCTGCTGGGGATTATTGTTAATACAGCAGTCTTTGGACTTTTATCATCATAAAAACATCTCATTTGAATTAACTTAATTATCAGTACCAGAATAGAGTAAATGTGACCTTTCTACAACTTAATGACATCTGGACAAAGAGAGCCAGGGACGCCAGTGGGGGGGAGGTCAGCCAGTGTTAGACAACAGAGTCGCAGGAGCGAGTTCAGCTCCTATAATTCTCCCTTGGACGAAGTGTTCCTGAAATAATATATTTTCTCTAATTTTTTTCTTATGAAATGATAAAGCTACCCATTTCATTACGTATGAGGTCAATTTTTTTTATTGGAGTTAAAATTAACGTAGATATATGACAGAACCTAACCAACCCTACCTAACCTTACCTAACCTATCTTTTTAGGTTAGGTTAGGTTAGGTAGCCGAAAAAGTTAGGTTAGGTTAGGTTAGGTAGGTTAGGTAGCCGAAAACAATTGATTCATGAAAACTTGGTTTATTAGGCAAATTGGGCCTTGCATAGTAGGCTGAGAAGTGCATTCTGGCTACTAGGTACGACATATATATATATATATATATATATATATATATATATATATATATATATATATATATATATATATATATATATATATATATATATATATGTAGTACCTAGTAGCCAGAACGCACTTCTATGCCTACTATTCAAGGCCCGATTTGCTTAATAAGTCAAGTTTTCATGAATTAATATATTTTCTCTAATTTTTTTCTTATGAAATTATAAAGCTACCCATTTCATTACGTATGAGGTCAATTTTTTTTTATTGGAGTTAAAATTAATGTAGATATATGACCGAACCTAACCAACCCTACCTAACCTAACCTAACCTATTTTTATAGGTTAGGTTAGGTTAGGTAGCCGAAAACGTTAGGTTAGGTTAGGTTAGGTAGGTTAGGTAGTCGAAAAACAATTAATTCATGAAAACTTGGCTTATTAGGCAAATCGGGCCTTGAATAGTAGGCATAGAAGTGCGTTCTGGCTACTAGGTACGACATATATATATATATATATATATATATATATATATATATATATATATATATATATATATATGTCGTACCTAGTAGCCAGAACTCACTTCTCAGCCTACTATGCGAGGCCCGATTTGCCTAATAAGCCAAGTTTTACTGAATTAATATATTTTCTCTAATTTTTTTCTTATGAAATGATAAAGCTACACATTTCATTATGTATGAGGTCAATTTTTTTTTATTGGAGTTAAAATTAACGTAGATATATGACCGAACCTAACCAACCCTACCTAACCTAACCTAACCTATCTTTATAGGTTAGGTTAGGTTAGGTAGCCGAAAACGTTAGGTTAGGTTAGGTTAGGTAGGTTAGGTTGTCGAAAAAACATTAATTCATGAAAACTAGGCTTATTAGGCAAATCAGGCCTTGCATTGTAGGCTGAGAAGTGAGTTCTGGCTACTAGGTACGACATATATATATATATATATATATATATATATGCGGAAAATCTACAGAGAAATATGAAATGAGGTGAAACGTTCTCTGTGGATTTTCCGCATAAAATGATCAGTGTTTTGTGATCGTCAATTGCATATATATATATATATATATATATATATATATATATATATATATATATATATATATATATAAAATGTCGTACCTAGTAGCCAGAATGCACTTCTCGGCCTACTATGCAAGGCCCGATTTGCCTAATAAGCCAAGTTTTCATGAATTAATGTTTTTTCGACTACCTAACCTACCTAACCTAACCTAACCTAACTTTTTCGGCTACATAACCTAACCTAACCTATAAAGATAGGTTAGGTTAGGTTAGGTAGGGTTGGTTAGGTTCGGTCATATATCTACGTTAATTTTAACTCCAATAAAAAAAATTGACCTCATGCATAATATGGGTAGCTTTATCATTTCATAAGAAAAAAATTAGAGAAAATATATTAATTTAGGAAAACTTGGCTTATTAGGCAAATCGGGCCTTGAATAGCAGGCCGAGTACGACGTTCTGGCTACTAGGTACAACATATATATATATATATATATATATATATATATATATATATATATATATATATATATATATATATATATATATATATATATTTATATATAGTACCTAATAGCCAGTATGCACTTCTCGGCTTACTATGCAAGGCCAGATTTGCCTAATAGGCCACGTGATTTTCTTTATTTTCAATAAACTGTTTCCAATTAGTTTATTTGAATTATTATTATTATATTAAGGTTAAGATAGGTTAGGTTATCTTGAGGTTATCTTGAGATGATTTCGGGGCTTTAGTGTCCCCGCGGCCCGGTCCTCGACCAGGCCTCCACCCCCAGGAAGCAGCCCGTGACAGCTGACTAACTCCCAGGTACCTATTTTACTGCTAGGTAACAGGGGCATTCAGGGTGAAAGAAACTTTGCCCATTTGTTTCTGCCTCGTGCGGGAATCGAACCAGCGCCACAGAATTACGAATCCTGCGTGCTATCCACCAGGCTACGAGGCCCCTTAGGTTAGGTTAGGTTAGGTTAGGTTAGGTAGGGCTGGTTAGGTTCGGTCGTATATCTACGTTAATTTTAACTCCTATTTAAAAATATTAACTCTTACATAATGAAATGGATAGCTTTATCATTTCATAAGAAAAAAATGAGAAAAATATATAAATTCAGGAAAACTTGACTTATAAGGCAAATCGGATCTTGCATAGTAGACCAAGAAGTGCGTTCTGGCTATTAGGTACAACACACATCTATATATATATATATATATATATATAATGTCGTACCTAGTAGCCAGAACGCACTTCTCGGCCTACTATGCAAGGCCCGATTTGCCAAATAAGCCAAGTTTTCATGAATTAATATATTTTCTCTAAATTTTTTCTTATGAAATGATAAAGCAACCCATTTCATTATGAATGAGGTCAATTTTTTTTTATTGGAGTTAAAATTAACGTAGATATATGACCGAACCTAACCAACCCTACCTAACCTAACCTAACCTATCTTTATAGGTTAGGTTAGGTAGCCGAAAAAGTTAGGTTAGGTTAGGTTAGGTAGGTTAGGTAGTCGAAAAACAATTAATTCATGAAAACTTGGCTTATTAGGCAAATTGGGCCTTGCATAGTAGGCTGAGAAGTGCGTTCTGGCTACTAGGTACGACATATATATATTTATATATATATATATGTCGTACCTAGTAGCCAGAACGCACTTCTCAGCCTATCATGCAAGGCCCGATTTGCCTAATAAGCCAAGTTTTCATTAATTAATTGTTTTTCGACTACCTAACCTACCTAACCTAACCTAACCTAACTTTTTCGGCTACCTAACCTAACCTAACCTATATAGATAGGTTAGGTTAGGTTAGGTAGGGTTGGTTAGGTTCGGTCATATATCTATGTTAATTTTAACTCCAATAAAAAAAATTGTCCTCATACATAATGACATGGGTAGCTTTATCATTTCATAAGAAAAAAATAGAGAAAATATATTAATTCAGGAAAACTTGGCTTATTAGGCAAATCGGGCCTTGCATAGCAGGCCGAGTACGACGTTCTGGCTACTAGGTACAACATATATATATATATATATATATATATATATATGTCGTACCTAGTAGCCAGAACTCACTTTTTGGCCTACTATTCAAGGCCCGATTTGCCTAATAAGCCAAGTTTTCCTGAATTAATATATTTTTTCTAATTTTTTTTTTATGAAATGATAAAGCTACCCATTTCATTATGTATGAGGTCAATTTTCTTTTATTGGAGTTAAAATTAACGTAGATATATGACCGAACCTAACCAACCCTACCTAACCTAACCTAACCTATCTTTATAGGTTAGGTTTGGTTAGGTAGCCGAAAAAGTTAGGTTAGGTTAGGTTAGGTAGGTTAGGTAGTCAAAAAACAATTAATTCATGAAAACTTGGCTTATTAGGCAAATCGGGCCTTGAATAGTAGGCCAAAAAGTGAGTTCTGGCTACTAGGTACGACATATATATATATATATATATATATATATATATATATATATATATATATATATATATATATATATATATATATATATATAATCAACTACATTAGACAGTATATATATGTTTCAATTTACGAATTTGAAAATACAACTTTCTATTGTGCACTGCCACACAAAGGCAGGGATGGGTTCATAAGAGATGCAGCTTAAAAATACAATTATTAAAATTGTTCTTCATTCTTTAAAATGGACAAGCAAATTTTGGATAAATTGTTAGGATGTCGTCCAGTACATCAGATTCAATGTAATAGTTACACAGTTGGTGGTACAATAGGCCCGGAGGTCAAAAAAATATATTGTTTCACATTCAACAATATAGTGTTCTAGTGAATGCATTAAAGGTTTGTCACAGAGTTTACAATCTGAATATTCTGGTAGTGACTCAGCCTCACTAACCTGCTAGATGTGCCTATAGCCAAGGCGAATTCGCGCAATGACTACATCATATTGCCTGGTCCGGTTACTGTGCTGACCATACAAATACCTATTATTACAAAACTTGTCATTGCTAATACCGCAGCTTACAGGTCTCTGGGCCTTTCTTAGTTCTTTTAAATCTAAAGTAATTTCTTTGATTTGTATGTTTCTAATAATTGCATTAGTTAGTCCAAAGTCATAATCGGTGTGTTCTTTTCTGCAAGCCTTATTGGCCAATCTATCTACAAAGTCATGTTTTCCAATTCCAACATGGATGGGATCCACGCAAATTTTGATACAAAAATTATTATAATTGGAAAAAAATCCATTCCGTTTAGTATTACAAGCTATATCTGAAGTTAATTGTGATGGGTTATTTAAGGACTGCAGAGAACTTTTAGAGTCACAAAAATATCACTCCACCACCATTGAGCTTAAGATACTCAGTGTGCTAGATAAATACCCATTAGCTCAGTCTGTGTCGTGCTTGCCCAATCGTTCAATCTCTGCGTACTAGACATGATCATTTCATTCCCTTTATATACTGCACATGCACAACCTTTTTTTACACTGAAAACTTTGGCAGTTATAGGACAGCCAAGTATAATTCGGAGGGCTTCGTTTTGCATTTTTTCCAGTCTATCAATACTTTTGCCATTTTGCAGGACTAATGCTGGTACATGATACCTTATTAGACTATTAGAGACCTTATACATGCTAAGTACATCATTTTTGTTATTCTTAATATTAACACCGTGTTTAGAGTTGTATCCCACTACAGCTCTAGAGAGCCTTGAGTCTGTCTCTACATTGTTGATGTAACTTTTTGACGGTAGTTAAGGTACAAGGAACTAAGACACACCAGGGTATTTGAAAGAAGAGACATAGTCTATTGTATATTATTAATATTTAGTTTTTGTGGTCCACTTTTGTGATTACCAATTTGTCTGTTAAATACTTTAGTTTTAGCGGCGTTGATTACAAGACCAAGGCTCTCACAAGCTCTTTCGCGGTGGGTTTTAGTATATACAAGGATGTCATCTGCATAGCTAATAGTGATGTTTGCAGGACTAATTGGGATTGATTTTAGTAAGGCATTAATTAGAACATTAAACAAGGTAGGACTTAGTACTCCTCCTTGTGGGGTGCCTAGATGCATAAATTTAGTTTCACTTTTGTGAAACTAAAACTTTGCCTTGGAACAGTGCAGAGGACTTCCGGTTGGTAAGATAGCCTCGTATCCATTGAAACAATTGTCCACCTCTATCCATTCTTGCTAATTCATACAAAATCATTTCCCTATTAGCAATATCTAAGGCATTTGATTAAATCAAGAAATGTTGTGTACTTGTGCCTTCTATCTGTGAGAAGTGAAAAAGGTTGTGATACAGTTGTGTACATTTTTACCATGTATGAAACCATTGATGACATGTGCTCTTTAACTCTGGATAGTAATCTATTAAGCACCATTATCTCAAAGGTTTTACACCTGCAACTGGTCAACAACAGTGGTTGACCATCCTGTAGATCATAACAACAGTGGCTGACCATCCTGTAGACCATAACAACAGTGACTGACCATCCTGTAGACCATAACAACAGTGGCTGACCATCCTGTAGACCATAACAACAGTGGCTGACCATCCTGTAGACCATAACAACAGTGGCTGACCATCCTGTAGACCATAACAACAGTGGCTGACCATCCTGTAGACCATAACAACAGTGGCTGACCATCCTGTAGATCATAACAACAGTGGCTGACCATCCTGTAGATCATAACAACAGTGGCTGACCATCCTGTAGACCATAACAACAGTGGCTGACCATCCTGTAGATCATAACAACAGTGGCTGACCATCCTGTAGACCATAACAACAGTGACTGACCATCCTGTAGATCATAACAACAGTGGCTGACCATCCTGTAGATCATAACAACAGTGGCTGACCATCCTGTAGATCATAACAACAGTGGCTGACCATCCTGTAGATCATAACAACAGTGGCTGACCATCCTGTAGATCATAACAACAGTGGCTGACCATCCTGTAGATCATAACAACAGTGGCTGACTGCCGCCATTCCTAGCTGGCCGCACACGAATTGTTCCCGGAAAGACTTGCGATTCTGAGCACCCATCAGCTCAAATCATCGCGGTTTGTGAGGAAGAATACATCAGTACTCCAAGACCCCGACATTATCGTGTTTGGAAGGAAACAATTCCGATTTCGTCTGGTATTTAAGGAGAAACAACGTTGTTGATTACCTGCTGTCCAGCTGACTGGTATTCTGCGCAACCCAGTACGCAGGCGACCCAAACTCTCGTACCATACTCTCGACGCCATGACCGATTTTTTTTTTCTTGAGGACCGTATCTCTGACCAGGTCACTTAGAGCCCTACCCTGAAGGGCGAGGTGATACCCTGCGGGCAGGGCCTCAAGGGGTCACCTTACAAGGTGTACTGAGCCTTTTCAGGGAAAGGTAGACCAAACAGCTCATTTAGGTGTTAGCTTAGTCGATTAAGGCAGCATCTGGGATGCTCTCGGACGCAGGTTCGAATCCTCGTCACGGCCCTTGTGGATTTGTTCAGGTGTTAGGTATTCCTGATTCCACCTGTGGGAATCATTCTACGACCTCCATTGGAGGGAAATGAATTTCTCCAGGCGTAGGAGTGTCTCAGGCATTAGGTAGGACAGTGAATCGGTCCTCACTACGTGGAGAGTCATGGGGACGGCTAAGAGAAAGAGGCAAGGGAGGCAGCTTTCAGACGAGGAGGGACGGTGGATCGCGGTGCAGCAGGCACCGAAGAAAACTGCTATCGAGACTTCACCACTTGCTTCTACCAGGAAGACAGCAGACGTAATGGACCTAGAGAGGACAGCATCAGTCACACGCCAGCCAGTGTCAGACAATGTTCCTCTCTCCACAGCCCAGCCACAAGACAACAGTGTGAGACAGGAGGGGACACCACCAGTCTCACACCAGACATCGCCAGACTCTACACACCTTCCAAAATTCAAGATAATGCAGACAGACCACTTTCCTACAGCATATGGAGTAGTAACGGCAATGGAAAAGGAACAACCAGAGCTCAAAATTTCCATCATAGTCAACCTGAAAGGAGAAATAATAATAACACCACGAGACCAACAGACTGCAAATTACTTAGAAAAAGTAAGAGTCCTTCAAGGGAAACCTGTATGCTTGGAAAAGCTGGACCCTTCAGAAAGTCGCACACGAGTCGTGCTTTTGGGATACTCAATCGACTTTCCCCTGGATCCAGTACTAGAACACAAGCAAATCCTGAATGCGGAACGATGTCGCACAAAAGTAGACAAAGCAGCGACACGTTAGGTTCTAGTGACCATCATGGGACATGTGACAGAAACATTCAATCTTGGAAATTGGGGAACATACCGACAGAGACCATACGTCCTGGAACCCCTGCGCTGCTTCAGGTGTCAGAAATACGGCCACCATCAATCACGCTGCCACCGGACAGGAGAGATGCGGAGTGTGCAGCCTGAGACATCCAACCAAAGACTGTATAGCCAAGCACAAGGCAAACCAGACTACAGTTAACAGCCAAATATCCAAATTGTGGAGGTAAACATCATGCCTGGAGCACAACCTGCTCTGCACGGAGAGAAAAAGTGCAGACAGCTCAGGCCAGGATCAACACACAGACCAGCACCACATACACCAACACCAACGTCTGGAACACTCGTGCACAGCCACAACACACACACACACTCACTCTCACAGAGCAAAATTTCCCGAATCTATTAATTCCAAATCAGAAAATACACAAAAATGCTGCAGAAATACAGCAAAAGTAAGAGAGCAAAAAGCAATCATTTTCGGAATCAACACAACAAATATACAGTTTTTACAGAGGTCCAGCTGAAAAACATGGTGAAGATCATGTCAGAGACCATTATCAATTGCCTACAGATGACGCAGAACGCCTCACAACAACACACTCAAGAAATAACTTGTGTAATACTGGACAAGATCGTGCAGCAGACCACAGTTACACAAGAAATAGACAGTCTGAGACAAGACGGAGCACAAGAGGACAAACAAAGCAACAAGGACATACAGACTACCAACAACAGTCGGGTAGTCAAGACACCAGAACATCAACATTCACAACAGCAACTGCCAGAAGCAGCGACCACTCAAGATCATCAGAATCTTACCACACAAGAGACAGACACCAACAGCCAATGCAGTCTGATATGCAACAACACCAACAAATACGTATTGAACAGCAGTGATGCACAGGTTCCAACAACACAAGAGGCAGGCATGAACAATCAATGCAGCCGAATATGCAGCAACATCAACAACGAAATACTGGATGGCAGAGATGCACAGACTCCGACAACACAAAAAACAGCCACGATCAATCAATGCAGTCCGGCATGCAGCAATACCAACAACAAAGTGATGGACCACAGTTATGTACAGATTCCAACAATGCCGGGGATGACCACGAGCAATCAGTGCAGTCCGATTTGCAGCGACACGACTTGCGAGGTGGAGAATATTGAGGTCGATTCCGAAGAGGAGTTCTACTAGAACAGGCAACACCAACCAAAACCGTCGTCTGGCCATTACGAATACTGCAGTGGAACATACAAGGTCTTGGAAATAAAAACCCACACACTTCAGGAGGCTGCAATCAGCACGAAAACAGATATAATCGTTTTGGAAGAAACTTTTCCCAGCCACGAAATCCTTCAGATTAGCTGGATATCAGCATTATGTTATACCATATGAACAGGGGAGACAAAGAGGGTTAATGACCCTAGTCAAGAACACCATACCCAGCAAGAAAATAGACCCAGTTTCATGTGGGGATGGAGTAGAGGAATTAGCAGTAACAGTGAATATGGCTAATATTGAGCTTCTCATATACAACATTTACAAGCCCCCTAGACGTAAACTAGAAGCAGAGGCAGTGCTTGCCTTGGCCACGCAGGAAAATATAATTACTGCTCATCATCAGGACACACAGAAATCGCAATAGCGTGATGCGTCAAATGAACAAATCCACAAGGGCCGTGACGAGGATTCGAACCTACGTCCGAGAGCATCCCAGACGCTGCCTTAATCGACTGTGCTACGACATGGTTAAAAGAATTCTGGTTGCAATTCTTTTAATCATGTCATAGCACAGTCGATTAAGGCAGCGTCTGGGATGATCTCAGACGTAGGTTCAAACCCTCGTCACGGCCCTTGTGGATTTGTTCATTTGCTCATCATGATGAATTAGGTGCGACTGGGCCAGTCAATGCATATGGGCGCCATTTAGCTGCAACTCTGCGAAAAGTATCTGAAATTACATTTCTCAACACTGGGGAGCTCACTCACATTCTAGGAGGTTCCCTTGATCTTACATTAATCTCAACATCACTCAATCATCAGTCGAAGTGGGAGGCAGACCCGGTGATCACCAGTGACCACTATGCTACTGTCACAACACTAAACATAGAACGACCTCCTACACCACCTGCACAGCCTGGGTGGCATTTAAGAAAGGCCAATTGGAATATATACCAAGAGGAACTTGAAAAATGGTATGCAACATACACGCCACCTGAGGATTTGAACATACACGAGACCAATCTGCAGGAAGCCATTGCAGCTGCTGCAAACAAAGCTATTCCAATCATTATCACAGGAAACACAAAATGATAGAACTATTGGTTCTATAGTAATGAAGTTAAAGAACAAAACCACAGAGCCAACATCTTCAGAAAACATCTAAAGAGAAACCCCACACCAGAAGGAAGAACTCTGCTAAGAGCGGTGATATCTGAAGCAAGACGAGTTTCTAGAGAGGTAATGGAGGCAAGATGGTTTGAGTGGTGTCAAACTCTAAATGAACATAGTAGTCTTGGCAAGATATGGGGTCAGATTAAAACCATACCAGGTCGACCAGCCCGACCACGGGCATGTATTCAACCATTGCAGGAGGCTGAGAGACTTGCTCTCCAATTTGCAGAGAGAACAGCTTCATATCAGCTTCCTGCAATGTCAGAAGGCAGCAAGAACAATTAAAACAAGAGAGGTTGACAGTCATTCATGAGAGCATAGCTATAAATGACGAATGAGACTGTCCCTTCACCAAATAAGAACTAATCAGAGTCAAAAAAGGTGGTAAGGACACTGCACCAGGTGCTGATAACATTACATACTCAATGATCGCACATGCAGATCCTGCTGGAGAACAATGAACATTGGACGTTATCAATGCATCTTGT